>NC_041390.1:486123414-486141408 GCF_002162155.2 Triticum dicoccoides | reverse complement strand
GCCCGCGCCGCGCCAAGCCACCGCCACCGCAGCCAAGCCGCCGCCATCGCCGCGCCGCCGCCCCCTAAGCCGCCGCCCCGCCGGACCTCTCGCCGGAGGTAGCCGCCGCGCCCCGCCGCCGGTTTGTTTATAAAGACCGACCGGTTTTTTAGAACCCTAGATCCGGGTTTTTTCGGATTCGCCGATTTTTCTCAGTTCTTCTATTTGGTGGACGTTCGTCCGAACGATCGTTTTAACGAATGGTTCTTCACCCATTAGAAACAACCAACGAACACTCGTTCATTAGTCTGTTTGTCAATTTTCTTTTATCGGATTTATTCCGCGATTTTCTCTGATCGCGATTTCTGATCCAATCTTAGTTTCTGTTTTTCTTTTCGCTCGTTAGTCGGAATCAGGCGATTCAAGCGCCTGGAGTTTCGTCTCGAAACCCTCTTTCCGCTTAACCAACTCAAACAAGTTTTCTCTACTATAAAATTTGACCTAGTTTCAGATTAGTAAACGAAGCTTCTTTCTTTCGCCGTTTGAGTTTCGTTGCTCCATTTGATTTGATTCTTTTTGCGAACCGGAGTTCTTAAGTTGAAACTTCTGGTCAACCTCTTTTGTTTGAGTTTTGCTTGTGCATTGTTGCTTGTTACTTATGTATGCTATTGTTTGCTTGCGATAGAACACCCGGAGTGTGAAGCGTGCTACTACGTCCCTAGATTTCGCAGATCGTCAGCAAGGCAAGTAACACTTTGATCATATCCCTTTTATCACCCAGTTTTTATGCATTAGTCTCAATCCTCAAACATTGCATGATTAGGATGTTATTAACTTGTGGGTTGGGAAATAGTCGATGAGGTAGAACCTATTGCCCTGTTACATTCAAACCCTTGGGAGTTACTCTGCGTGTTGCTTATACATACTATGCTATGCTATGCTCATAGACGTGGTTTGGGTTTGAGTGAAATACATGACGGATGTGAGCTTGTTAACTAATGGTTCAACTTAAGGTGGGAACTTAATCAAACATCTGGGTGGATTGAGGCACCTGGAGTACCCAGTGTTGCCTGTATTTTTTGGAAATCCCGGAGTACCCGTGTGATCTTCCTACGGACCGCCACCCAGGCTCAAAGGGAACTGAGATGATTCATGCTAGAAACTTCCGTGTGCAGCCACAAGCTATTATGGGCTCTAGCATAGTTGAGTAAGTTACGTGAAGCTCTTGAAGAGGCGTATCAGCAGGTAGTGGAATGTAGGTTTGGTATGGTCTGTCCGTAGTAGAGAGTTAATGTTTCTGAAAGACTGTGTCTCGGTCATCCCTTTCTCAAACACCATGTAGTGCGATAAATCCAACGGAGGCGGTCGAGTCTTGTGGGGAAAAGTGCGCAAACCTCTGTAGAGTGTACAATCTAATCATGGTTAGCCGTGTCCCCGGTTATGGACAATTCTTGAGTATCTAGTACTTGGGTTATCACATGTATCTCATCACTCTTAATTAATATTGTTGGGTTGTTAATCACTTTAATTGGGATTGAGTTGGAGGAACCTTCTCAATGATGTTTCAACTACCATGATAGTTAAATAAAATCTATTCCTTTGTTGTAGGGAAAAATTGGCTTTTCGCAAAACTATAACCATAGAGCTTTCCACCAGCCAAATATGCATGTAGTGATAGCATTATTCTGTTCTTGCTCTACTTTGTTACATTGCCAGCATATTCCATGTGCTGACCCATTTTCGGGCTGCAACATATTATGTTGCAGACTTTTCAGACCAGGAGTAAGGTTTATTAGGTCGTTGTCGTGCAGCTCAGCTATGCCGTTGGAGTTGATGGACTCACTTTATCTTCCAAGCCTTCCGTTGTTATCGTATTAGATGGCCTTAAGCCATATTATTGTAATAAGTTCTCTCTTGAGACATTCGATGTAATAAGTGTGTGATTGCTACTCTGTTATAAATCCTTCGAGTACTATGTGTGTCAGCATTACCGATCCAGGGATGACACTGAAGCACAGAGACTTGACCATCTGAGGTCGGGTCGCTACAAACACAGGTAAGAACTCTTTCTTTGACTGTTCCATTTTGAACTACTTCAAAATATTGTCAAGGTATGTATTCATTCAAAAAACTTATCAAGCGTCTTGATAAATCTCTATAGATCTTGATGCTTAATGTGTAAGTAGCTTCACCGAGGTCGTTATTTGAAAAACTCCTTTCAAGTACTCCTTTATGCTTTCCTGAAAATTCTACATTATTTCCAATCAACAATATGTCATTCACATATATTTATTAGAAATGTTGTAGTGCTCCCACTCACTTTCTTGTAAATACATGCTTCACCGCAAGTCTGTATAAAACTATATGCTTTGATCAACTCATCAAAGCGTACATTCCAACTCTGAGATGCTTGCACCAGTCCATAGATGGATCGCTGGAGCTTGCACATTTTGTTAGCACCTTTAGGATCGACAAAACCTTCTGGTTGCATCATATACAACTCTTCTTTAAGAAATCCATTAAGGAATGTAGTTTTGACATCCATTTGCTAGATTTCATAAAATGTGGCTATTTGCTAACATGATTCGGACAGACTTAAGCATCACTACGAGTGAGAAAATCTCATCGTAGTCAACACCTTGAACTTTGTCAAAACCTTTTTTGACAAGTCTAGCTTTATAGATAGTAACACTACTATCAGCGTCCATCTTCCTCTTGAAGATCCATTTATTTTCTATGGCTTGCCGATCATCGGACAAGTCAACCAAAGTCCACACTTTGTTCTCATACATGGATCCCATCTCAGATTTCATGGCCTCAAGCCATTTCGCAGAATCTGGGCTCATCATCGCTTCCTCGTAGTTTGTAGGTTCGTCATGGTCAATTAACATGACCTCTAGAACAGGATTACCGTACCACTCTGGTGCGGATCTCACTCTAGTTGAGCTACAGGTTTGGTAGTAACTTGATCTGAAGTTACATGATCATCATCATTAGCTTCCTCACTAATTGGCTTAGAAGTCACAGAAACAGATTTTTGTCATGAACTACTTTCCAATAAGGGAGCAGGTACAGTTAACTCATCAAGTTCTACTTTCCTCCCACTCACTTCTTTCGAGAGAAACTCCTTCTCTAGAAAGGATCCATTCTCAGCAACGAATGTCTTGCCTTCGGATCTGTGATAGAAGGTGTACCCAACTGTCTCCTTTGGGTATCCTATGAAGACACATTTCACCGATTTGGGTTTGAGCTTATCAGGATGGAACTTTTTCACATAAGCATCGCAAACCCAAACTTTAAGAAACGACAACTTTGGTTTCTTGCCAAACCATAGTTCATATGGCATAGTCTCAACGGATTTAGATGGTGCCCCATTTAACGTGAATGCAGCTCTCTCTAATGCATAACCCCAAAACGATAGTGGTAAATAGGTAAGAGACATCATAGATTGTACCATATCTAATAAAGTACGGTTATGACGTTCGGACACACCATTACGCTGTGGTGTTCCAGGTGGCATGAGTTTTTGAAACTATTCCATATTGTTTTAATTGAAGACTGAACTCGTAACTCAAATATTCGCCTCCGTGATCAGATCGTAGAAACTTTATTTTCTTGTTACGATGATTTTCCACTTCACTTTGAAATTCTTGGAACTTTTCAAATGTTTCAGACTTATGTTACTTCAAGTAGATATACCCATATCTTCTCAAATCATCTGTGAAGGTCAAAAAATAATGATACCCGCCGCGAGCCTCAACACTCATCGGACCTCATACATCAGTATGTATTATATCCAATAAGTCAGTTGCTCGCTCCATTGTTCTGGAGAACGGAGTCTTAGTCATCTTTGCCCATGAGGCATGGTTCGCAAGCATCAAGTGATTCCAAAAGCCCATCAGCATGGTTTTTCTTCATGCGATTTACACCAATATGACCTAAACGGCAGTGCCACAAATAAGTTGCACTATCATTATTAACTTTGCATCTTTTGGCTTCAATATTATGAATATGTGTATCACTATGATCGAGATTCAAAAAACCATTTTTGTTGGGTGTATAACCATAGAAGGTTTTATTAATGTAAACAGAATAACAATTATTCTCTAACTTAAATGAATAATCGTATTGCAATAAACATGATCAAGTCATATTCATGCTCAACGCAAACACCAAATAACACTTATTTAGGTTCAACACTAATCCCGAAAGTATAGGGAGTGTGTGATGATGATCATATCATTCTTGGAACTACTTCCAACACACATCGTTACTTCACCCTTAACTAGTTTCTGTTCATTCTGCAACTCCCGTTTCAAGTTACTACTCTTAGCAACTGAACTAGTATCAAATACCGAGGGGTTGCTATAAACACTAGTAAAGTACACATCAATAACATGTATATCCAATATACCTTTGTTCACTTTGCCATCCTTCTTATCCGCCAAATACTTGGGGCAGTTCCGCTTCCAGTGACTAGTCCCTTTGCAGTAAAAGCACTTAGTCTCAGGCTTAGGTCCAGACATGGGCTTCTTCACTTGAGCAGCAACTTACTTGCAGTTCTTCTTGAAGGTCCCCTTCTTCCCTTTGCCCTTTTCTTGAAACTAGTGGTCTCGTTAACCATCAACACTTGATGCTTTTCTTGATTTCTACCTTCGTCGATTTCAGCATCACGAAGAGCTTGGGAATCGTTTCTGTTATCCCTTGCATATTATAGTTCATCACGAAGTTCTAGCAACTTGGTGATAGTGACTAGAGAACTCTGTCAATCACTATCTTATCTGGAAGATTAACTCCCACTTGATTCAAGTGATTGTAGTACTCAAACAATCTGAGCACATGCTTACTGGTTGAGCTATTCTCCTCCATCTTGTAGGCAAAGTAATGTCAGAGGTCTCATACCTCTCGACACGGACATGAGTATGAAATACCAATTTCAACTCTTGGAACATCTTATATGCTCAGTGGTGTTCAAAACATTTTTGAAGTCTCGTTTCTAAGCCGTAAAGCATGGTGCACTAAACTATCAAGTAGTTATCATACCGAGCTTTTGTCAAAACGTTCAAGACATCTGCATCTGCTCCTGCAATAGTTCTGTCACCTAGCGGTGCATCAATGACATAATACTTCTGTGCAACAATGAGGATAATCCTCAAATCATGGAGCTAGTCCGCATCTTTGCTACTAACATCTTTCAACTTCTTTTTATCTAAGAACATATCAAAACTAAACAGGGAGCTACATTGCAAGCAATTGATCTACAACATAGATATGCAAATGCTATCAGGACTCAGTTCATGATAAATTAAAGTTCAATTTAATCATATTACTAAAGAACTCCCACTTAGATAGACATCCCTCTAATCATCTAAGTGATCACGTGATCCAAATCAACTAAACCATGTCCGATCATTGCGATGTCTTGAGCTTGCATTGGTTTTCACCGAAGAGGAAGGGGTGATGCAGCGGAGTAGCGTAAGTATTTCCCTCAGTTTTTGAGAACCAATGTATCAATCCAGTAGGAGGCCACGCTCAAGTCCCTCGTACCTGCATAAAGCGATAGCTACTCACAACCAACGCGATTAGGGGTTGTCAATCCCTTCACGGTCACTTACGAGAGTGAGATCTGATAGATATAATATTTTTGGTATTTTTGGTATAAAGATGCAAAGTAAAAGGTAAAAGCGAAGTAAAAAGCAAAGCAAGATTAAAGTGATGGAGATTGATATGATGAGAATAGACACGGGGGCCATAGGTTTCACTAGTGGCTTCTCCCAAGAGCATAAGTATTCTACGGTGGGTGAACAAATTACTGTTGAGCAATTGACAGAATTGAGCATAGTTATGAGAATATCTAGGCATGATCATGTATATAGGCATCACGTCCGTGACAAGTAGACCGAAACGATTCTGCATCTACTACTATTACTCCACTCATCGATCGCTATCCAGCATGCATCTAGAGTATTAAGTTAAAAACAGAGTAACGCCTTAAGCAAGATGACATGATGTAGAGAGATAAATTCATGCAATATGAAATAAATCCCATCTTGTTATCCTCGATGGCAACGATGCAATACGTGCCTTGTTGCCCCTTCTGTCACTGGGAAAGGACACCGCAAGATTGAACCCAAAGCTAAGCACTTCTCCATTGGCAAGAACTACCAATCTAGTTGGCCAAACCAAACGGATAATTCGAAGAGACTCGCAAAGATAACCAATCATACATAAAAGAATTCAGAGAAGATTCAAATATTATTCATAGATAGACTTGATCATAAACCCACAATTCATCGGTCTCAACAAACACGCCGCAAAAAGAAGATTACATCGAATAGATCTCCACAAGAGAGGGGGAGAACTTTGTATTGAGATCCAAAAAGAGAGAAGAAGCCATCTAGCTACTAACTATGGACCCGAAGGTCTGAGGTAAACTACTCACACTTCATCGGAGAGGCTATGATGATGTAGAAGCCTTCCGTGATGACGGCCCTCTCCGGCGGAGCTCCGGAACAGGCCCCAAGATGGGATCTCGTGGATACATAAAGTTGCAGCGGTGGAATTAGGTTTTTGGCTCCTGTTCTGATCGTTTGGGGGTACGTATGTATATATAGGAGGAAGAAGTACGTCGGTGGAGCTCTGAGGGGCCCACAAGGTAGGGGGTGCGCCCCCCACCCTCGTGACCGCCTCTCTGATGCCTTGGCGTAGGGTCCAAGTCTCCTGGATCACGTTCGATGAGAAAATCACGTTCCCGAAGGTTTCATTCCGTTTGGACTCCGTTTGATATTCCGTTTCTTCGATACACTGAAATAGGCAAAAAAACAGCAATTCTGGGCTGGGCCTCCGGTTAATAGGTTAGTCCCAAAAATAATATAAAAGTGGAAAATAAAGCCCAATATAGTCCAAAACAGTAGATAATATAGCATGGGGCAATCAAAAATTATAGATACGTTGGAGACGTATCAGGCATCCCCAAGCTTAATTCCTGCTCGTCCTCGAGTAGGTAAATGATAAAAAGATAATTTTTGATGCGGAGTGCTACTTGGCATAATTTCAATGCAAATATTCTTAATTGTGATATGAATATTCAGATTCGAAAGATTCAAGACAAAAGTTTATATTGACATAAAAATAATAATACTCCAAGCATACTAACAAAGCAATTATGTCTTCTCAAAATAACATGGCCAAAGAAAGTTATCCCTACAAAATCATATAGTCTGGTTATGCTCTATCTTCACCACACAAAGTATTTAAATCATGCACAACCCCGATGACAAGCCAAGCAATTGTTTCATACTCTAACTTTTTCAAAACTTTTTCAATCTTCACGCAATACATGAGCGTGAGCCATGGATATAGCACTATAGGTGGAATAGAATGGTGGTTGTGGAGAATACAAAAAGGAGAAGATAGTCTCACATCAACTAGGCGTATCAACGGGCTATGGAGATGCCCATCAATAGATATCAATGTGAGTGAGTAGGGATTGCCATGCAACGGATGCACTAGAGCTATAAGTATATGAAAGCTCATCAAAAGAAACTAAGTGGGTGTGCATCCAACTTGCTTGATCATGAAGACCTAGGGCAATTTGAGGAAGCCCATCATTGGAATATACAAGCCAAGTTCTATAATGAAAGATTCCCACTAGTATATGAAAGTGATAACATGAGAGACTCTCTACTATGAAGATCATGGTGCTACTTTGAAGCACAAGTGTGGTAAAAGGATAGTAACATTTTCCCTTCTCTCTTTTTCTCTCATTTTTTTATTTGGGTCTTTTCTCTTTTTTATGGCCTCTTTTCTTTCTCTTTTTATTTGGGCTTCTTTGCCCTCTTTTTTATTTATTTTTCGTCCGTAGGCTCATCCCGACTTATGGGGGAATCATATTCTCCATCATCCTTTCCTCACTGGGACAATGCTCTAATAATGATGATCATCACACTTTTATTTTTCTTACAACTCAACAATTACAACTCGATACTTAGAACAAAATATGACTCTATATGAATGCCTCCGGTGGTGTACCGGGATATGCAATATGACAATGATGA
Organism: Triticum dicoccoides; assembly: GCF_002162155.2. Classification (NCBI taxonomy): domain Eukaryota; kingdom Viridiplantae; phylum Streptophyta; class Magnoliopsida; order Poales; family Poaceae; genus Triticum; species Triticum dicoccoides. The sequence goes on along the minus strand of NC_041390.1, from coordinate 486,133,372 downwards.
ATGTGTCATGAATGGAACGATGGAAAGTTGCATGGCATTATATCTCGGAATGGCTATGGAAATTCCATAATAGGTAGGTATGGTGGATGTTTTGAGGAAGGTATATGGTAGGTGTATGATACCGGCGAAAAGTGCACGGTATTAGAGAGGCTAGCAAAGGTGGAAGGGTGAGAGTGCGTATAATCCATGGACTCAACATTAGTCATAAAGAACTCATATACTTATTGCAAAAATCTAGAAGTTATCAAAGCAAAGTATTCCGCACATGCTCCTAGGGGGATAGAATGGTAGGAAAAGACCATCGCTCGTCCCCAACCGCCACTCATAAGGAAGACAAACAATAAATAAATCATGCTCCGACTTCATCACATAACGGTTCACCATACGTGCATGCTACGAGAATCACAAACGTTAACACAAGTATTATTTAAATTTACAACTACTCAACTAGCATGACTTTAATATTATCACCTCCATATCTCAAAACAATTATCATGCTTCAATCTTTTCTTAGTATTCAACACACTCAAAAGAAAGTTTCACAAATCTTGAATACCAAGCATATTATTATTAAACAAATTACCATGCTATTAAGAGACTCTCAAAATAATTTAAGTGAAGCAAGAGAGATCAATAGTTTCTTTAAAACAAATCCACCACCATGCTCTAAAAGATCTAAGTGAAGCACATAGAGGAAAATTATAACGCTCAAAAGATATAAGTGAAGCACATAGAGTATTCTATCAAATTTTAATTCATGTATGGCTCTCTCAAAAGGTGTGTACAGCAAGGATGATTGTGGCATACTAAAACACAAAGACACAAATAATACAAGACGCTCCAAGCAGAACACATATCATGTCGGTGAATAAAAATATAGCTCCAAGTAAATTACCGATGGAAGTGGACGAAAGAGGGGATGCCTTCCGGGGCATCCCCAAGCTTTGACTTTTTGGTGTCCTTGGATTATCTTGGGGGTTCCATGGGCATCCCCAAGCTTAGGCTCTTGCCACTCCTTGTTCCATAATCCATCACAAGAATTCACCCAAAACTTGAAAACTTCACAACACAAAACTTAAAGTAGAAAACTCGTGAGCTCCGTTAGCGAAAGAAAACAAAAGACCACTTCAAGGTACTGTAATGAACTCATTATTTATTTATATTGGTGTTAAACATACTGTATTCCAACTTATCTATGGATTATAAACTATTTTACTAGCCATAGATTCATCAAAATAAGCAAACAACACACGAAAAACAGAATCTGTCAAAAACAGAACAGCCTGTAGTAATCTGTAGCTAGCAAAAGATATGGAACCCCAAAAATTCTAAAATAAATTTCTGGACGTGGGGAATTTATCTATTAATCATCTTAAAAAAGAATTAACTAAATATCACTCTTCAAATAAAAATGAAACCAATTCTCGTGAGCGCTAAAGTTTCTGTTTTTTTACAGCAAGTTCAACAAGACTTTCCCCAAGTCTTCCCAATGGTTCTACTTGGCACAAACACTAATTAAACACAAAAAACACAACCAAAACAGAGGCTAGATAATTTATTTATTAAATAACAGCAAGGAATAATATTGGGTTGTCTCCCAACAAGCACTTTTCTTTAAAGCCTTATAGCTAGGCATAATATTTCAATGGTGCTCACATGAAAGACAAGAATTGAAGCACAAAGAGAGCATCATAAAACACGTGACAAACACATCTAAGTCTAACATACTTCCTATGCATAGGCATCTTATAGGCAAACAAATTATCAAGGCAAGTAAAAACTAGCATATGCAAGGAAGCAGAAAGAAACAATAGCAATCTCAACATAACGAGAGGTAGTTTAGTAACATGAAAATTTCTACCACCATAGTTTCCTCTCTCATAATAATTATATGTAGGATCATAAGAAAATTCAACAAAATATCTATCACATAAAATATTTTCAACACGATCCACATGCATGCAAAGTTGACACTCTTCCAAAATAGTGGGATTAACATTAACTAAAGTCATGACCTTTCCAAACCCACTTTTAATATTATTGCAAACATTATAATCAATATCATATTCATCATGGGGTTTAAATAAATTTTCAAGATCAAAAGAAGAATCACCCCAATCATGATCATTGCAACAAGTAGAGGACATAGCAAAACTAGCATCCCCAAGCTTAGGGTTTTGCATATTATTAGCACAATTGACATCAAGAGAATTTATAATAAAATCATTCCAATCATGCTTTTTATTCAAAGATCTATCGTGAAGCACTTCATCACAATTTTCAGATTTACGGATTTCAGGCAAAAGCTTATAAAGATAATCTAGTGCATCCAAATCACTAGGAATTGGTTCATCATAATTGGATCTCTTAAAAAGATTGGCAAGCGGATGAGGATCCATAGATCTTAGGTTCTCTGTTTAGTAATAAATAAACAACTATTCCAACCATACGAGCAAACAAGAAACGGGCAAAGAGAGGCAAATAGAGAGGGAGGATGGAGAGAGAGGGAGAATAAAACAGCAAGGGTGAAGTGGGGGAGAGGAAAACGAGAGGCAAATGGAAAATAATGTAATGCGAGAGATAGAGATTGTGATGGGTACTTGGTATGTTGACTTTTTGGTTTTCCCCGAAGAGGAAGGGATGATGCAGCAGAGTAGCGTAAGTATTTCCCTCAGTTTTTGAGAACCAAGGTATCAATCCAGTAGGAGGCCACGCTCAAGTCCCTCGTACCTGCACAAAGCGATAGCTACTCACAACCAACGCGATTAGGGGTTGTCAATCCCTTCACGGTCACTTACGAGAGTGAGATCTGATAGATATAATATTTTTGGTATTTTTGGTATAAAGATGCAAAGTAAAAGGTAAAAGAAAAGTAAAAAGCAAAGCAAGATTAAAGTGATGGAGATTGATATGATGAGAATAGACCCGGGGGCCATAGGTTTCACTAGTGGCTTCTCTCAAGAGCATAAGTATTCTACGGTGGGTGAACAAATTACTATTGAGCAATTGACAGAATTGAGCGTAGTTATGAGAATATCTAGGCATGATCATGTATATAGGCATCACGTCCGTGACAAGTAGACCGAAACGATTCTACATCTACTACTATTACTCCACTCATCGACCGCTATCCAACATGCATCTAGAGTATTAAGTTAAAAACAGAGTAACACCTTAAGCAAGATGACATGATGTAGAGAGATAAATTCATGCAATATGAAATAAACCCCATCTTGTTGTCCTCAATGGCAACGATGCAATACGTGCCTTGCTGCCCCTTTTGTCACTGGGAAAGGACACCGCAAGATCGAACCCAAAGCTAAGCACTTCTCCCATGGCAAGAACTACCAATCTAGTTGGCCAAACCAAACGGATAATTCGAAGAGACTTGCAAAGATAACCAATCATACATAAAAGAATTCAGATAAGATTCAAATATTATTCATAGATAGACTTGATCATAAACCCACAATTCATCGATCTCAACAAACACGCCGCAAAAAGAAGATTACATCGAATAGATCTCCACAAGAGAGGGGGAGAACTTTGTATTGAGATCCAAAAAGAGAGAAGAAGCCATCTAGCTACTAACTATGGACCCGAAGGTCTGAGGTAAACTACTCACACTTCATCGGAGAGGCTATGATGATGTAGAAGCCCTCCGTGATGACGGCCCTCTCCGGCGGAGCTCCGGAACATGCCCCAAGATGGAATCTCATGGATACAGAAAGTTGCGGCGGTGGAATTAGGTTTTTGGCTCCTGTTCTGATCGTTTGGGGGTATGTATGTATGTATATATAGGAGGAAGAAGTACGTCGGTGGAGCTCCGAGGGGCCCACGAGGCAGGCGCGCGCCCTAGGGGGGCGCGCCCCCCACCCTCATGACCACCTCTTTGATGCCTTGGCGTAGGGTCCAAGTCTCCTGGATCACATTCGGTGAGAAAATCACGTTCCCGAAGGTTTCATTCTGTTTGGACTCCATTTGATATTCCGTTTCTTCGAAACACTGAAATAGGCAAAAAACAGCAATTCTGGGCCGGGCCTCCGGTTAATTGGTTAGTCCCAAAAATAATATTGAAGTGGAAAATAAAGTCCAATATAGTCCAAAATAGTACATAATATAGCATGGAGCAATAAAAAATTATAGATACGTTGGAGACGTATCTATCATCACGTGAGATGGAGTAGTTTTCAATGGTGAACATCACTATGTTGATCATATCTGCTATATGATTCACGCTCGACCTTTCGGTCTCTAGTGTTCCGAGGCCATATCTGCATATGCTAGGCTCGTCAAGTTTAACCTGAGTATTCTGCGTGTGCAAAACTGGCTTGCACCCATTGTAGATGAACGTAGAGCTTATCACACCCGATCATCATGTGGTGTCTCGGCACGACAAACTTTGGCAACGGTGCATACTCAGGGAGAACACTTTTATCTTGAAATTTAGTGAGAGATCATCTTATAAAGCTACCGTCGAACTAAGCAAAATAAGATGTATAAAAGATAAACATCACATGCAATCAAAAATATGTGACATGATATGGCCATCATCACCTTGTCCCTTTGATCTCTCCAAAGTATTGTCATGATCTCCATTGTTACCGGCATGACACCATGACACTACTAGAAAAAGGGCTATAGATGGGGTTGATACTAATGGCGCACCAGACAAGCGCTGCGCCATTAGTATATACTAATGGCGCACCACCTACTGATACGCCATTATAGTTGAAAGTACTAATGGCGCACCTGGCACCGGGTGCGCCATTAGTATCAAAATTTTTTTTGACTAGTGCGCCTGTCCAAACATAGTAATGGCGCATCCAGACACAGTGCGCCATTACTAGTTGTAACTAGTAATGGCGCACCTGCCGGAAAGTGCGCCACTAATGTTGTTTTTTTATTATATTTTTTATTCCCTTTTTTGCAGAACTACTAATGGCGTACTACTCGCCATTAGTATTTTTTTTGTTTTGCAAAACTACTAATGGCGCACCACCAGGAGGTGCGCCATTAGTAACCTGGATTACTAATGGCGCATTTGGGGTTGGTGCGCCATTAGTAAGTGGGCAGCAACAAGATATTTTGGACAGCCTCTCCTACCCACACTCACTTTCTCCCCACTTCATTCTCTCCACCTCCTCCTTGTCTCGGGTGCCTCCTCTTTTTCACCTCATTTCCACCATAGATTCATTCAATTTAAGTGGTTAAATTACCTTGTTTTGATAGGTAAGTAAGGGGGGAAGCTATATTTATGTTGTTCTCCCTACAAAATGTGCACATGCACTTTTTATGGCCTAGCTAGATCTATGTATGTTCGTGGTGTTGCATATGTTTGTGGTGTTGCATATGTGTTTGTGTTTGGAGGTGTACCGGTATTTGAAATTCGATAGTTGCCAATATTTTGCCGGAATGTTGATTCATTTCCGTTTCGGCGAGAGTTTTGGCATTAAGCATTCTTTTTGGTCCTATTTTTAGGGAAAGTGATGCCAAATTTTTTCTTGGTTCTAAAATATCGTTTTGCTCTACCCCGCAGGCGACCATGGTCCGCATGATGACCGAAGGCATCGTGAATAGGTTTTTGAGGTCCGCGAAGGCCGAGATGCTTCAAAAGAACGAGACGGAGATAAGATGTCCGTGTCGAAGATGCAAGCTGAAGAGCCTTATTGCGGACCCGGAATCCGGGCAGGTGCGGGACCACCTGCTCTTGCGTGGTTTCATGGATGGCTATCGGTGGCAAGGTGATGAAGATGACTACGAAGTCGTCCATGGGGGCCGGGCAAGAAATGAGGAAGGGAAGCAAGACAACCACCGCGGCTCGGGCGGGCGAGAAGACGAAGAATCCCCAGGAGATGATCACGACGGTGATGCTGTACACAGTCATCATGTAGAAGATGCAGGACATGATGATGAGGAAGATGCCGGAGCAGTCGACGGGCATGATCATGAAGATGATGATGCCGGCGGAGCAGACGACGCTGGACCATCGATGGGCTGGGTGCAGGACCCTCATATTCAAGAGCTGCTTCTCAAGCAGACGGATAATGCAAGAGCTGCCGCCCGAGAGAAAGCCAAGATGGATCAACTTGAGTTAGACGCGGTTACTCCATTGTATGAAGGATGCAGGCCCGAGGATACCCGCCTGAAAGTAACGCTCATGGCTCTGGAGATGAAGGTAAAACACAAAATGACCGACGCATGCTTCGACGAGAACATGTCATTCTGGCACGAACGTCTTCCCGAGGGGAACAAGTGTCCGACTAGTTTGGAGGAGGCGATGAAAATCGTGTGTCCTCTGGATTTACCGCACATGAAATACCATGTGTGCATGAACAATTGCATCATTTATCGGGACGAGCACGCGGAGTCTACCATATGTCCGGTGTGCGACGTCACTCGATACAAGAAGAGGAAGAAAGCTCCTCGAAAAGTGGCGTGGTACTTTCCGATCACTCCTCGTCTGCAGCGGTATTTTGCGGACCCTAAGGTAGCAAAGCTCCTGCGTTGGCACGCGGATAGGGAGGAGAAGAAGCGAGAAGATGACGCAAATGATCCGGAGATAGATAAAAAAGACAAGATGCTGAGTCACCCTAAGGATGCGAGCCAGTGGCAAGCGTTGAACTTCGAAGACCCAGAATTTGGGAATGATCCAAGGAACATCGTGCTGGGCACGAGCACCGATGGAGTCAATCCGTTTGGCAGCCAGAGAAGCACACATAGCACCTGGCCTGTGTTTGTGTGGATGTACAACCTTCCCCCCTGGTTGTGCATGAAGAGGAAGTACATTCACATGAGTATGCTAATTGAAGGACCGAAACAACCAGGGAACGACATCAGTCTGTATCTGGGGCTGGTGAAAGAGGAGCTTGACACGCTGTGGAAAACGCCAGCCAATACGTGGGACACCGCAGAGAAAGAATATTTCCCTATGAGAGCCGCGCTGCTCACGACAGTGCACGACTATCTCGGTTACGGATATGTCGCGGGGCAGGTGGTCCACGGATTTTCTGGATGCGTCAGGTGCATGGATGACACAACATATCGCCAGCTAGATAGAGATCCCGGGTCTTCGAAAACCGTGTTCATGGGACATCGAAGGTGGCTTCGCGACGATGACCCGTGGAGAAAACGCAAGGATCTGTTCGATGGTGAAACCGAACCCCGAGGACGCCCGCGTACGAGGAGCGGCGAGGAAATAGACGAGCTGTTGAAAAATTGGAAAGACTGCCCACTGCCGGGAAAGAAGCAAAAGGCGCCAGAGCCGCTGCTGAAGGTATGGAAAATGAGGTCTGTTTTCTGGGACTTGCCGTACTGGAAGATCCACCGTGTGCCTCACAGCCTTGATGTCATGCATATCACGAAGAACGTGTGCGAGAGTCTGCTTGGTACCCTGCTCAACATGCCAGAGAGGACCTAAGATGGGCCGAAAGCAAGGGCAGACTTGAAATCAATGGGCATCAGGCAGGAGCTTCACGCTATATATGATGATCATGATGATGATGATGATGATGATGATGATGATGATGATGATGATGAGGCGAAGCAGGACACGGAAAGTCGTCGCAAAGGCAAGAAGGCCAAGAAGACCGGAAATGACTACCCTCCCGCGTGCTTCACTCTAAGTCAGGAGGAGATCGAGCAGTTTTTCACCTGCCTCGTTGGAGTAAAACTTCCTTACGGTTACGCGGGGAAGATAAGCAGATACCTAGACCCAGCGAAGCAGAAGTTCAGCGGGATGAAGTCTCACGACTGTCACGTGCTGATGACGCAGATACTTCCAGTTGCAATCCGTGGGATCATGGACGCGCACGTCCGTGAAACCCTATTTGGCCTATGCAACTTTTTCGACGTCATCTCTCGGAAGTCTGTTGGCGTGAGGCAACTCAGAAGGCTACAGGAAGAGATCATGATGATACTATGCGAGCTTGAGATGTACTTCCCGCCCGCATTCTTCGACGTTATGGTGCATCTGCTAGTCCATATCATGGACGATATCATCCAACTCGGGCCGACGTTCCTGCACAACATGATGCCGTTCGAAAGGATGAATGGTGTCATCAAAGGATACGTTCGCAACATGTCACGTCCAGAGGGAAGCATAGCCAGGGGCTTTCTGACCGAAGAGTGCATCTCCTACTGCACGAATTATCTAGGCATCGAGAACCCCGTTGGTCTGCCCGTCAACAGGCACCTCGGCAGGCTCGCTGGATGGGGTCATCGTGAGGGTCGTCGCGAAATGCATGTCGACTTCGAGGGTCGACTCACCGACTTTGAAAGAGCAAACCTAGTCGCGCTACAACACATAGATGTGGTCGATCCTTGGGTGGTACAGCACAAAACCTTTATTAAGAAGACGTACAATGACCGAGGCCAACAGAGGACGGACGGAGATATACTCAAAGAGCACAACTCATGTTTCACGCGTTGGTTCAAGCAGAAGCTTCTGTCGTACCCTTTACATGAGGATTCTTCCGCGGAAGAACAACTCATATTCGCCTTGTCACAGGGCGCCGAGCACAACCTGATGACCTATGAGGCCTACGGTATCAACGGCTACACATTCTACACCGAGGCCAAGGACATGAAGAGCGATGGTTATCAGAACTCCAGGGTAACGATGGAATCCTACACCGGTAATGACAAGGACAGATACTACGGAAGGATCGAGGAGATCTGGGAGCTGAGCTACGCTGGAGAGAAGGTCCCGATGTTCCGTGTCAGATGGGCCAAGAGCGTCCTAAAAGAATACCGGTATTTCACCACCATGGTTATACCCGAAGCCAAATCCAAGACCGCGGGCGCAAACGTCACCGCGAAAAATGAGCCATGGTACTAGCTTCCCAAGTGGACCAATGCTTCTTCATTACCGACCCGTCAAAGCCCAGTCGTGTTGTCGTGAGGAGAGGCAAAAGGAAGATCATCGGAATGGATGGAGTAGCCAATGAGCAAGACTTCGACAAGTACGGCGACCCGAGGATCGAACATGACGGCGATGATGAAGTAGCATCATACACCACAAGAAGAAGCAGGACCACCCTACCTAAAGGACGCCCATTCCACAGAAGAACTCCATTTGCGAAAAAGAAGGGCAAGAAGATTGTGAACAGATAGCTAGCTAAGATCGATTGTATTTAAATCGTAGCCTTCATTTCTCGATTGTATTTCATGGGCACTTTTTGAACTATCATGAATATTTTTAAATTTCATGGACACTCGATCTCGATCCCCCTCCATCTCGATCGCTATCCCACCTTGGCAGATCCGGTCCCCCTCGCCGCCGAGCACCCCCCGGTCCACCTGCCGCCGCCGCCGACCCCCCGCACCCTCGATTCCCCTACTCAACCGCCGCCGCCGACCCCCCGCACCCCTCCCCTACTCAACCGCCGCCGCCGACCCCCCGCACCCCGCGCACCCTCCCCCGCTCCACCGGCATTACTGTTTGATGATATTTTTTAAAAAATTATTACTGTCTTATAAAAAAATATTACTGTTATGATTTAAACAAGTTTGAACATATTTAAACACAAATAAGTATCAAACAGCATTTTAAATGCATAAAAAAATTTGTGGAGCCTGGGAATCAAACCCAAGACCTCCTGGTGTGAGAACTGGCTACTGACCAGTCGAGCTAGTAGAGGGGGCTTGGTGTGGATCAGGTCAGGTGGAAGATAACCTGTTGGCTCGAGCAGAAAAACATAATACTAATGGCGCAACAAGGTGAGGTGCGCCATTAGTATGGATATACTTATGGCGCACCGAGGGGTGGTGCGCCATTAGTATTGTGCCCGGTCCCATCCATATTCCCTCCCCGGCCCCTCCCTATCCCCTCTCTCTCCCTCGCCCTCGCCCTAGATCCCCTTCCCCTCTCCTCTCCCGACGCCGCTGCCCCGCCGCCTCGACGCTGCCCCGCCGCCTCGACACTGCCCCGCCGCCCCGACCCCGCCCCGCCGCCCCG
>NC_041390.1:486096349-486123074 GCF_002162155.2 Triticum dicoccoides | reverse complement strand
TCTCACCACGGCCACAGAGGCTCCTGGATCTGGACCAGCCGCCGCCGGACAGCAGCAGGTCAATAAGCCTCTCTCTCTCTCTCTCTCTCTCTCTCTCTCTCTCTCCATTCATGTACCTCCCCTGGCCTGCTGTGACTCACTCAACCCCCATTTGCATCTAGGCAGGCGGCATCCGTCACCGGCAGGCAGGCGACATCCATCACCGGCAAACCTCCCACGCACCGTGCCTCAGACGCACAGCAGCAGGTCAGACCCCCCCTCTCTCTCTCTCTCTGGCACGATGAGTTATAGGATCAATGCCTAAGTTTTGTTGAGCACACAGATTTCTTTTCTGTAAGCATTGGTATTATGTGCTTCCCATAGTTGGTATAAAAATAAAGAAAACAATTCAGTTCTGTTTCTGTATTTGCAAGTGGCATTTTTAGTGGAATCCCCATGATAGGTCCACATGCTACTGTTGTCAACATGATAAATAGTTTCAGTTAGTTACCTCTAAAACTATTCCTAATTAACTGAAGAAGAGAAGAGAGGAGGAGTAATTTATTTCATAGAGTAAACATTAGCACTATTTGACAGTAAAAGGCTTTAGCTAAGTTGAATTAACTGAAAGCAGCAGTACATCATTTTTATTGACAGTAAAATGTTCAAAGAAACAGATATGTAAAAACCCCATAGTTATGTCTTTCATACAATATGCCATGAAAATGTGTGCCATTTTCATAGAAGAGCAAACCGGCCTGCCTTTCGGCCTTTTGGTTGCAAGTGCATTTCACTCAAATCACAAGGATGGTACCATCTCCAGTTAGGTTGCAAGTGCATTTCACTGAAAATCACGATGATGGTGCCATCTCCTGTTTACTATAAGATGTACTGCTAAGACCAGATAATAACTTCAGCAATAAAACATTTTAACAGGGTTAGGCTGTAGCCCCTGAATCCACGATACATCTGGGGACAATGTGTAGCAAGAGGGCGCCATTGGTCCTCCACACGCATTTTTAAAGCAAAAGAAAGCATTATGATCAACCATTGGTACTGAGAAATGGCAGAGCACATGTGTCTTAATTTAGCACAACAATGCCGTGATCAGGGAGTAGTGCTTCACTTGTTCCATACGTGAGCCATCTCAGCTAAAACTCCTCTACCGGTGGTTGCACTTGTCTGCAGGATATGTAAAAGGTTCAGTAAGTGAGGGCATTCCTTGTGAAATGTTCAAATTAGCTAAAACATATGCATATGTAAAAGGTTCAGTAAGTGATGACAGTAAAATGTTCAAAGAAACAGCTGAAACTCCTCTACCGGTGGTTGCACTTGTCTGCAGGATATGTAAAAGGTTCAGTAAGTGATGGCATTCCTTGTGAAATGTTCAAATTAGCTAAAACCTATGCATATGTAAAAGGTTCAGTAAGTGATGACAGTAAAATGTTCAAAGAAACAGCTGAAACTCCTCTACCGGTGGTTGCACTTGTCTGCAGGATATGTAAAACATTTTTATTGACAGTAAAATGTTCATTTAGTTTCAGTAAACAAATATTGCCAAGCATGACATGGCCTTTGTGATCTCCTACTCCTGAATTTTCATGTCACTTGTGATATTAGTAGTTTTTTGACAGTAAAAGGAATTTTCATGTCACTTGTGCTATCAGTACACTACAAGTAAATTTTCATGTCACTTGTGCTATTTATGTGATTTGAAACTTGTCAAGTGATGCTGCTGCTGCTATCTGCGAGTTGCTGCTGCTAGTTGTGATTTTGTCAAGTGATGCTGCTGCTACTTGTGATCTTCTAAAATAACCCCTTTCTCCTGAAACATTGATTAATTTCCGTTTCGGTTGAGAAATGGGGCACTCCTAGGTCAAGAAAATTAGCAAAGGTCATGCCCAATTTTCTTGACCTAGAAGGTGCCCGATTCTCAACCGAAATAAAAATTAATTTGCTTTAGTGGTTGGATTAGTTTAGTATTTCTTTCACACACTCAGACACCCTTGCTTGCCATGTGTGTGAGAGAGATAGTGAGAGGAGACAAGAAGAAGGGGGTTAGGAACGCATCATGCAACAGTGCCTTCAAGATCCAAGGCAATATCACAAACATCATAGGCAATTTGACCAAACTCACAACCTTGTATCTTTGCAGCAACCAACTTTCTAGACACACCCCTCAAGAACTAGGTTACCCTGAGAACGTGGACTTGGACCTTAGCAACAACACACTAACAGGTTCTATCCCAAAACACCTAGGCAATATCACAAACATCTCTCAATTGTTCCTTGACAATAACCAACTTTTTGGCGACATTCCTCGAGAATTAGGTTATTTGGTCAACTGAGAGATCTTGTTGCTTAACAATAACCAACTTTTTGACCAAACTTTGTTCCTATTTATAGAGAAACATGGCCAACAACGATGAGGCCGGGGGTTCGGGCGGCAAGAAATTCCGGGAGCTGTCCCAGGAGATGGAGGAACAACCTCACTTGTATGAGGACGCCGCCTTCCCCACCGATCCTGAGACCACTGATGGTACCGCCGAGGATGACCCCACTGATGCCACCACTGATGGTGCCGCCAAGGATGCCACCACTGATGATGGTGGCGCACGCACAGATGGCAGCCAACCGAAGAGGCAACGGAAGGACCGGAGCCCGACCATGCTCCGCACCCTCAAGGAGGAAGTTACTGAAGTGGACTCCAACGGGAATCCAACGGCGCCCGAACGAATAGTCAAGGGGTACTCGCTTCAGCTTGGGTGCATTCTCCAGAGCACCGTCTCGATCAACACCGAGAACCTCAGGCATCCTGACCGAGGGAATTTGCGCAACCTCCTCTTCACGAAGCTGCACGAACGATACAAGTTCCCCGCTGAATTAGAAAACACAAGCTCAAAGGGAATAAAGTGAACAATGCTTCCCTCACGAAGATGAGCACGGCCCTGTCTACTTGGAAAAGCAATGTGAAGAGAATGATCGAGAAAGGTGAGAGTTATGAGAAGATCAAGGAGAAAAATCCTTCGATCATCGAAGATGACTACAACGACTTCAAGATCAATTGCTCGAGCACCGCAAGCTCCGAATCAAGTAAGTGGGGGAAAGAAATGCGGGAGCTGAACTTAGGGGAACACACACTCCGTCCCGGCGGTTACAGAGTGGCGGAGCCTATATGGGACAAGGAGGAGGCGGACCGTGCCGAGCAAGGCCTACCGCCCCTCTTCGATAAATACGGTGACAAGCAGACCAGGAACTTTGTCAGGGCCCGGTATAAGAAGGACCTGAAAACAAAGGAGCTTACCACGGATCCAAAGACCAGGGCGCTTGAGCTTGTTCTGGTAAGGAATACACCCCCGGGTAATTAGCTCCATATGGTTGCATTCTAATTAATGGAGCCAAATTTCTAAATGGTTCAAATTCCTTCCGCAGGCGACTAAAAGCAGTAGCGCGGGGTCGACTAAGAGCAACCCTTGGGACACCACTCTAAATAGGGCGTTGAATGTAATGAAGAACAAGGATAAGCTTAGTAAGTCGACGTCAGCTGGTCGTGTGGCCGGCAAAGGCTTGTCGACAAAATGGTCGTCATACTATAACACTGGTGGGCGAAAGGAGAAAAAGACCAGCTCGGAAAGCCAGGCGCGCGAGGTTCAAGAACTCAGGGCACAGGTGGCGCGGATTCCGGAGATTGTCCAAGAGCAAGTGCAACAACAACTCAGAGCGACGATCACCGCCATTGTGCCTACCTTGATCCAGGGGATTAGTGCGTGGATTGCGGGCGGCCAATAGGGGCCGCCCCCGATTCCTAGCTTCACGGCCAGCAACTCGCAGAACGCGATGGCGGGGCCATTGGTGTCTCCGGCGGAGGCGGCATTGGTGTCTCCGACGCCGGCACGGGAGCTTAATGCACCCGGGTGTACGTCCGCCGGCACCTCTGCAGCAAGCGGCCCCTCCGTCAACTGCACGCCCGCCGTTGGCGGTACCTCGACATTAGCCGAGCTCGATGCCATCATCCTGGTAACTAATTAAGCCTCTCTCGGCCGAGGACTTCATCTCCTTGCATTTGACTGGGCATCCCTGACGCCCTACATGTTTTCGCAGGGCGCTGCCGATGTTCCATGCACTCTCCTGCAATTCGTGAACAACGAGTTGGTCGATGTCGCCAAGGGCAAAATCGTTCAACCAGGCAACCCCTTGTTCCACGGTACCCAGATGCCACCCAACTTGTTAAGGGTTCAACTGGTTCGGGTGCTGCCAGGCTGTGACAAGTTGTTACCTCCGATTCGACCCGTCGGGGCCGACGATGATGACGTGATGACCCTCAGCGCCTGCCTGAGCTGGCCCCTGCTTTGGCCGAAGAGCCAGATTCGTTTGGGGCGGGGGACACCACCCCAAAGACAACACCGCCAGTCGTGTCGGCGCCAAGTCGGCCCCATGGCAAGACCGCCGCAACGGTGCCGGACATCCCTATGCCACTGGATCCAAACATGCATATGGCACAGGATCAGAACAACGACGACGATGATACATTTGCCAACGTTGATCAGTACTTTGCCGATCATGGGTACGGTGGCGACTTCATGGGGCCTCCTTCTTAAGAACCCAACCCAACAAAAGACGTGCGTGATCTAGCTGGTACCGCGGAGAAGCCAAGTTGCAACAGGCGTCGTCTGCAGTTCAGCTCTCAGGAGACGCCTCCAGCTGCCGACTTCACCGAGCCTCAGATAGGCGAGGTGCGAAATATGATCAGCCCCAACACACTCAAGAAGGCGGTCTGTGAGCAGAACTCGGTCCCATTACAGGAGAAGAAGAAGGCACGCAAAAGAAAGACTAACAAGGGTGCGGGCCAGCCGGCACCGAGTACGATCCGTGCTCAGGACGGGCCACCTTCACCTGAGGATATCTCGAGGAGGGTGCATGTGGCGGGTAGGCTGATGCTACCGAGAAATATGCTCGATGCTGCAACCGGTGCTATGCGGAGTCTGCATGACAGTGTTCTTTCTTTGGAGAAGCGGCGTCTCGAAGAGAAGGATGTGGCATACCCGGTTTTCGCGGCCAAGGTGCCAGAGGGCAAGGGCTTTGTGGATAACTCCATCGGGGGTACGATCGTCCTACGGTTTGATGACATCCACGCTATGTTGAACCTTCATCCTCTGCACTACACCTTCGTTCGGCTATTTTCACTGAGTATGGAGATGCGGATCATTCGCGACAAGAGCCCGGACATCATGATAGTCGACCCCTTCTACATGCGTGCCAAGATCTTGGGCAGCGCTGGGGACCGGCAAGTCGCGAGTTCTTACCTCGAAGGCGTCATTCTGGCAAACCAAGATAAGGATAACTTCCTCGTGCCTTACTTTCCTGAGTAA
Source organism: Triticum dicoccoides (assembly GCF_002162155.2). NCBI lineage: Eukaryota > Viridiplantae > Streptophyta > Magnoliopsida > Poales > Poaceae > Triticum > Triticum dicoccoides. The sequence goes on along the minus strand of NC_041390.1, from coordinate 486,117,726 downwards.
GTCCTCCCCTCAACCACCCCATAACATATGAATTCTTAGATTTCGATCGTTTTTCTTTTAACATTCCGTGTTTTCTGCAGTGACACACGTTGCACGCTCATCCTCCTAAGCCCCAAATATTCCATGGCCACGTATTTCGACCCGGACCGTCAGTCGAACATAGACTACACAAATGTCAAGAAGGTTCTTGATGATGTTCTCCCCGGCTATGTCAAAACTGGAGGCACCTTCACCAGGCCTATTTGTAAGTACGGCAAGCACGTGTTCTCCCACAATACGACATTCTGCTGCGTCAAGCAGCCGCCTGGCGGTCAGAAGGGTGCCTACTACGCCATCCATCACATGCGGGCGATCGTACGGGACCATCATCAACTTCTGCTACCGAGTAGACTCAAAGATTGGACCGCGAGCGTGTCGGCTATCCAGGACGCGGACATCAGACGAGAATTCTTTCGCATCCAGTCGGAGTTTGCGGAAATCATCCATCAAGATGTCCTTTGTACCGCGGGGCAGTTCTACCTTAGAAATCAACCGTCCAACAGTGACATCGACACAATCCTATAAATGCAGGCTGACAATGCCCGTTCTTTCATGACTCCCACGATAGACTGCGGCTTCATCCACGCTCCGGTCCCTTGAGTCTCATGTTGTAATTAAACTTTAATGAACTTGTAGTATGTCTCTTTGGTTTCGTGAGTCGTTCAACTTAAGATGTAATCGATGCTATTAATGTCTTGCTTTTCTCTTCCGATTGTTCTGTTGCATACTTATATATTGCTTATGTATTGTCTGTGAATTGGTACTAACGTTTCATTTGGCTACTGCATAGCGATGCCGTGGTATGTCGTGTACAAGGGTAAGGTTCCCGGAGTCTACGACGACTGGGAGGAGTGTCGGACACAGGTTCACCGATTCAGCGGTAACAGTTACAAAGGGTACGCCACTAGAGCCGAGGCCAAATCTAGATACGCCCGCTATCTAGCGGGAGAGGGGAGGGAGCGTTGGAGGAACCGGATGAAGACGAGTTTCATCGTGATGATGCTCATCGTGATGACCGCAGCTCTCTTCTATGTGATGGTAGTTTAGATGATCGATATCAACTTGTAATGTGAAGACAAACTCGCGGTCTCGAGACTTGTAATATAATGTTCTATCTTTGTTCGGTCTTTTCAATTCGGAGACTAATATGATGACTTGTATTCGGAGACTAAAATGATGAATTGTATTCAGAGACTAATCTTCTATTGTATTCGATGAATCTGTTGTTGATGTGTGCTGTCTATATTTTGTCCAATTATACATTTTGTAACCTGTGCAAAAAACAGAAAATAAAAAAATAAAAAAACCTAATATTCATACTAATGGCACATCACATCATAGTGCGCCATTAGTATGCCAAAGGATACTAATGGCGCATCATTAAAGAGTGCGCCATTAGTATGCCGAAGTTACTAATGGCGCACCTTGCTGTCGTGCGCCATTAGTATGCCAAAGCACCTGGGTATACATGGCCCCCTGGGAGGCATACTAATGGCGCACTATTGTATATACTAATGGCGCATCTGGGGTGCGCCATTAGTATACCAGATACTAATGGCGCACCTGTGGTGCGCCATTAGTAAAATATACTAATGGCGTGCTACTAATGGCGCACCACTAATGCGCCATTAATGGCCAAATTAGGTGCGCCATTAGTACGCCTTTCCCTAGTAGTGTGATCTCCATCATCTTGATCTTTTATCAACATGTCGTCTCATGGTCATCTCACCATCTATTGCTTTTGCAACTATTGCTATCGCATAGCGATAAAGTAAAGCAATTACATGGCACTTGCATCTTATGCAATAAAGTGACAACCATAAGGCTTCTGCCAGTTGCTGGTAACTTCAGCAAAACAGGATCGTCTCATACAACAATTTATATCTCATCACGTCTTGACCATATCACATCACAACATGCCCTGCAAAAACAAGTTAGACGTCCTCTACTTTGTTGTTGCAAGTTTTACATGGCTGCTACGGGATGAGCAAGAACCGTTCTTACCTACGCATCAAAACCACAATGATAGTTCATCAAGTTAGTGTTGTCTTAACCTTCTCAAGGACCGGGCGTAGCCACACTCGGTTCAACTAAAGTTGGAGAAGCTGACACCCGCCAGCCACCTATGTGCAAAGCTTGTCGGTACAACCAGTCTCGCGTAAGCGTACGCGTAATGTCGGTCCGCGCCGCTTCATCCAACAATACCGCCGAACCAAAGTGTGACTTGCTGGTAAGTAGTATGACTTGTATCGCCCATAACTCACTTGTGTTCTACTCGTGCATATAACATATACGCATAAAACCTGTCTTTGATACAACTATTGGGAAACGTAGTAATTTCAAAAATTTCCTACACACACGCAGGATCATGGTGATGCATAGCAATGAGAGGGGAGAGTGTGTCCACGTACCCTCATAGACCGAAAGCGGAAGCGTTAGCACAATAGTCGTACGTCTTCATGATCCGACCGATCCAAGTACCAAACGCACGCACCTCCGAGTTCAGCACACGTTCAGCTCGACGACATCCCACGAACTCCGATCCAGCAGAGCTTCAAGGGATAGTCCCGTCAGCATGACGGCATGATGACGGTGATGATGATGTTGCCGATGCAGGGCTTCGCCTAAGCACCGCTACGATATGACCGAGGTGGATTATGGTGGAGGGGGGCACCGCACACGGCTAAAAGATCAATGATCAGTTGTTGTGTCTCCAAGGGGTTCCCCCCTCCCTGTATATAAAGGAGTGGAGGAGGGGAAGGTCGGCCCTCTCTATGGCGCGCCCTAGGGGAGTCCTACTCCCACCGGGAGTAGGATTCCCCCTTTCCTAGTAGAACTAGGAGCCCTTCCAAGTAGTAGGAGTAGGAGAGAAGGAAGGAGGGGGTGCCGCCCCTCCCCCTAGTCTAATTCGGACTAAGCATTGGGGGCGCGTAGCCTCTCCTCTCTCTTTCCCCTAAAGCCCAATAAGTCCCATATACTCCCCGACGAATTCCCGTAACTCTCCGGTACTCCGAAAAATACCCGAATCACTCGGAATAGTTCCGATGTCCGAATATAGTCGTCCAATATATTGATCTTTACATCTCGACCATTTCGAGACTCCTCGTCATGTCCCTGACCTCATCCGGGATTCCGAACTACCTTCGGTACATCAAAACACATAAACTCATAATACAAATCGTCACCGAATGTTAAGCGTGCGGACCCTACTGGTTCGAGAACTATGTAGACATGACCGAGACACATCTCCGGTCAATAACCAATAGCGGAACCTGGATGCTCATATTGGCTTCTACATATTCTACGAAGACCTTTATCGGTCAAACCGCATAACAACATATGTTGTTCCGTTTGTCATCGGTATGTTACTTGCCCGAGATTCGATCGTCGGTATCTCAATACCTAGTTCAATCTCGTTACCAGCAAGTCTCTTTACTCGTTCCATAATACATCATCCCGCAACTAACTCATTAGTTACAATGCGTGCAAGGCTTATAGTGATGTGTATTACCGAGTGGGCCTAGAGATACCTCTCCGACGATCGGAGTGACAAATCCTAATCTCGAAATACGCCAACTCAACAAGTACCTTCGGAGATACCTGTAGAGCACCTTTATAATCACCCAGTTACGTTGTGACATTTGGTAGCACACAAAGTGTTCCTCTGGTAAACGGGAGTTGCATAATCTCATAGTCATAGGAAGTCCAAGCTCCAGAGAGGCACACTCTCGCGGCACAGCAGTCTACCGCAAGCACATTAAGCTAATTCATCCCAATCAAAATCAGCAGCAACACGGATATCATGACGCAATATAAAAACGATAATATAATGGCGCAAGTGCCATTGTTCATTACACGCCCCGATAGGGCCTTCTACTTTTCTGATGCAGGAGAAAGAAAGAAGCAAAAGCAGTCGCGTGACTACAGTGGCTCCTGAGACCCGGCTCCTGAGACTTGGATCTAGCAGCGCCCGAGCTCAATCGGAGTCTTCCTCCTGCTTCACCGGGGCTCGCCGGCGAGACAGCTCGTCGCCCTCCCCGGTCCGATCTCAGTGGTGTAGCGGCTTGTCATAGTTGTTGTCGCTCGTGCTATCCCCGGAGGGGGAGCTGCCACCGCTGGAGGCCTTGCGATCGTCACCGAGAGCAAGCTCACCGCCGAGATGCTACCGCCCCTTTGGTCGTTGTCGGAGGGGTGGACATCGTCATCGTCGTCGTTGCTCTTCGGACAGCACCCCAGGCGCCTGCCATTCTCCTAGAAGACCCTAACATAGAGGGTCGCGGCACTGTCATACCTGAAGTGGGGGGTACAACTCCCCTGCAGGCCGCACGCGCGGATGAACTGCTGCCACCCGCGGTTTAGGAACACGTTGCCGGGGGTGACCATGACCTCCACCCATGAGGCCCTCTTGCAGCAGCCAAAGGCGACCGGGTCCCCCAGCCGGCAGTGCGCCTGCAAAGAAGCACGGGAACTGGAACCAGACGCATGTGTGCCTCTCTGCCCACACCATGAATCCGAGGACGCGTCGGCCGAGTGGGATCGCGGATGCGGTGGCCGAACGGCTGCTGCATGCCTCACCCCATCGCCGCGGCCACCCCAGCCGCGGCAACTTCTGTCGCGGGAAGGAGGACCCCCACGGCTGCCAGAGGCGGGCCAGCCTTCGAGGGGTGCGCCCACGCCCTCGGGGAGCCACCACCAGCGTTGCGGTGTACTTATGGTGACGCCCGCGGCCCCTCTTGGGCGGCGGCGAGGCTGGTCCTTTCTTGGGAGCCTTTCCCTTCTCCGCGGCGGAACCTCCTCACTGGTGCGATGGACGCTATGGCAAGACGGTGGAACGAAGAAGGAGGACCAAGAGGCAAGAAGATGAAGATGAGCTGGGGGCTCTGCCCCCTCTCCCATTTATAGCTGGAGGAAGGCTAACCGCCGGCCTCTCATGCTCCGGGCAATGATGTCCTTTCTGCATGTGACAGGCAGTTGTCAAGTCAGGCAGTTGCCGAGGCGGCATGGGGAAGTGGAGATGCTCACATCCCATCGAGCGCCACGCGTCAGCCTGGCCTCCAGGCAATTGGGGCCCTCGGCGCTCCGCCCTTGGCCTTTGGCTTCACCTTGAAGCCAAGTCCGAGCACGCCTTGGGCCCGGGGGCTACTGTCGGTGTTCTAGGAACCAGGGTACCCAAAATTGCCTGCCTGCGGCCCATGGCATGGCTCCATCGATGGTCTGTTACGACCCATCGACAACACCATCAAGACAAGCCTCACGAGGGGACAAGCCTCATGAGGCGGGCGACATCAAGACCTTCGGAGGGAGCAGACTCCCCTGGCTGCCTCCTGAGGAGCAGAGATTTCTATGCAGGTGCCCAACCTCACGAGGTTGGGGTGACGCAAGCCATGACAACCAAGGCTAGGCGGGCGTCAGCAAGCATAGAGGAGCCAGTTTCCTCTTTGGTGCTAAGGAGGGAAGCACATGTGTGGGGCCCTGAGGAATCAAGCAAAGGTTTCCATTCCCGTGCAGCGAGACCAAGACCGCTAGGACGGCAGGACGGATGTCATCACCGAGCCCACCAGAGCGTCGCGACTAGAAGCTTTGCAGGTGAAGACCACCTTTCATCATGATAAGATGTACTACTTTTCCCCTTTCAAATTGGCCACTATGGGATCCCTTCCCGCCTACGCTTTGGGGGGGGGGAAGAGGACCGAGGCCACTATAAATATAGGTTAGCCACCACCAACGGAGGGATCCGGGTCCGAACCTCTCAGATCATTCCCTCAATAGAGCAAACCTCGCGAGGTTGTTCTTCCCTTGTACTAGTTCATCCTCAGCCCCTCGTGAGGCTAATCCACCACAAAGCAGGAGTAGGGTCTTACACCGCAAGGTGGCCCAAACCTAGGTAAAACTGTCAGTTCCATCTTCTACCTCGTTCATTGAGCTAGGCCGTAGGGGTGATGAACTAGTTGGCTAAAGAGGTTGAGTCCTTCACACACGCCCTAGAGTTCGAACCTTTCTTGGGTCTCCGGAGCCCTGAATCCGACACATACAAAAAATTTATGCGGGGTTGAACTTTGTTTCTAGAAATCTTTTAGATTCCGCCGCGGGTGGTCCTTTTATGGAAATTACTTTGGGTGAAGCTACCAAATTGCTTGATAATATTATGGAAAATCATTTACAATGGCATACCGAAAGAGCGCCTACTAGTAAAAACGTTAATTCGGTTGAAGAAATTTGTACTTTGAGTGAAAAAATTGATGCTCTTATGAAATTGGAGTCTAATAAAAGTGCTCCTATTGATATTAATGATGTGCCTTTGTCTACTTTGCTTGAGCAAAATAGTGATTCCGTAGATGTTAATTTTGTCTCGCAAAACAATTTTAACAACAATGCTTATAGAGGTAATTTTAATCCTAGGCCTTTTCCTGGAAATTACTCTAATAATTATGGTAATTCCTATGGTAATCCTTCTTATAATAATAATAGTAACATATCTGATCTTGAGAATAACATTAAATAATTTATCAATGCTCAAATAGTTTTCACCACTACGATAGAAGAGAAGTTGAATAAGATTGATGATATGTCTAGAAGCATTGATAGGATTTCTCACGATAGAGTAATCAATTAAAGCTTTATATGTTTCTATGGATGAAAGTAAGAAAAGAACCTCTATGCTTGGAGCTAAAAGAGAATTTTTAGAAAGTGTGTTTTCTAGTGATTGTTTTTCATAGAAGTGATGAAAATCTTAAAGTGATTGGTGCTTCTTCTATCGATTCCTTGTTTAGTAAAATTAAAATTGATGATAAAGGGACAGGAGAAGAGTGAACTTTATTTATAAGGCATCCCGATAATTTGGAGGGTGAAAATCTTGATGAAAAATGATAAAAGTGGGTTTGGAGAGGTCAAAACTTTAACTAGTGAGGTGCCCACTCTTTTGGATTACAAAGACTTTAATTATGATAATTGCTCTTTGATTGATTGTATTTCTTTGTTGCAATCCATGATTAATTCACACCATGCTTATGAACAAAATAAAGATTTTACTAAACATATCGTAGATGTCATGATGAAAGCTTTGGAACAAAAGTTGGAATTTGAGATCTTAATTCCTAGAAAATTACATGATGAATGGGAACCTACCATTAAAGTCAAGATTAAAAATTATGAGTGTTTTGCTTTATGTGATTTGGGTGCTAGTGTTTCCAAAATTCCAAAATATTTATGTGATGTGCTTGCTCTTACTGATATTGAAGAATGTCACTACTATAGGATGCTGCTAATGCGACACTATGATCAGAGACCCTTCGACGAAGCTGTGTGCGATGCAACAGTCGCAGACGGTGGTGTAAAAACCGTCAAAAAAGGTGCAAAACATTTGCGATGATGGATGCATCAAACACGGTTCAGATTTTAGTTGCATGTGTGATGCAGGGCATACGGTTCAGTTCAATTAACTGTTTGCGATGAGGCAACACAAAAGAAACGGGCAGCCAGATGAAGGTGTGTGCGATATATAGCATACGGTTCACTCGGATGAACTGTTTGTGATTAGGCAACACAAAAGAAACGGTCAGCCAGATCAAGGTGTGTGCGATATACGGCATGTGGTTCACTCGGCACATTTCCTAGAACGTTTTGTTGGAAATGATCTATAATCCAACATGTATCCTCGTTTTCATTGTGGGTTGATGACTTGTTGTATATAATCAATGGTACATTGCATATGTGTCCATCAATTCACGCCTGCTAGTGGTGTCCATATGAACAGTGCTAGTGATTTTAGTTGCAAAAATTAGATAGTGCTAGTGATTTTTAGCTACATATTTTGACTAATCATTATGTTACAAGGTTGACAAATGGCAATGTTACTAGATAAACAAATGTCAATCTTTCCAGTTTGACAAATGGCAACATACCCAATATGACAGATGCAAATCTTACCCAATTGTTTCTACGTGGTTGCACACGGGTCATCCAACACAACTGTTTGCGTTGAAGGGATGCACAAATCCCGCACTGCGAATTTTCCCTTGACTTAAGGGGGAAGACCATACCTCTCACTTTGCATATGGGTGTTCGATCTAAAACGTTTGCGATCAAGAGCTACACAAATCCTACTCGGCACATTTTCCCTTGGCTTCCTAGGGAAGTTGTCGGTTTGCACACGGGTGTTCTAACTAAAATATTTGCGATCAGCGCTTTATATTTAAAAACCATTGACGTTATTTTCAAAACAAAATAGTTTGATAAGTCTATACATTAAGAGAGAAAAACGCAAGTTCGTTCAAACCATATCTTTCATTTAGTCACACTACGAATTTATATTCATATGATCGAGAATTCGAGATACAGTATTAAACCCAAATAAACTATTTCTGGCGGCAGCGGAGGCGGCGTGCCATGCTGTCGTTCTCGTTGTCGTCTTCCAGGACGCCGTTGTTGAAGTATTCAAGGTAGCAAAAAATGTTCTTCACTTGTAAATCAAACATCATGTCATCGCGCGATCGATGGGCGAGGCGCGGGAGGACGGCAACTGGCGCCGCTGAGAGGTAGCAGTCGATGGCAGCGTCCCATGCCGCTGAGGGGGCGCGCATGGGCACGGGCACGGCGGGTGCAGCCAAACGCACGGGGACCGGCGCCGCGGTGGGTGGAGGAGCGCGCACGGGTAGGGGCACAGGCATGACGGGTTCAGCCAAACGCGGGGGGTGCCACGGTGGGTGGAGGGGCACGCACGGGCATGGGCACGGGCGTTGGCGCTGGCATGTACACGAGCTCGCGCGGGTCCACAGAGACCTCGCTGACGCCCGCGGCTTCCAGCTCTCCGATAGTGCTCGGCGACCAGCCCGTCAATGCTACGGGGATGGTCCCTAGCATGGGCGCGGGGATGGGAGCTAGGGCGGGAGCGGGGGCAGCAACCGCCACGGCCAGCTCGTTCAGGGCCATTTCCATGAGGCCCCATTCCTCCTTATTTTCTATCTCCTCCGGCTCGGAGTCGACTTCACCAAACTTGAAGACTAGTGGCATATGATCATTCTGTGTCATGGCGTTGGTGGAGGTCTGTCGGAGGGAGGGGAATGGGAGGTGAATAGTAAGGCCGCCCGTATTAAACAGCGGATTGGGCGCCATTAATGGAGAGGAAGGCGGGCGGCCATGGAAGTTAAAGGGCTCGCTTCCCAGTGAGCCTGCGTAGCAGACAACTCACACGCTTCCTGGTGAGCCTGCGCATTGCAGGACAGCTTGTACGCCTCTCGGTCAGCCTACGCATCGGACTCTACTCGCATGCCTCCCGTTCAGTCAAGGTCAAGGAGTTGTCCACACCTATAGCCATTAAAACAAAGACACGCGGCATCACGTGAATGGTTAACAGAACGCACACGATTTGAATTATACAAATGTTTGAGATATTAAAGTGGCAGCTATTTTTCAAAATGCCTTTGTTGGCTGTTATTCGAGTGCGCCTTCTCTCAAAATGGACACGAAAAATACCACAGCATGTTGGGTGCCAATCCATGATAGCATGGCAAGTTTCATGAATTTCAGACGAGTTTTGGATTTACTAGAATTTAAAAACAAAGTATCTCAACATTTTGCCGGTAATCAACGGTGCCCTGGTGTTTGAAATCATTCCCATTTCTTGCATGGGACCTAAGCATGCACCCAAGGACACAGATTTGATTTTCCAACCAATTTATATGCACTGGAGCATGTGCATGTAGTTCAAATTTGAATTATGCACATAAAATGCCTAGAAAACCCAGTTAATGTATAAAAATGTCCAAACGAACCCCAAAAAATCCAAATTTTAACAAAACACTCCTGTTGTTCTATGTTGACACTAGAAAATTTTTGAAAGCAATAAGAGGCAGCGGATATTGTTTCGTCCCCAAAGGTGGGACGTTCCCTAACGAAACCATCAAGCTTGTTGTGAGAAGCTCTGGTTTGCGAGAAACTTATACCCAAACCTGCCCCAAATGGGACAAAAAATTTACCACGACATGTAGATGCTGCTCCATGATAGCATAGCAAGTTTCATGAATTTCAGACGAGTTTTCGATTTACTAGAATTTAAAAACCAGGTATCTCAATGTTTGCGGCTGAGTGACCGTGGCAGGTTGTTTGATATTCATTCCCACTTCTTGCATGGGACCTAAACATGCAACCAAGGACACAGATTTGAATTTTCAACTAATTTATATGCATTAGAGCATGTGCATGTAGTGCAAATTTGAATTATGCACATAAATGCATTGAAAACTCAATTAATGCATAAAATGTCCAAACGAACCCCGAAAAATCCCAAAAATTGACACAACACTCCTGTTGTTCTATGTTGACACTAGAAAAACTTTGAAAGCAATAAGAGGCAGTGGATATCGTTTCATCCCCAAAGGTGGGACGTTCCCTACGGAAACCATCAGGCTTGTTGTGAGAAGCTCTAGTTTGTGAGAAGCATATCCCCAAACCTACCCCAAATGGGACAAAAAAATTACCACGGCATGTTGATGTCGCTCCATGATAGCATGCCAAGTTTCATGAATTTCAGACAAGCTTTGGATTTATTAGAATTTAAAAACCAGGTATCTCAATGTTTGCGGCCGAGTGACGGTGGTAGGGTGTTTGACATTCATTCCCATTTCTTGCATGGGACCTAAGCATGCAACCAAGGGCACACATTTGAATTTTTAACCAATTTATATGCATTAGAGCACCTGCATGTAGTTCAAATTCGAATTATGCACATAAATGCATTGAAAGCTCAATGCATGCATAAAAATGTCCAAAAGAACCTCGAAAATCCCAAAAATTGACACAACACTCCTGTTGTTCTATGTTGACACTAGAAAAAATTTGAAAGCAATAAGAGGCAATGGATATCGTTTCGTCCCCAAAGGTGGGATGTTCCCTACCGAAACCATCAAGCTTGTTGTGAGAAGCTCTGGTTTGTGAGAAGCATATCCCCAAACCTGCCCCAAATGGGACAAAAAAATTACCACGGCATGTTGATGTCGCTCCATGATAGCATGCCAAGTTTCATGAATTTCAGACGAGCTTTGGATTTACTAGAATTTAAAAACCAGGTATCTCGATGTTTGCGGCCGAGTGACGGTGGCAGGGTGTTTGACGTTCATTCTCATTTCTTGCATGGGACCTAAACATGCAACCAAGGGCACAAATTTGAATTTTTCAACCAATTTATATGCATTAGAGAATGTGCATGTAGTTCAAATTTGAATTATGCACATAAATGCATTGAAAACTCAATTAATGCATAAAAATGTCCAAATGAACCCTAAAAATCCCAAATATTGACACAATACTCCTGTTGTCCTATGTTGACACGAGAAATTTTTTGAAAGCAATAAGAGGCAATGGATATCGTTTCGTCCCCAAAAGTGGGACGTTCCCTACTGAAACCATCAGGCTTGTTGTGAGATGCTCTGGTTTCTGAGAAGCATATCCCCAAACCTGCCCCAAATGGGACAAAAAATTACCACGACATGTTGATGCCTCTCTTCATGAATTTCATACGAGCTTTGGATTTACTATAATTTAAAAACCAGGTATCTCAATATTTGCGCCCGAGTGACGGTGGCAGGGTGTTTGACATTCATTTCCATTTCTTGCATGGGACCTAAGCATGCAACCAAGGGAACAAATTTGAATTTTCAACTAATTTATATCCATTAGAGCATGTGCCTATAGTTCAAATTTGAATTATGCACATAAATGCATAGAAAACTCAGTTAATGCATAAAAATGTCCAAGCGAACCCCGAAAAATCCCATAAATTAACACAACACTCCTGGTGTTCTATGTTGACACGAGGAACATTTTGAAAGTAAGAAGAGGCAACAGATATCGTTTCGTCCCCAAGGTGGCACGTACCCTACCGAAACCATCAGGCTTGTTGTGAGACAAGCTCTGGTTTGCAAGAAGCTTATACCCACACCTGCCCCAAATGGGACAATATTTTTACCACGGCATGTCGCTGCCATTCCATCATATCATGTCAAGTTTCATGAATTTTAGACGAGTTTTTGATTTACTAGAATTTTATAACCATGTATCTCAATGTTAGCGGCCGAGCGATAGTTTCAAGGAGTTTGTCAGCGTTCTGGGAACGGGGGTCCCCAGACTTGCCTGCCTGCGGCCCGCGGCGTGGCTCCACCAGCGGCCCTGTACGGCCCATCTTCACTAGTGAACAATCAAGACCCTCGCGAGGCCGACGGCGCAAGACCTCCTCAGGGGCAGCCTCACCAAGCTGGCTTGGGAGGGGCGGAGAGATCAAGGCAAGGGACACCTCGCGAGGTTTGCGTGACGCAAGCCATGACGACTGGAGCCAGGCGAGCGCCAGGCGGGCGCCAGCACGCGCAGTGTCCTCGTTTCCTCTTTGGTGCTAAAGAGGCAGGCGCAGGCGAGGAGTCCCGAGGCATTAGGCAAAGGTTTCCATATCGGTGTAACAAGACCAAGACCAGCAGGACAGCAGGACGAAGGTCACTGTGGAGCCCAAGACAGCGTCACCACCAGAGCCTTTGGTAGGCGAAGACTACTTTTTTCAGGATAGCTTGTACTAGTTGTCCCCCTTCGAATTGGCCGTTGTGGGATCCCTTCCCTCCTAATATTTGGGAAGAGGACCCGGGCCTCTATATATAGGACTAGCCACCACCATAGAAAGGGATCGGCTCATCTGATCGCAGATCATCCCCAACCACTCAAATTCACCGAGCACAAGAACACCTCTCCTCAGGAGGTTGTTCTTCCCTTGTAACTGTTCATCCTCAGCCCAAGAGGCAATCCACCACACCACACTAGAATAGGGTATTACACCACAATGGTGGCCCGAACCAGTATAAATCTTGTGTCGCTCATTCTTTGGGTTCGTCGAGCTAGGTCGTGAGATCATACGGATTGCGAGCTAGAGGGGGAGAGATCTTTGTGCGCACCCCAGTGTTCAAACCTCAAGGCTTTTGCCGGAACCCGAAATCCAACATTTGGCGCGCTAGGTAGGGGTGCGTTGGAGCTTCTCTTCCGCCAGTTGATCAGCCGACACTCCGCGGTTCCGATGTCCAGTGACCCGAGGACAACTGCCGACCGCGTGGCAGCTTGGCCGGCCCGGGCTGCGCCGTGTGCCCAAGAAGAGCTCAACCCTGTGCCCCAAGCGGTACGTGCACCACCAAACGCTGCGGGGCGCAGGCGGTGCGGTCAAATGCCGTCTACCCTCACTCCACGACAAGCGCGGGCGGCCGCTAGGGCCTCAAGCCACGCTGCGGCCACGGTGCCGCACAACTGATGGGAATAAGCAAACACGAGGGCCACGAACACGGTTGCTCAGGGAGCTGCTGCAATGCCGACTGATGGAGAGCGGTCGGGATGCATTGCTGGAGCGCGTCGCTGAGCTACTGGATGCCGCGGCCTCGGTAGTACCGCCCTTTTGCGCCCTGCTTACACCTCAGGCAATGGTCGGATCGCATGGTGGGCCTCGCCACGCCCGCGTGCCCCCAGGAGCGCCAGGAGGCTTCATTGACATCGGCGCGACCAACAGCATCGGGCACGAGCGTTGACACCCGCGGCCCCAGCGGGGTGCCGCCCTACCATCCTCAAGGCAGCACGCTAGGCCTGGCAACATGGAGCGTGGGGCGCTTCAGCGAGGTCTTTGGGGCAACAGCCTCAGAGGCCTACGTGCCCTGCATGATGGACCAGGATTATGCGCTGGAAGACTACCTTGGCTCGTTCCTCGAGCCAGGCTGGGAGCAGGAGGCGCTAGAAGCTGAGGCCCTCCAGGAGCCCCCCAAGAGCCTCGCCAACCATGCCGGCGACAACAGCTACAAGGTACCACTAATCTCTCAGGAGCAAGCTTATGCTAACCATGGGTCGCAGGAGGATTGGGTCACAACGGCGGACGGCATCCTCAGCTTAACAGCCTCCCTCCCACGAGGAGGAGCGCACTGGGGGCTGCAAGGATGGGCCGGGAGCTAGTTCCCTCCTCGCATCACGTGGAGCAGGGCGTTCCCCGAAGGTAGGCCCTCTGTCGGGGAGATGCCGGTGAGCCTTCCCCCGGCAAGGGACCCATGGTCGTCGAGGGCGCCGCTGGCGTCCCCTTTGCCCCTTGGCTTCGTCCTGGTTTCCGGTCGCACCAACGGTGGTCGAGGGCGGTGCAAGGCGGGGCCCTCATCTAGCGATATGAAGTAAGGCTCGCGCCTGTGAAGATCTCCGCTCGTGACACTCTCACCTAATAATGAGTGGGGCTGTGCACACCCGGGAGTCTCAGGAGTGCCGCCCTCGGGCCTCGGGAGCTCCCTCCCACGTCCAAGTGGTAGTCTTAGCTCCGCGCTGGTGAGAAGACAAGAAGATTAGACTAGGTGCCGGACGCGGCCATTTGCTTTTAACCTCTTTTCTGTAGCCCTATTTCTGGCTTTGGATTTAAGTTGAGGTTGATTTTTAATTGGTATGTGTGGGGGTGACTTTTCTCGTTCGTTAGATTTCTTGCCATCTGGTTCCTTGCTCTCACTCAGAGTTCGCACCTGCTGCCTCCCCCCTCGCGAGCGGGGGCTGGGCGCGGCCGCGCGCTGCGCGCATGCCCTTCCATGGATGGCGCTTGCTCCTCGCGAGGCCCTCTCAGGCGGATCGGAAGGCCCCTCAGAAGCTCGCGACCTCACAAGCCAGTCGGGAACTAGCCCTGACCAAGGTAAAGTGCAGCAGTAAGTTCGCGGCGGGACTCGCGGGCACAAAAAACACACCTCCGGCTTGGCCTTATGAATAGAAGCAATAATTTGTTTACATGAGGGGCTCCCCCTCCCAAAATGCTCTTACAACTTTCAGGGCCGTGCCCAAGCTTTCACATGCAGGGTCAACGACAAGGAAGCACGGTCTCAATCGGACATATCGCTCGCTGCGTCCTTCGGGTCGCCCTCAGACGCGTCGCTGGCGTCGCTGTCACCATTGTTGGCATCACTATCACCATCGCCGGCATCACCGTCACCATTGTCGGTGCCGCCCTCACCATCGCCCACCACGTCTCCTTCATCTGCGGCGAACACCACCGCATCATCCTTGGAGGTGAAGGCCCTGACTAGAGCATCCACATTGTCCTCTACCCAGCGTGCCAGGTCGCCCCGGATGGCCTCGAGCACAGGGACAATGACGGCGTCGAAGTCGAAGTTGGGGTAGGTGTTTTGGAGGTGGCTGAAGACATGGGAGAATGCACGCTTGAGAAGGCCGCGGCTCCTCTCCTCAACAAGCACGCGAGCCCTCTCGGATCAATTCTCCAGGCGTGTCACCATGTTGGTGAAGAAACAGAGGTGACTGGCGTAGTCGTTCGAGTGGGGATGAGGTGCATCTTCATCGTAGATGGCGCCCAACGCTGCATTGGCTCTGATCCTGAGGCTTTGGAGCATGGGGGCGCGCTCGCGCTCCAGCGTCCACCGTCGGAGCGCTTCCTCCCTGCTCTGTTGCGCTGAGGACTCGGCACTGGCGAGCCGCTGCTGAAGGGAAGGAAGCTCAGCACAAGCGGAAGCCAGCTCAGCTTGCACTGAGGTCAAGGCGGCTGTGGCGGATTTCTCGTGATGTTCTGCCTCAGCCAACCCCGACCTGAGGGCATTAGTCCCACCCACAGCTTCGGCTTCCACGAGCTTCAACTTCAGGTCGTACCTGCCCACAAGATCTGCGCGAGCCTCGGCCACCCAGCGGTCAACCTCCTCCTGAGCCCTGGCCTCGCGCGCACCGACAGCGTCCTCCGCTTGGGCGACTTCGTGCTCCCTCGTCTCCAACTGCTCAAGCTCAAGGCTGCGCTCTGTGGCTTCTAGCGCCAGCGCTTCCTCGCGCTTCAGGACCTCTTCCTCCTCCGCAGGCGTCCCCTTCATCGACACTAGGGCTGCCTTGCATGCCTCCACTTGCTGCTCCAGGCCTGGAGCTCCCACGCGCGGTTCTCTGCGATCTCGCGGTGGCGATCGGCTTCCCGGCCTCTTCCAAGGCTCGAGCGCAGGCCTCACGCGAGGTCGCAAGAGAAGCCTCGGCCTTCGCATTATCAAGCTCGCGCTGGTGGCGCCCAAGGTTGACGGCCACCTTCAGTTTGTGCCGCTCCTCCATCAACCGAAGACCCTTGGCCTCGAGGCATGCGTCTACATCCGCGAGCTCTCCGCCAAGCCGGCTCATCGTGCCCATCGCCTCCCGAAAGATCTCGTGGCGGACGACACTCCGTTCATGTGCAAACTCGAGCACGTGGCTGATTCCTTCCTCCACAACGGGGGCCGCCGACGGGATCCGATGTGGCTCGCTCACTTCACGCAGGGGGCTGGGGGCTGGCGCCCCCCGGTTGCCGACTGGGCTTCAGCAGGAGCCCGGTGGGGTTGAGGCTCGCTACTCGAAGAAGGAACCAAGACTGAAGCCATCCAACCTCCACCCACGACCAGAGGAGGATCCCTTGGCACGCTCATCGCACCCCGACAAGGCCACGAAAAAGAGAAGGCAGGAACGTGGGCTCAAGGCGCCAGGCTTACGCATCTGCCTCTTCGGCCGACCTCGCGCCAGAGGCAGCATGCTGGCCTGGGACGCTCAAGGCCAACGGGAGACTCGATGCAGGAGGAGGTTGCTCCCGGGAGGCTTCACGGCCTTAGGAGATGGGGTCCTGAAGAGACACAATCAGGAAGGGAAGCAGCACTCGAGGAATTATAAAGATAAGGTACTTACTCATCTATGGCGATGTACTTCCTCTGTTTCAATGGCCGGAAGGCGCCGCTGCTGTAGCTTGGGGACCCCTTCCTCTTGCGGAGCGCATCCAAGTCTACATGGAGCCAGTCGAAGCATTGGACGTGGCGACCATCGCAGGGCACGGCTGGTGAAGCGCCCGAGGAGGTGACCTCAGGAGCACCAAGCTGGGGAGAGCCATCAAGTTCCTCCTCGTGACGGCCTCCAGAGGCCTCGGGAGCTTCGGCCTCAGGAGCAGCGGGTTGCGTCGCCCCCTCAACTGCCACCTTAGCGTGAGAGTTACGGGCTCCCGAAGATGATGCCTGAGGAACCGCGGGCGGCTTCGACACCTCGGCGCCCGCGCCTCCGGCCTCCGGTGGTGCTTGCCCCCCTGCGTCCACTCTTGGGGCAAGTTTGGCGCCGGCGACAAGGAGGGGAACCATGGGACTGGGTTCTCTCGGGACCCCTCAAGGCCAACCGGATGCAACCCCCATTTGTCAAAGGGGGCATCTACCCCGTGAACTCTACCCTATTTGAGCAACAGTACAGGAGACAGCCCTTTGGTGGCATATCGGCTGGTGAGGGGTCGCCCGCCAGGACATCAAGCACCATTCTTCGTGCCTCGAGCGGAAGCTCTGACTCCTGAAGCCTCATGCGATCCTGGCCGATGGATAGGGCCCACATCGGCTGGGAATGGCACTGGAGTGGGGCGACGCGGCATCGGAGGAACTCCTTCATCACCATGGGTGCGGTCAAGCTAAGGTCCTTCAACCTCCTCAGCCGGAGCCAAACGAAGGCAAGGCGGGGGCTCGTAAGCTTCGTGTGAGCCCAGCCGGAGCTGGGGACGGCGGGCGTAGACAGAGGCAAGAGCAAAGCACTGAGCACTCCGACATCCACATACACCTACCGCATCCGGAACCCGCTCGCGGACGGCGGGATTTTAAAGTCAATCCCCGAGCCGGCCATCGCCGCCACGGCCTGGAAGCTCAGGCACCCCGAGCATTGCTGGGGGTCGGTCAGGTGCGGCGAGAAGAAATGGCACAGAAGGGCCACGGAGGGGGCGATGCCCACCATGGCCTCGCAGACAAAGGCAAAGACGGCAAGAAGAGCGATAGATTGGGGATCTAGGTGCAGTAGATGAATCTGGTAATGGGAAAGCACGGCATTGAATAAGGCAGACAAGGGGGGACCAGACCGGCCCACAGGGTGTCGATGAAGAACTGGACCTCGGTGGTTGTTCTATCGACAGAAGCTCGGGACGCAGGCTAGGCCGCCGTCCCTCCCCATTCGTTGAAGCTGGTGGCGAGCACAAGGCGGACCTTGTCCATGGCCTCCTCATTGAGCACCCGCGATCGGCCGACGGCAGGCTCGACGGCCAAAGGCGGGCTGGCTGAGGACAGGGGCTTCTTCCCTTTCTCCGTCCGGTTCGGCGCCATGGTGATGGAGAGGATTGAGCTCAGGTCGAATGGAGAGGAGGCTGAGGTTTGAAGAAGCAGAGGAGTCGGGGAGTGCGTTGCCAGCAAGGGGGAAATAACTGTGTAGGACGCCGTGGCCGCCTAGCCAGGCGGATATCAAGGCTAGATGGGGAAGCGGGGCCGCCCACGTCCAATCAATCGCCACGCGTTAGCGGGGCCGTAGGCTATTGGGGCCCACGGCGCTCCGCTCTTGCCCTTTGGCTTCGCCTCCAAGCCAAGCCCGAGCACACCTTGGGCTCGGGGGCTACTATTGGCATTCTGGGAATGGGGGTTCCCAGACTTGCCTGCTTGCGGCCCGCGGTGTGGCTCCACCAGCGGCCCTGTACGGCCCATCTTCACCAGCGAACACTCAAGACCCTCGCTAGGGGCCAAGCCTCGTGAGGCGGACGATGCAAGACCTCCTCAAGAGGCAAGAGTAGGCGAGGAGTCCCGAGGCACCAGGCAAAGGTTTCCATATCGGTGCAACAAGACCAAGACCAGCAGAACAGCAGGATGAAGGTTACTGTGGAGCCCAAGACAGCGTCACCACCAGAGCCTTTGGCAGGCGAAGACTACTTTTGTCAGGATAGCTTGTACTAGTTGTCCCCCTTCGAATTGGCCGTTGTGGGATCCCATCCCGCCTAATATTTGGGAAGAGGACCCGGGCCTCTATATATAGGACTAGCCACCACCATAGAAAGGGATCGGCTCATCTGATCGCAGATCATCCCCAACCACTCAAGTTCACCGAGCACAAGAACACCTCTCCTCAGGAGGCTGTTCTTCCCGTGTAACTGTTCATCCTCAGCCCAAGAGGCAATCCACCACACCACACTGGAGTAGGGTATTACACCACAACAGTGGCCGGAACCAGTATAAATCTTGTGTCGCTCGTTCTTTGGGTTCGTCGAGCTAGGTCGTGAGATCATACAGAGTGTGAGCTAGAGGGGGGAGAGATCTTTGTGCGCACGCCAGTGTTCGAACCTCAAGGGTTTTGCCGGAACCCGAAATCCAGCAGTGTTTGACATTTGTTCTCATTTCTTGCATGTGACCTAATCTTGCAACCAAGGACAAACATTTGATTTTGCAACCCGTTTTTATGGATGGAGCATGTGCATGTAGTTCAATTTTGAATTATGCACATAAATGCCTAGAAAACTCAATTAACATATAAAAATGTCCAAACAATCCCCGAAAAAAAATCCAAAATTTAAAATGACACTCGTGTTGTTCTATGTGGACACCAGGAAAAATTTTGAAAGAAAGAAGAGGCGATGAATATCATTTTGTCCACAAAGGTGACATGTTGCCCTAATGGAACCATGAGGCTTTCTTCTGAGAAGCTCTGGTTTGTGAGAAGATTGTACCACAACCTGTCCCAAATGGGACAATATTTTTTACCCCAGCATGTTGTTGCCATTCCATGATAGCATGCCAAGGTTCATGAATTTCAGACGGGTTTTGGATTTACTAGAATTAAAAAAAACAAGTACCTGAACATTTGCCGGAGATCCCTGGTGCCGTGGTGTTCGAAATTCATCCCCATTTCATGCATGGGACATAAGCATAAACCCATTGTCACATATATGATTTGACAACCCATGTTGGTGCACCGGAGCATGTGCATGTGCTTCAATTTTGAATTATGCACCTGAAATGGCTAGAAAACCAATTTAATGTATAAAATTTCCAAACGAACCCTGAATAATTCCAATTTTTTATCACACACATATACTTCCATCTTCACTACAGATAAAAGGTCTAGCAATTCAAACACCGTCCATTACCGCTGTGACCCCATTATGTAATTCAAATCAAGACGAAAAATCAAGTATACCCAACACAGTTTATTATCACCAACCATGTGAGATGCAGCACAAAATATCTTGGAGCATCATCGGATTATAGTACGCATACAGCTTGCGAGAGAAGGTGCAACGGCTATACTCCATAGCCCACTCAAAATAAGGGACCGTGTCTGATGACACTTTGCGCGCCAGTTTTTTCGCTAAAGCGATTCCAAATTCTCGGCTTCTGCGGAAATATCTACCTCCCCGTCCCCCCCCCTTACCAGAAGCCACATTTCCCCTATTTCTGCCTTCCTTTCCAAGTTCAAACCTTCACTCCTTGCTTGCAGCGCCGCCTCCTTACCGGTGACCCTCCTTCATGATGCTCGGTCTCGCCTATCCAAACAGGTAATCCACACCCGACCGCCGGAACGAGCGCGACACCTTCCACCCAAATCACCGACCCCTCCACCAAATAAGCGCCGCCCTAAGCCATGGTGCACCCAGTATAGCCAGGATCTCAAGGAGCATTTGGCAGCGGAGAAGCAAATCGCGGTCGCATGCGCGGATGAGGTCGCGATGGCTGCCATTTGTGCTGACCCCCAGATCTTGGAGGAGCACCTCGCCATCGAGGATACCATCGACGCCTCACGCGCCGATGCCGTGACGCAGTTGGCTGCACTAAATGACAGTTTGTGGCATTTTCTTGAGGCCACCCTCGGTGCCTTCGACGAAGACTATGAGGTGTTTTCTCAGTGTGCACGTGCTTACCTCATCTTGAGAGCCAGCAGGTTGGTGCCTGGAGCGGCTCAGGCAACTCACCACTATGACGAGGGCACCCACGATGCGGAGGCCTCGCCCTCTTCCATGTCCAAGGAGCCAATCGTCATCGATATCTCCGATAATGAGGAGTAACTTGTCTTATTAGCTCACTATAAGGACCCATGTTCAGTTTGCTAGCTACTGCCATTCCTTAACAAATTCTAGTGAATTGTGCTATCTACTTTTACCATGTAATCTTCTGCTCTAGTGTATATGTTTTATATGTCATGCAATGTGGTGTTCAGTTAACTGTTTGGTTCAATTCTGCAAATGTGATGTTCAATTCTTTAGGGTACAATTTTCCAAGTTGTCAAGCATTCTTGGTTTGGTTAACTGTTTGATCTTCTATTAGGAGTATGTTATATTGTGTAATGTGGTGCTTAGTTAACGTTTGGTTCATTTGTTGTGGTGTTTAGTTAACTGTTTGGTTCAATTCTGCAATGCGATGTTCAATTGTTGTGGGTGCATTCTGTTATTGTATACCATGTGAGAAATAAATTGAATTTGGATGTACTAAATACATCAGAAACAAATACAATTGATATATTTCCAAGTTGTTAAGCATGCTTGGTTTGTTTAACTCTCTGATCTTCTATTAGGAGTATGT
>NC_041390.1:486000532-486095962 GCF_002162155.2 Triticum dicoccoides | reverse complement strand
AACGCGATGTTCAATTGTTGTGGGTGCATTCTGTTATTGTATACCATGTGAGAAATAAATCAAATTTGGCTATACTAAGTAAACAAGAAACAAATACAATTGCTATATTTCCAAGTTGTTAAGCATGCTTAAACAAGAAACAAATACAATTGCTATATTTCCAAGTTGTTAAGCATGCTTAGTTTGGTTAATTGTCTGATCTTCTATTGGGAGTATGTTATATTATGCAATGTGGTGCTCAGTTAACGTTTGGTTCATTTGTTGTGGTGTTTAGTTAACTGCATGTGCATGGTCCGTTGTCTAATAGAACATTATTTTTCAATTGGAGGAACCATTCTAATATTTAGGTTTTTAACAATTTGGTCTTGCACATGTAGGTCCTAGTGTGAGAGGTTTTGACCCACTGTTCGATCCTTTTTGCATACAGGGAAATGAGTTGTACATGAATATCAATCAAGTCAAGAAACTCAGAAAGATTGTTAGGATAAAGAAATTAGCGACAAAAAACAACAAAATCTTTGTCTGCATAATGAAGAAGACATCAGTTCACTACAAGATGGTACTAACTATTATACCTTGCCTTTTCTTATTGCTTTGCCCCATTTCCAATATAGAGAAGATATTTATGCACATCCTTTTTTTAGGCCTTTCGAAAGCAGTTCACTAGTGATTACCTCTCAAACCAACTATGTCGGCGTTCTGGGAACGGGGGTCCCCAGACTTGCCTGCCTGCGGCCCGCGGCGTGGCTGAGCCAGCAGGCCGTACGACCCATCTTCACTAACAAAGCACCCAAGACCGTCGCGAGGGGCCAAGCCTTGCGAGGCGGACGATGCAAGACCTCCTCTGGAGTGGCCTAGCTAGGCAGGCTCACGAGGAGCGGAGATATCAAGGCGAGGCGAACCTCAAGAGGCTCTTGTGACGTGAGCCGTGACGATCGACACCAGGCGGGCGCCAGCGCGCACAACGTCCTTGTTTCCTCTTTGGTGCAAAGGGGGAAAGTGCAGCCGCGGAATACCGAGGCCTCAGGAAAAGGTTGCCATTTCGGTGCAACAAGACCAAGACCATGGACTGCAAGACGGAGGTCATCGTCGAGCCCAGAACAGCGTCACCACCAGAACTTTGTGCAGGCGAAGACTACTTTTGTCAGGATAGCTTGTACTAGTTGTCCCCCTTCAAATTAGCTCGCCATTGTTGGCTCCCTTCCCGCTCGCTATTTGGGAAGAGGACCAGGGCCTCTATAAATAGGACTAGCCACCACTATAGTAAGGGGATCGGATCTTGGCTCGAGAGAGAGACCACCCCACACACACAAGCTCACCGAGCTCAAGAACGCCTCAACCTCAGGAGGCCGTTCTTCCCTTGTATTGTTCATCATCAGCCCAAGAGGCAATCCACCACCACCACACTGGAGTAGGGTATTACAGCACAACGGTGGCCCGAACCAGTATAAACCCCGTGTCCTTCTGTGTTATGAGTTCGTCGAGTTCGTCCGCAAGATCTTAGCGAGCTAGAGCGTAGATCGGTTGGAGGGAAAGACTTCACGCGCACCCCAGTGTTAGAACCTTAAGGGTTTACTGGAACCCCACACCCCGACATTTGGCGCGCCGGGTAGGGGTGCGTCAGAGCTTTTCTCCATCAACCAGCGCCCCATACCGCCACACCGCGCATCCATGACAGGTGCCCCGCCACCGACCTCCTCGGCCGACGCCAGCAGTAGGGAGTCTGGGTACCGAGCACTGGCCCCCGCTCTGCGGTGAGTGCAGTGGCCGGTCAAGTTTAGGCTGGAGATGCCGCCGCGTTAGGACGGCGCGGCAGACTCGGTGTTGTTCCCGCATTACGACGGTGCAGCGGACACGAAGGTGAGGTCGTCCTCGAAGCCGGAGGTGATGACAAGATCATGGCAAACTTGTTCCCCCTGGCCCTCGCCGTCGAGCTGCGCGCTTGGCGGCTCGACCTCCCGGGATCCATGATGACATCCTGGGGGGAACTCCGCGACCTCTTCACTGCGTGCTACGCGGCGCTGGCACACCACACAGTCGCGACACTGCTGGGCGGCTCCCAAGCACCTCCTTCAGATCACCATGTCAAGCCTTTCTTCCGTCAGATTGGGGCCGCCTGCAAGCGCCCAGGGGCTCCGCCGGGTTGGGCCGCGCCGGAAGCCGACATCACCTTCGACTCGGAAGACCACCCAGGCTCCACCGCCGGCTCAAGGATGCTTCCGATGCTTTGCACGCCCACCATCTGCAACGTGGCCATCACCAAGACCCTCATTGACGGCGGCGCCGGTCTCAACCTGCTCTCCGTGGAAGCTTTCAGCCTTCTTCATGTGCACTAGAACGGCTCGGCCTCAGCAAGCCCTTCACAGGGGTGGGCGGTGGAGCTGCTCACCCCTTAGGGCAGATCCGCCTCCCTGTCACCTTTGGCACGCAGGATAACTATCGCACCAAGCTGGTGGACTTTGACATCGCCCGCATCGGTCTCCCGTACAATTCCATCCTCGGGTACCTGGCCCTCGCTCAGTTCATGGCGGCAACTCACCCGGCCTACAACCTCATGAAGATGCCAGGGAGCAAGGGCGTCCTCATCATCCAAGGGGATGCTAAGGAGGTCGTGATGGCGCTTAGGCTCGCCTTCAAGACCGTGGCAGCAGCGCAGCCAGCCAGCGCCGGTGCGCCGGAGGCCAAGGAGGCCGCGCCCACCAAGAAAAAGCAGTTGTTCACCCAAGACAAGGCGGAGACCAAGCAGGTGTCGATCAAGAAGGATGGGTCTTCAGGAGCCACCTTCACCATAGGAACCGGCCTTAACCCGGGGCAAGAAGAAGCTTTGGTGAGGTTTTTGCACGTGAACAAGGAGATATTCATGTGGGAGCCCGATCAACTGGTAGGGGTCCCAAGAGAGGTAATACAGCATCATCTAAAGGTGTGCCCCAACGTACGCCTGGTGAAGCAGCGAGCAAGACGGCAGTCCACTAAGAAGCAGGCCTTCATCGTCCAAGAGACACGCAAGCTGGAGGCGGCAGATACGATCCGGGAAGTTTGATACCCTGAATGGCTGGCGAACCCCGTTGTAGTACCGAAGAAAGGCGGGAAGGAACAGATGTGCGTCGACTTCACCAACCTAAACAAAGCCTACCCCAAGATCCGTTCCCCCTTCCGCGCATCGATCAAATCGTTGACTCCACCGCCGAGTGCAATTTGCTATGTTTCATGGATGCGTTCTCTGGATACCATCAGATCAAGATGGTGGTGGAGGATGTGGAGAAGGCGTCCTTCTTGACACCACGTGGGGTGTACTGCTGCACCTGCATGCCTTTCAGCCTTCGCAACATGGGCGCGACCTTTCAGCGGCTGATGCACATCGCCTTGGGGCGGCAGCTCAGCAGGAACACAGAGGCCTACGTTGATGACATAGTGGTCAAATCTCGTGAGGCGGGGACATTGATTCAAGACTTGGAGGAGACCTTCGAGAGATTGCGCCAAGTGAACTTGAGGCTTAACCCGGAAAAGTGTGTGCTTGGCGTCCCATCCGGCAAGCTGCTAGGGTTTCTCGTATCCCACAGAGGGATCGAGGCGAACCCGGAAAAGATCAAGGCCATCGAAGACATGAGCCCACCACAGACCCTCAAGGAGATGCAAAAGCTGGCAGGACGGGTGACCGCATTAGGGCGTTTCATCTCTAAGCTAGGATAGCACGCCTTGCCCTTCTTTAAGCTCATGAAGAAGAAAGGCCCCTTTGAGTGGACCCCGGAAGCCGACCAGGCCTTCCGAGACCTCAAGAAATACCTCACCAGCCCCCCGGTGATGGTGGCACTACGGCCTCTCGAGCCTCTTTTTCTCTACCTTGCCGCCACCCCGTACTCTGCCAGCGCTGTGCTGGTGGCGGTTCGGGAGGAGCGTCAAGAGAAGGGTAGAGCTGATGCAGCACCGGGACAGAGAGGTGCAGCAAAGCCATCAGCGGCGGAGGACCTAGCTCAGTAAAGCAACATCACAGAAGCTCCTGAGGGCGGTCAGGTCTCAGGAGACCCATTACCTCAGGATATGCCACAATCTACGCAGGACCCGAGCCTCAACAGTGTACCGGCCCTCGTCGAGCACCCGGTGTACTTCGTTAAC
The DNA here is from genome assembly GCF_002162155.2 of Triticum dicoccoides. Taxonomy (NCBI): domain Eukaryota; kingdom Viridiplantae; phylum Streptophyta; class Magnoliopsida; order Poales; family Poaceae; genus Triticum; species Triticum dicoccoides. Next base: position 486,091,849 of record NC_041390.1, on the reverse strand, counting down.
ATTGTACTGCGGGACGCGAGGGCGCGCTACCCCATGCCGCAGAAGCTCCTGCTCGCACTTTTGGTGGCCTCGCGCAAGCTGCAGCACTACTTCCAGGGGCACCCCATCAAGGTCATCTTGTCTTACCCGTTGGAGAGGATACTCAGGAGCCCAAACTTAGCCGGAAGGGTCACTGAATGGAACATCGAGCTGCAAGCATTTCAGCTGGAGTTTAGCACCACCAGGGTCATCAAGGGAGCCGCGCTCGCCGATTTTGTGGCAGAATCGACAGATGCCCCGGCTCTTGAGGAAGGAGAAGACCGGTCCACCTTCCCAGGAAGCGAGGCACCAGACGGCTGGGTCATGTATTTTGATGGCGCCTTTGCGCATCAGGGCGCGGAGGCTAGAACAGTGCTCATCTCGCCCACTCAGGACAAGCTTTGCTATGCTGTGCAGCTCTACTTTCAGCACGGCGAGAAGGTCTCCAACAATATCGCAGAATAAGAGGGCCTCATAGCCGGCCTGAAGGCTGCGGCGGCTATGGGGGTGAGGCGCCTTACCGTCAAGGGTGACTCGCAGCTCCTCATCAACTTCTCCAACAAAGTGTACGAGCCAAAGGACGAGCACATGGAGGCCTACCTTGCTGAGGTGCGCAAAATGGAAAATTAGTTCGCAGGCTTGGAGCTGCAGCACGTGCCCCGGGGCACCAACAAGGAAGCCGATGACATCGCCAAGAGAGCATCCAAGCGGCAACCGCAAGAGCCCGACGTCTTCGAAGAGCGGCTCTTCAAGCCATCAGCTACACCGCCTCTTTCAAGCACGACTCAGCCTCGGGAGGAGCTCCCTCAGCCCCCGGCCTCGGGAGCCCCAGATTGCGGCCTAACCTCAGGAGCTCGGCTTCTCTTGGCGCTTGAGCCCCAGGAGGAGTGCTGGACCAAGGAGCGCACGGGACACTGCCGGAGAAAGAAGAGGATGTGGAGCGCGTGTCCTGACAGGCCACGGCATTCTGCATTCAAGACGGCGAGTTGTACAGGAAACGACCGAACGACATCACGCTGCGCTGCATCTCCAGTGATCAAGGGAGGGAGCTGCTGACTGACATACACGGCGGGGACTGTGGACATCACTCGTCATCACGGACCCTCGTTGGCAAGGCCTTCCGTAGTGGATTCTATTGGCATACAGCACTCAACGATGCAGCTGAGCTAGTGAAGTCCTGCGAAGCTTGCCAATTCCACGCCAAGCAAATCCACCAGCCTACTCAGGGCCACCAAACCATCCCGCTCACGTGGCCGTTCGTGGTCTGGGGGCTAGACATCCTAGGCCCGTTCCCACAAGCGCCAAGGGGCTACCGCTATCTCTACGTCGCCATCGATAAGTTCACCAAGTGGGCAGAGGTGGAAGCCGTCTGAACCATTCCAGCCGGCTCTGCTGTCAAGTTCATCAAGGGCCTCGTTTGCCGCTTCGGGGTCCCCAACCGCATTATCACAGATAACGGCTCGCAGTTTACTAGTAACCTCTTTAAAACCTACTATGCTAACCTTGGAACGCAGATCTGCTATGCTTCGGTAGCCCACCCCAGGAGCAATGGTCAGGTCGAGCGCGCCAATGCTGAGGTCCTGAGGGGCCTCAAGACCAGGACCTTCAAGAAGAAGCTGGAGGCCTGCGGTAGGGGCTGGCACGACGAGCTCCAGCCCGTGCTGTGGTCCATCCGCACCACCGCTACCAAGCCAACGGGCGAGACTCCATTCTTCCTCGTCTACGAAGCTGAAGCAGTCCTCCCTCACGAGGTCAGGCATCGCTCCGCGCGGGTCCTGGCGTTCGATGAAATGCAGAAGGATGCCATGCGGGGGATGGATCTCATGCTGGGGGAGGAACAACGTCGCGAAGCTGCATTAAGGGCGGCAAGGTACCAGCAAGTGTTTCGGCGCTACCACTGCTGCAACATTCGCTCCAGGACGCTCGAGACAGGTGACCTGGTCCTGAGGTGGGTCCTCTCCAGGGAAGGCTTGCAAAAGCTCTCACCCATGTGGGAGGGCCCGTTCGGGGTCGTCCACATCGCCAGGCCTGGCGCCATGCGCTTGGAGACTCAAGAGGGGACACCTATCCAAAATGCCTGGAACATCCAACACCTCCGGAAGTTCTACCCATGAAGCAAGGCCCAGTGCCTGAGAAGCAAGGCCTAGTGCCTGAGAAGCAAGGCCCATGGCCTGTGAAGCAAGGCCCAGAGCCTGAGAAGCAAGGCCCAGAGCCTGTGAAGCAAGGCCCAGTGCCTGTGAAGCAAGGCCCAGAGCCTGTCAAGCAAGGCCCGGTGCCTATGAAGAATCGCCGCCCTTGACACTCTCACGTAATAATGAGTTGGGGTTGTACATGCCCCGGAGTCTCAAGAGCGCCGGCCTTAGGCCCTGGGGCTCCCTCCCATGCCTAGTGGACAGCACTTAGCTTCGCGCTGGTGAGAAGACTTGAAGACTAGATTAGGTGTCGGACATAGCTTTTCATTTGCTTTCCGTAGTTGGCTTGCTTTTCCTTAATCGAGTTTTCCTTTGGCATTCCTTGATGATTTCGTTCCTTCCCCTTTTACCACTTTTTTCGGCTCTAGTTTACCCGTGATCTCTCTCTCTCGCATACCTCGCGAGGGGGCTAGGCAGGTGCCCTCGCGAGCTTTTCCTTCTCTCTGCCTTCTCGCGGGTCACCCTTGTTCGAGCCAAGGCCGAGCACCTCCTCACCGTCGTTCGTCTCGGGGTAGCACCCGATGCGGCGGCCATCTACCCCGAACACCCTCACGTAGAGGGTCGACCCGCCGTCATGCTTGAAGTGGAGCGTGCACCGCCTGCCAAGGCCACGCGCGCGGGTGAACGTCTGCCAGCCGCGGGCCAGGACTATGTTGCCCGCGGCAGAAGTCTCGACCGCGACCCAGGAGGCCTTGCTGCAACAACCATCCGCCTGCAACTAGAGCCCCCCTGGACCAGGGGCCGGCAGCTCATCGACAAGGAAGCGCGGAAGCTGGAGCCAGTTGCCGGCCGGGTTTTCCGACCAAACAACGAACTCTGGCGACGCCTCCGCTGAATGGAAGCACGGGCGGGGAGGCCTCGCCACCATCGCGCACCTTCCCCCGTCAACTGGACCACCATGGTTGGGACGGCCCCCTCCGCGTGCCGTGGCGCTTCCTCGACGATGGGCCACGGCAGGGGTCACAGCGTGCTTGCGCGGGAAGCCGTGACCGCGCTTGGGCACCGGGGAACCAGGGACCTCGCGAGGGGCCTTTCCCTCCTCGGCGGCAAAGAACTTCCTTTGAGGCACCATTGGAGGCACTGCAAGCAATGGAGCAAGAAGGAGGAAGCAAGCAAGGAAGAGATGGGCAACGGGGGCTCCGCCCCCCTCCCCATTTATATCAAGAGAAGGCCAACCAACGTCTCCCACGATCGCAGGTAATGATGGTTTCCCTTGCATGTCGGAGGGACTTGTCAAGTCGTGCAGTCGCCGAAGCAACGTGGGGAAGCGGAGACGCCCATGTCCAATCAACCGCCACGCGTCAACCAAGGCCGCAGACTTTTGGGGCCCGCGGTGCTCCGAACTTGACCCTTGGCTTCGCCGTGAAGCCAAGTCCGAGCGCACCTTGGGCCCGGGGGCTACTGTCGGCATTCTAGGAACGGGGGTCCCAGACTTGCCTGCCTGAGGCCCGCGGCGTGGCTGAGCCAGTAGGCCGTACGGCCCATCTTCACCAACAAAGCACCCAAGACCCTCGTGAGGGGCCAAGCCTCGCGAGGTGGATGATACAATACCTCCTCTGGAGTGGCCTAGCTAGGCAGGCTCACGAGGAGCGGAGATATCAAGGCGAGATGAACCTCACGAGGCTCTCGTGACGTGAGCCGTGACGATCCACCAGGCGGGCACCAGGCGGGCGCCAGCGCGCACAATGTCCTTGTTTCCTCTTTGGTGCAAAGGGGGCAAGCACAACCGCGGAGTACCGAGGCCTCAGGCAAAGGTTGCCATTTCGGTGCAACAAGACCAAGACCATGGACTGCAAGACGGAGGTCATCGTGGAGCCCAAAACAGCGTCACCACCAGAACTTTGTGCAGGCGAAGACTACTTTTGTCAGGATAGCTTGTACTAGTTGTCCCCTTCAAATTAGCCCGCCATTGTTGGCTCCCTTCCCGCTCGATATTTGGGAAGAGGACCAGGGCCTCTATAAATAGGACTAGCCACCACTATAGTAAGGGGATCGGATCTTGGCTCGAGAGAGAGACCACCCCACACACACAAGCTCACCGAGCTCAAGAACGCCTCAACCTCAGGAGGCCGTTCTTCCCTTATATTGTTTATCATCAGCCCAAGAGGCAATCCACCACCACCACCACACTGGAGTAGGGTATTACACCACAACGGTGGCCCGAACCAGTATAAACCCCGTGTCTTTCTGTGTTGTGAGTTTGTCTAGTTCGTCCGCAAGATCTTAGCGAGCTAGAGCGTAGATCGGTTGGAGGGAAAGACTTCGCGTGCACCCCAGTGTTCGAACCTTAAGGGTTTGTCGGAACCCCACACCCTGACAAACTCTGTGGTCAGGAGGCGAGGAAGGTTTTCATACAACACCCACGGTTCAATTAATATTGAAGTGTTTCTGAAGAGGACGAAGGACAGACAGCCAATCATCCACAGGCACTAGCCTAAAGTTGCAAAGACCTTCAACATGAATGAAGGCTCAATATTCGCCTTCCACTTCGGCAGTTTTCTAGATGAGATGCATCTGTCTATATACCGTCTATGATGCTAATTTCTAAAGGTTCTACATGTTGCATGTAAAACTTGGTGCTGGTGCAGTTGTGTAATGGGGTAGCTGAGTGATGAAGCTTTATCATGTTGTACTCTAGTGTATTTCAATTATGAAATCCTGCTTCCTTAATATGGAAATGAAATATATTATGTGCTTAATATGAATGTCAATTAGACTAATAAATAGATTATTAATAATAGGGCAATTAGCCTGCTAATGGCGAATTAGCCTGCTAATTGGGTTTTGCTATTGCACACGATTATTAAGAAAATACCGTCGGCGATGACCTTAGGCAATGCACACAATTTCTAGTAATAAACCGTGTTGGATGAATGAACAATCACACACGACATCCTCTTGAAAACTGTTTGCGTTAGGCCACCTTGCGCAAATGTTTACCACATAATAACTATGTGTGATGGACAGCCTTTGCCACACAGTTTCTTCTATGCACCGTGTGTGATGCATTCAATAACGCAAATGATAAAATTGTTAATATCGTGTGCAATGGCAACACTATCACAAACGATTTAACGGGGAAAACTATATGTGATGTACATATGAACGGAAACGTTTTCCTTGGAGCGACTCTGTAGGATGTACATACGAACGGGGACGTTTAGCGGGGACTGACTATGTGGGATGTACTTGCGACCGGAAACAATTTTGCCTGTATAATTGTATTTTTTTAGCTCTATTTTACGAATTTCTATATTTGAGCGCTCGCCGGTCGCACACGACCTCATTTTGCCGAGCGTGTGTGCCAGGAGGGCATATCCCTGACGGTTTCTAGGTTGTGTGGGAAGGACCCCCTATCGCCGTCACTCACTAGGTGACGGTTCCAAATGCCATCGTGGAAAGGGGTCAAAAACTGTTTGTATAGCACCGACACGTAATAGTGTGTTCTTCAATTTACATTTGGTGGATTCTACTATTAAAAAGCCTATGGGAAGAATTAATGATGTTCTTATTCTTGCAAATAGGAATTATGTGCCCATAGATTTTATTGTTCTTGATATTGATTGCAATCTGTCTTGTCCAATTATACTTGGTAGACCCTTTTTTCGCACTATAGGTGTCGTGATTGATATGAAAGAAGACAATATTAAATTTCAATTTCCACTAATAAAGAGAATGGAACACTTCCCTAGAATAATAATTAAGCCACCATATGAATCAATCATGAGGGCATCCTATGGATCTAAAACTAAAGATGACAATACTTAGATCTATGCATTATGCCTAGCTAGGGGCATAAAACGATAGCGCTTGTTGGGAGGCAACCCAATGAATAAATTTATTTTTGACCTTTTCTTTCTATTCCTGAGTGTTTGTGCAATCATGCCTAAGTTATGATTGTGTTTTTATGTTTTAGTTAGTGTTTGGGCCAAGCAAAGCCTTTGGGGTCATGTTGGGTGATCGTTGATTTGATCTTGTTGAAAAACAAAAACTTTCGCGTCCAGTAAAATAATTTTAAACATCACAGAAGCGACGAAAAATTCTGAATTTTTTACACAAGATTGATATACAAATTTCCCATGTTGTCCTAATTTTTCAGAATTTTTGGAGCTACATAAATATAATAAGTTTTCATATTGCTAGTTTGCTACAGACTGTTCTATTTTTGATATATTCTGTTTTCATTGCATTGTGTGCTTATTTTGATGAATCTATGGGTTGTATCGGGGGGTATGAGCCATAGCAAAGTTGGAATATAGTAGATATAATGCAATATAAAATATGAATGGGTTTGCAACAGTACTTAGAGTGGTGATTTGCTTTGTTAATACTAACGGATCTCACGAAGATTTTCTTAAGTTTTGTGTGATTGAAGTTTTCAAGTTTTAGGTGAGATCACGATGGATGAGGGAATAAGGAGTAAGAAAAGCCTAAGCTTGGGGATGCCCCATGGCACCCCAAGTTAATATTCAAGGAGAAAAAAGCAACTAAGCTTGGGGATGCCCCGAGTGGCATCCCCTCTTTCTTCTAACGACCATCGGTATTTTACTTGGAGCTATATTTTTGTTCATCACATATCATGAGTTTTGCTTGGAGTGTCTTATATTATATGAGTCTTTGCTTGTTTTGCTTTTAGTTTGTCACAAGTATCCCTACTAGACACACCTATTTGAGAGAGCCAAAATTATGATATGATTTAATAGAATTGCTCTATGTGCTTCACTTAGATTTTTTGAGCTATGGAATTGCTCTAGTGCTTCACTTATATCTTTTTGAGCACGGTGTGCTTTAATATTTTTTAGGAAATGCTCTCATGCTTCACTTAGATTTATTTGAGAGTTAGTAAATCTTTGAAGAAATTCTCTCGTGCTTCACTTATATTATTTTCACACACGAAAATTTTTATGCCCATGTTCTTCAATTAGATTGCTTTGAGCTTGTCAAAAGCAATTGCAATATATTAAACTAGTCCCAATGTGATAAATATTCAAGAGGGATATAATAAAAACTTTCATGAAGATCATTGGACAAAGTAAACTTGATTATTGTAACATCTCAAATTTTTAATTTGGAATGTTATACATTAGATCATCATGCATATCATATTTTATTTGCTTTGGGTTTGATCCTAGAAAATTCTAAGCAACTCAAGGACCCACGGAGAGAGTTGGGGATTTCGTTATTTTCATATTTGAGTTTTTCTCAAATTTTGAGAATAGGATCATTTGATTTTATTTATTTTATCATCAATTATTTCTATTACAAAAATATGAGAGAGGGAATAAAATGACTTTCCCAAAATATAGAAATATTGAGGATTTAATAAAAAAATCAAATAGTTTTATTTCGGAGTTTTTTTGTTGTTTTTATTTGAATTAGGAAAAATGCGCGTTTTTCAAAATTGCATTTAGGGCCCAAATAAATGTTCAATTTGTCGGGCTTGATTTTAGAAGCCCAGGAAAATTTATTTTGGGATTTTTGGAGTCCGTTTAGTATTTTTTTTTACTTTTCTTCCGAGCGAAAAAAACGGAATCGACTATGGGTCGTACTCGGCCAGGACTCCGCCTGGCCGGGGCCTTTATAAGCCGGGGCAAACCAGCCCGAAGGCCCAGCCGCCCTGAACCCTAACCCTAGCCGCCAGCCGCCGCCGCCGCCCCGCCGCCGATCCGCCAGAGCCGCGCGTCGCCCGAGGTTCGCCGCCACCTCGTTTTCCGTGCTGTTTAAAAAAAATCGTTCGTCGTTTTTCTTTTTCGTTGGATTTTTCCGCGGTTATTTTCTGATCGCGATTTCTGATCCGATTTTCGTTTTAGTATAATTTTTCGCTCGTTTATCGGAATCAGGCGATTCAAGCGCCTGGAGTTTCGTCTCGAAACCCTCTATCGAAATAATCAACTTAAACAAGTTTTCGCTACTATAAAAATTTGACTTAGGTTCAGATTTCGAGAACGAAGTTGTTTTCTTTCGCCGTTTGACTTTCTTTGCTTCGTTCGATTTGATTCCTTTTGCCAACCGGAGTTCTTAACTTGAACCTTCTGGTTAGATCTCTTATTTGAGTTTTACCTGTGCATTAGATGTGTACTTATTGTATGCTTTTTTGTTTGCCTGCGATAGAGTACCCGGATGCGCCGCCTGTTACTTCGAATCGTTAGGTTTCAGGGATCATCAGCAAGGCAAGTAACACTTTGATCATACCTTTTCTACAACCCAGTTTTTTTTTGCATTAGATCAATCTTCACACATTGCATGATTAGGATCTAATTAAACTGTGGGATGGGAAGTATATGAGGTAGTACCTATTACATGTTTATTATCAAACCTTTGGGAGTTACTTCTACGTTTGCTTATTATGCCATGCTATGCTAGTAGACGTGGATTGGGTGAGTGAAATCCATGACAGATGTGAGATTGATAATTAATGGTTTATCTAAGGTGGCAACTTAAATACACATCTGGGTGGATTGAGGCACCTGGGTATTCCAGGACATGCCTGTTTTCTTTTGGACCGCCACCCAGGCTCAAAGGGATCATGAGATTTTTCAAACTAGAAACTTCCGTGTGCAGCCACAAGCCATTATGGGCTCTGGCATAGTTGATTAAGTCATGCGAACTCTTACAGGGTAGACTAGCAGATGTAGGGGAAAGTAGGTGTATCGGTCTATCCATCGAAAGGTGCTAGCACTTCTGAAAGACTGTGTCTCGGTCATCCGTTTCTCAAACACCATGTAGTGCGAGAAATCCAACGGAGGCGATCGAGTCTTGTGGGGAAAAGTGCGCAAACCTCTGCAGAGTGTAACAAACTAATCATGATTAGCCGTGTCCCCGGTTATGGACATCTTGAGTATCTAGTATCTGGATTATCATGTGAATCTCAACATGTTACTCTAAAATTAATGTTGTTGGGTTAATGATGATGCTTAATTGGGATTGAGAATGCTGTCAACCATTCTCAATATTTAACAACCACCATGATAGTAATTATATTTTATTCCTTTGAAGTAGGGAAAAATTGGCTTGATGCAAAAACTGTAACCATAGAGCTTTCCACCAACCAAATATGCAAATAGTATAGCTGTTGCATTCCATTACTCTCTATGTGTTACCTTGCCAGCATATTCCATGTGCTGACCCATTTTCGGGCTGCAACGTTAATGTTGCAGACTTTTCAGACGACGATTAAGGAGTTTTTAGGTCGTGGTTCTATACTCAGTGATGCCGTTGGAGTTGATGGACTCACTTATCTTCCAAGCCTTCCGCTGTTATCGTAATTAGATGGCCTTAAGCCATATTTATTGTATTAAGTTCTCTTTTGAGACACTCGATGTAATAAGTGTGTGATTGCTACTCTGCTATAAATCCTCCAAGTACTGTGTGGTGTCAGCATTACTGATCCAGGGATGACACCAGAGCATAGAGATCAGACTGTTTGAGGTCTGGTCGCTACAGAGATGGTATCAGAGCACATGCTGACTGTAGGACATGACCACTAAGCTAAAGACCTAGATCACTACTCACTCTCTTCTCTTCTGACCTCTCATATTTTCTACTCTTTAGGATGCGCATGCAAGGAACAAGTTCACCCAACCGGATGGAGATACACCCTTTGGACGCCACTTGAAGGAAGTCACTAGATACCTGAACATAGGAGTACCAAGCTTCACGAGAACCTACAACGCCACTTTACCTGAAGAAGAGCGCTGGATGATTCAAGTTCAAATCCCAGGAAGGACGTTCATGCCAGTCACTGAGCCCATAGAGTTTTCTTTTGATGCACCAACTTGGAGTCTAGGAAAGAGCATGGCAGCTCACATCGCCATGGGATGCATTGGAGAAGTCTACCGCAAGGATCTTAAGGATACTATATACCAGATTTGTGGGCACCGAGATGAACACTGGGAGATGATTAACACCAGGAAAGATAGATCAATTGCAGCTTTTATCCAAGAGTTAAATCAGCACATTCGACGACGGGAGAATCAGATGTGCGCTGACATGATAGATCTGAAGAAGGCTAAGACTAGAATCAAGGAACTGGAGGAAGAACTCAAGGCTACATGCGAAGATTATGAAGAAGAAAGTGAAGTATTGGTGGATAAGAATGCCGACCTAACTATGAAGCTAGCAGTATTTATGGGAGGCCCGACACCAGTAGATGAAGACGAAGAACCCAAGGAGATTAGCCCGGAAGACTACATCATCATCGACGGCACCGACTCGAAAGCAGATAGTAGCGATGATGACTATGTTGATGAAGCAGGAGCAGATATCATGGAGTCTACAATCATAGAATATTTCTAGTAGACCGCCTCATCAGTAGTAGTAGTCCACCATGTAAATATAGTAGTCCGAGCATTTTGCGATAGTTAGATCGATTGTATGCCTTTGTTTGATTGAATGAAGTGAATTGTTTGCTTTTGCCTCATGTGCATATGGGTAGTGTTTTCTCTTTAGACCCCCTCTATTCTTATATCTCATCCTTTCTAAACCCTCAGATGCCTCCGAGACGTGACCCCGGATTTGCCTTTCCGCCGGAGCTCACCCAGTTGATCCAGCAGCAGAATACCTTGATGCAGTTGCTAGTTCAGAATCAGAATCAGGGGAACAACAACAACCCACCACCACCACCACCACCTGTTGACCACTTAGCCTGTTTTCTTAGGCTGAACCCGCCGGTGTTTTCTAGTAGCACCGAGCCGATAGTAGCAGATGATTGGCTCCGCAAGACAGCTAGGGAGTTGACCACCGCAGGATGCACAGATGCGGAGAAGGTTAAGTTTGCCACACATCAGTTAGAAGGACCCGCAGCATCATGGTGGGAGAATTTCACAGCCACCTTTCCAGTCGACACTGTCACATGGGATCAATTTCAGCAGGCTTTCCGTACTGCCCATGTTTCAGCAGGAGCAATGGCCATGAAGAAGCGTGAGTTTCGTAACTTGCGCCAAGGAGGACGGACAGTTGGCCAGTATGTGGAGGAGTTTAGTAAGCTAGCACGTTATGCCCCAGACGACGTTGCTACGGATGCAGCTAAGCAGGAGAAGTTCCTGGAAGGACTGAATGATGAGTTGAGTATGCAGTTGATGGTAGCCACCTTCAACAACTACCAGGAGTTGGTAGACCATGCTCTTATGATTGAAGGGAAGCAGCGGCAAATTGAGAACCGCAAGAGGAAGTATGGACAAGGAAAGTATAATTCAGGAGCTCAGCAGAAGCCACATTTTACCCCTAGACCGGGAGGACATTTTCAGCATACCCATGGAGTAGGTAGCTCGCACAATCACAATGGCACCAAGAATGGTAATGGGAATGGAGGAAGCAATGGCTAGAACCGCAGCACCCCATTAACCAAAGCCAAGAGAGATCTGAGTCAAGTCACCTGTTTCAAGTGTTCCAAGACCGGATATTATGCCAATGAATGTCCTGAAGGCCAAAACGGCAATGGAAGTTCTGGGAAGAAGCCGAACCCTTTCAACAGGGGACAGGTGAACCACGTTAATGTGGAGGAGGTTGAAGCTCAGCCCGATGCAGTAATAGGTAAGTTTTTGGTTAAGTCATTTACTGCACTCGTTCTTTTTGATACTGGTGCATCGCATTCATACATATCAAGGGGATTTGTGGAAAAGTATAGCCTACCCACTAGGATTCTCAAAACACCTATGCTAGTAAGCTCACCAGGAGCAGAGTACATGGCCAGTCAAGGATGCTTTCAAGTGCCATTAAGTATAGGACGGCATGTTTTCCCAATAGATTTAATTATTCTGGAATCCCAAGGTCTGGATGTGATTCTTGGTATGGAATTGTTGTCGATGTATGGAGGAAACATCGATTGTGCTAGTAAGTCAATTTTGCTTACCACCCCAGAAGGGAGAAGGATCAAGTATGTATCCCGGCATGCACCAAACAAGACACAGGTAAATTCATTAACAGGAGTTGTGCAGGAGGAAGTACCAGTGGTAAGGGAATTCCCTGATGTATTTCTAGAGGAGTTGCCAGGCATGCCACCAGATAGAGATATTGAGTTCTTGATTGAGCTATTGCCAGGCACAGGGCCAATATCAAAGAGACCATATAGGATGCCAGCAAAGGATTTGGTGGAAATTAAGAAACAAATTAAGGAGTTACTGGATAAAGGTTACATTCGCCCAAGTTCTTCACCTTGGGGATCACCAGTACTATTAGTAGAGAAGAAGGATGGATCGTTAAGGATGGTTGTTGATTATCGAGGATTGAATGAAGTAACAATCAAGAACAAGTACCCGCTACCAATGATCAATGATCTGTTTGATCGATTGCAAGGAGCTAAAGTGTTTTCCAAGATCGATTTGCGATCAGGGTACCACCCAGTTGAAGATTCGAGAACAGGATATTCTGAAGACAGATTTTACCACCAGGTATGCGCTGTATGAGTATACTGTTATGTCATTTGGTCTGACTAACGCGCCTGCTTATTTTATGAACATGATGAACAAAGTGTTTATGGAGTTTTTGGATAAGTTCGTCGTAGTGTTCATTGATGATATCCTGGTTTATTCAAAGAATGAAGAGGAACATAAGGAGCTTTTGCGTATGGTACTTGGAAAGCTCAGAGAACATCAATTATATGCCAAGTTCAGCAAATGTGAGTTTTGGTTAAAGGAAGTAGGATTCCTCGGACACGTTATATCTGGAGAAGGTATAGCTGTTGATCCCACTAAAGTTGATACCGTGACCAAGTGGGAAGCCCCAACTACCGTTGGAGAGATCCGGAGTTTTCTTGGACTCGCAAGATACTACCGGAGGTTTATTGAAATTTTTTCAAAGATTTCGAAGCCTATGACGGAGTTGTTGAAGAAAGATACCAAGTTCAAATGGACTGAGCAGTGTGAGGCTAGTTTTCAGGAGTTGAAGAAACGCTTGGTTACCTCACCAGTGTTGATTTTGCCAGATCAGACCAAGGATTATGAGGTGTATTGCGACGCTTCACGTCGAGGACTTGGAGCAGTGCTTATGCAGGAAGGGAGAGTTGTTTCATATGCCTCAAGACAACTGAAGCCCCATGAGTTGAATTACGCTACGCATGATTTGGAGTTAGCAGCCGTAGTGCGTGCCTTGAAGACATGGAGACATTTCCTCATCGGAAATCATTGTGAGGTGTACACGGATCATAAGAGTTTGAAGTACATTTTCACACAGAAGGAGTTGAACCTCAGACAAAGGAGATGGTTGGAGCTCATCAAGGATTATGATATGAAATTGCATTATCATCTCGGGAAGGCTAATGTAGTAGCTGATGCATTAAGCCGCAAGAGCCATGTCAATACGTTAATGACGGGAGAAATACCCAAGGAGTTAGCAGAAAATCTTCGTGAACTATGTTTGGAAATACTTCCGAGAGGCTATGTAGCAACGTTAGAAATTCAGTCAACTTTGATGGACAGAATCAGGGAAGCTCAGAAGACTGACAAGGAGATTGCTTCCATAAAGGAGAAAATGAAAGAAGGAAAAGCTAAAGGATTTCGTGAGGATGAGCACGATACCCTATGGTTTGAAGACCGTGTCTATGTGCCCAATGACCCAGAGATCAGGAAGTTAATTCTGCAAGAGGCCCATGATTCACCCTATTCGATTCACCCAGGGAATACCAAGATGTATCTGGATTTGAAGGATATTTTCTGGTGGGCCGGAATGAAGAAAGAAATAGCAGAGTATGTAGCAGTTTGTGATGTATGCCAGAGAGTAAAGGCAGAGCATCAGAAGCCAGCAGGATTGTTACAACCATTGCCGATACCCGAATGGAAGTGGGATAAGTTAGGCATGGATTTTATCACGGGATTGCCCAGGACTCGTTCAGCCTATGACTCGATTTGGGTTGTAGTCGATCAATTGACGAAAGTAGCTCATTTCATCCCAGTAAAGACCACTTATACCGGTGCTAAGTTGGCAAAAATATACATGACCAGAATAGTATGTCTGCATGGAGTTACGAGGAGTATCGTATCAGATAGAGGAACCCAGTTTACCTCAAAGTTCTGGAAGCAGTTGCACGAAACTTTGGGAACCAGGCTAGAATTCAGTATAGCTTTTCATCCGCAGACAGATGGACAGACCGAGCGAGTCAATCAGATTTTGGACGATATGGTGAGAGCTTGTGCGCTAGATTATAGATCTAGTTGGGACGATAATTTGCCATATGCAAAGTTCTCTTACAACAACAGTTACCAAACCAGTTTGAAGATGGCCCCTTTCGAAGCTTTGTACGGAAGAAGGTGCAGGACACTGCTGTCGTGGGACGAAGTTGGAGACCGTCAGTTGTTTGGACCTGACTTGATTAAGGAGTCTGAACAGAAAGTGAAGTTGATTCGCGATAGGCTCAAGGTAGCCCAGTCCAGACAGAAGAGTTATGCAGATTCTAAACGCAAGGAGACAGTTTACGAAGTTGGAGACAGAGCTTATCTTCGAGTATCTCCACTTCGGGGAACAAAGCGTTTTGGAGTTAAAGGGAAGTTAGCGCCACGATTTGTAGGACCATATCGAATTTTGGAGCGTATGGGAGAAGTGGCCTACAAGTTGAAATTGCCCGAAGGATTGTTAGGAATTCATGATGTGTTCCACGTTTCACAATTAAAGAAGTGTCACGTGGAGATGGTTGACATACCATTGAGAGACACAGTGCCTTTGGAAACTATTCAGTTGGATAACGATTTGACCTACGAGGAGAAACCAGTTAAGATCCTCGAGTTTGCCAGCCGAGTTACTCGCAGCAAAGTTATCAAGTTTTGCAAGGTTCAGTGGAGCCACCACACGGAGGATGAAGCCACCTGGGAACGAGAGGAAGATTTTCTCAAAGACCACCCTCACCTATTTTCTAGCCAACCCGAATCTCGAGGGCGAGATTCATCTTAAGGGGGGTAGGTTTGTAACATCCCAAATTTTCAATTTGGAATGTTATACATTAGATCATCATGCATATCATATTTTATTTGCTTTGGGTTTTGATCCTAGAAAATTCTAAGCAACTCAAGGACCCACGGAGAGAGTTGGGGATTTCGTTATTTTCATATTTGAGTTTTTCTCAAATTTTGAGAATAGGATCATTTGATTTTATTTATTTTATCATCAATTATTTCTATTACAAAAATATGAGAGAGGGAATAAAATGACTTTCCCAAAATATAGAAATATTGAGGATTTAATAAAAAATCAAATAGTTTTATTTCGGAGTTTTTTTGTTGTTTTTATTTGAATTAGGAAAAATGCGTGTTTTTCAAAATTGCATTTAGGGCCCAAATCAATGTTCACTTTGTCGGGCTTGATTTTAGAAGCCCAGGGAAATTTATTTCGGGATTTTTGGAGTCCGTTTAGTATTTCTTTTTATTTTTCTTCCGAGCGAAAAAAAAACGGAACCGACTATGGGCCGTACTCGGCCAGGACTCCGCCTGGCCGGGGCCTTTATAAGCCGGGGCAAACCAGCCTGAAGGCCCAGCCGCCCCGAACCCTAACCCTAGCCGCCAGTCGCCGCCGCCGCTGCCAGCCGCCGCTGCCGCCCCGCCGCCGATCCGCCGGAGCCGCGCGTCGCCCGAGGTTCGTCGCCACCTCGTTTTCCGTGCCATTTAAAAAAAAATCCGTTCGTCGTTTTTCTTTTTCGTCGGATTTTTCCGCGGTTATTTTCTGATCATGATTTCTGATCCGATTTTCGTTTTAGTATAACTTTTCGCTCGTTTATCGGAATCAGGCGATTCAAGCGCCTGGAGTTTCGTCTCGAAACCCTCTATCTGAATAATCAACTTAAACAAGTTTTTGCTACTGTAAAATTTTGACTTAGGTTCAGATTTCTAGAACGAAGTTGTTTTCTTTCGCCGTTTGACTTTCTTTGCTTCGTTCGATTTGATTCCTTTTGCCAACCGGACTTCTTAAGTTGAACCTTCTGGTTAGATCTCTTATTTGAGTTTTTACCTGTGCATTAGATGAGTACTTATTGTATGCCTGTTTGTTTGCCTGCGATAGAGTACCCGGAGTGCGCCGCCTGTTACTTCGAATCGTTAGGTTTCACGGATCATCAGCAAGGCAAGTAACACTTTGATCATACCTTTTCTACAACCCAGTTTTTTTTGCATTAGATCAATCTTCACACATTGCATGATTAGGATCTAATTAAACTGTGGGATGGGAAGTAGATGAGGTAGTACCTATTACCTGTTTATTATCAAACCTTTGGGAGTTACTTCTACGTTTGCTTATTATGCCATGCTATGCTAGTAGACGTGGATTGGGTGAGTGAAATCCATGACAGATGTGAGATTAATAATTAATGGTTTATCTAAGGTGGCAACTTAAATACACATCTGGGTGGATTGAGGCACCTGGGTATTCCAGGACATGCCTGTTTTCTTTTGGACCGCCACCCAGGCTCAAAGGGATCATGAGATTTTTCAAACTAGAAACTTCCGTGTGCAGCCACAAGCCATTATGGGCTCTGGCATAGTTTATTAAGTCGTGCGAACTCTTACAGGGTAGACTAGTAGATGTAGGGGAAAGTAGGTGTACCGGTCTATCCATCGTAGGGTGCTAGCACTTCCGAAAGACTGTGTCTCGGTCATCCGTTTCTCAAACACCATGTAGTGCGAGAAATCCAATGGAGGCAATCGAGTCTTGTGGGGAAAAGTGCGCAAACCTCTGCAGAGTGTAACAAACTAATCATGATTAGCCGTGTCCCCGGTTATGGACATCTTGAGTATCTAGTATCTGGATTATCATGTGAATCTCAACATGTTACTCTAAAATTAATGTTGTTGGGTTAATGATGATGCTTAATTGGGATTGAGAATGCTGTCAACCATTCTCAATGTTTAACAACCACCATGATAGTAATTAAATTTTATTCCTTTGAAGTAGGGAAAAATTGGCTTTATGCAAAAACTGTAACCATAGAGCTTTCCACCAGCCAAATATGCATATAGTATAGCTGTTGCATTCCATTACTCTCTATGTGTTACCTTGCCAGCATATTCCATGTGCTGACCCGTTTTCGGGCTGCAACGTTAATGTTGCAGACTTTTCAGACAACAATTAAGGAGTTTTTGGGTCGTGGTTCTATACTCAGTGATGCCGTTGGAGTTGTTGGACTCACTTATCTTCCAAGCCTTCCGCTGTTATCGTAATTAGATGGCCTTAAGCCATATTTATTATATTAAGTTCTCTTTTGAGACACTCGATGTAATAAAATTGTGATTGCTACTCTGCTATAAATCCTCCGAGTACTGTGTGGTGTCAGCATTACTGATCCAGGGATGACACCGGAGCACAGAGATCAGACTGTTTGAGGTCTGGTCGCTACAATTATTTGTAATAGTTTTGAGATATGATGATAGTGATATGTGAGTCATGTTGGTGAGTAATTATGCTTTAGTAAGAATATTGGTGTTAAGGTTTGTGATTCTCTATGCAAGCATGAAAGTCAATAGTTATGCAATGAAATTACACCCTACTTGTGGTGCATTATTCGGTGTTAGTTATGCTTAATGCTCGCTTATGTGATTTTTTGTTTCTCGGTTGGTTGCTTCTCAATCTAGTTGCTAGCCTCCACTTGTACTAAGTAGAAATACTACTTGTGCATCCAAAATCCTTTAAACCAGTTTTGTCACATGAGTCCACCATACCTACCTATATGCGGTATTCCCATGCCGTTCTAAGAAAATTTGTATGTGCCATCTCTAATTTTAAAAATAAATTTCCTTTTTGTGTGCTCGTACCGCTCATGAAGCGGCGGGGGGTGGCCAATATTTTCCATGCTAGATGTGTTTATTCTCAAGATGAGTGTTTACTCACGTGTCATTGCACGAGAGTGCAGCGGTAATAGGGATTCCCAGTCCTGAAATGAAAAAGAAATTTACTTTATGTTGTCAAATAATAAATTCCTTGGAAAGTGTTGGTATGGAAGACACCTTTGGATACAGCTAGCCATGGAAAGTGAAAGAATGGTGGAAAAAGGAATAAACTTTATTTTCTATTTGGGAACCACCTATGATATATCTAGCATGGAAAGTGTTGGGAATTACTCGGTCGTTTTCGTTGACAGGAAAAGTATGCCTCTCAAAAAAATATCTCTCAATTTTAGCTTCGAGCTCAGGCACCTCTACAAATCCCTACTTCCCTCTACGAAGGGCCTTTTTATTTACTTTATGCAATTTTTATTTTTATTTGAGTCTCCATCTTCTCTTATAAAGCACCAACTAAAGGGCACTATGATCATACTTGAGCATTGGGTATAGCTAATATGCGAGTGCGTTTCATGAATGGATCAATGACTGAGCATGATGGGCTAGGGATAACTTCCTTTAGTGTTGATATTTTGAAAGACATGGTTGCTTATTGATATGCTTGAGTATTGAAATCTTCATGTCAAAACTAGACTATTGATTTGAATCATATAAAAGTCCAAATGTCCATGCTACAAAAGAAAATAATATGTGCTGAACATGTTAGGCGGCATTCCACATCAAAAATTCTATTTTTATCATTTACCTACTTGAGGACGATTAGGAATTAAGATTGGGGATGCTGATACGTCTCGAACATATATAGAATTTTTGCTTGTTCCATGTTGTTATATTATCATTCTTCGATGTTTTACAATCATTTTATAGCAACTCTATATCATTTTTGGGACTAACCTATTGACATAGTGCACAGTGCTAGTTGTTGTTTTTTGCTTGTTTTTTACTTCGCACAAAATCAATACCAAACGGAGTACAAACGTAGCGAAACTTTTTGGAGAATTTTTCTGGACCAGAAGAGACAAGATGGGCTAAAGAAGTGCCAGAAGGGTGCCCCGAAGGGGGCATAACCCACTTGGGCGCGCCTGGGTGCCCAGGCAGGCCCTGGTGAGTTGTGCCCACCTCGGTGGCCTCCCGCACCGCCTCTTTGCTCTATAAAAACCCCAATATTCCAAAAAACCTAGGGGAGACGATGAAACACAATTCCAACCGCCACAAGTTCCAGAACCACGAGATTCAATCTAGACACCATCATGGAGGGGTTCATCATCCTCATTGGTGCCTCTCTGATGATGCGTGAGTAGTTCATTATAGAACTACGGGTCCGTAGTCAGTAGCTAGATGGCTTCCTATCTCTCTCTTTTGATTCTCAATACAATGGTCTCTTGGAGATCTATTTGATGTAACTCTTTTTGCGGTGTGCTTTTTGGGATCCGATGAACTTTGAGTTTATGATCAGATATATATCCATGAATATTATTTGAGTCTTCTTTTTATCTCTTATATGCATGATTATTTATAGCCAACTAGATCAAATTTTCTTGCCATGGGAAGAGGTGCTTTGTGATGGGTTCGATCGTGCGGTGTTCTTTCCAAGTGACACAAGGGGCAGCAAGACCTGCATGTATTGTTGCTATTAAGGATAACAAGATGGAGGCTATTCCTACATGAATAGATCTCGTCTAAATCATGTCATCGTTCTTATTGCATTACTCCGTTTCTCCATGAACTTAATACATTAGATGCATGTCGGATAGTGGTCGATGTGTGGAGTAATAGTAGCAGATGCAGGCAGGAGTCGGTCTACTAATCTTGGACGTGATGCCTATATAATGAAAATTGCATGGATATCTTCATAATTATTTGAGGTTCTATCAATTTCCCAGCAGTAATTTGTTCACCCACCATGTGTTATTTCTTGAGAGAAGCCACTAGTGAAATCTACGGGCCCCAGGTCTATTCTTCATCATATTTGCTTTCCGATCTATTATTTGCCACTTTTATTTTCAGATCTATTATTCCAAAAACCCAAAAATACCTTGCTGCACTTTTTATTTGCATCTTTTATTTCATGTTTTATCGAGATTTATTTATCCAATCTACCACAAATTTATCTATATTTTTACCCATAGAGGGATTGACAACCCCTCCTAATCGTCGGGTTGCAAGTATTTGTTCTTTGTGTGCAGGTACCGTTTGCATAGTGTTGCTTGGTTCTCCTATTGGATTGATACCTTGGTTTCATAACTAAGGGAAATACCTACCGTAGCTATGTTGCGTCATAGCCCCCTCTTTGGGGAAATACCGACATAGTTCAAGCGACATTAGTGAGCATGTTGGTTTGCATAGCTTGTCCATTCGAGGACATCCATTTGTTGTTTTGATCATATTGGTATTTCTGTCCAAGTGGATGTACAAGAATGCCTAAGAACCTTATCTCGCTATATATGCTTTCTTGTCTCAAATTCTCTTCATGCTACATCACAAAAATTGAACAAGTCTGTTTCGGACCCTTTGGGTGAGGCGCACTCGTAACCACCGATCTGAAAGGGATGCCTCCAAAACCTTCAAATTGATGTCGGTGTGACCAATTCACTCTTACTCGGACTCACCGAAATGGTTTGATTGATCTAGGTTTTCAATCTCGGTGCTATCGATTAGACCAACTCGGCATCACCGATTTGTTGTAACTGCACGTAGTTACACGTCTCGGTGCCACCAATTTTGTTCCTTTTAGTGTCACCGATAGCAGTTGGGTATATATATCCCGCAGGCCCCGTATGGTTGAAATTCCTCAAATGTCACATGCCAGCACCCCCACTATTGTCGTTGCCCTCGTCTCCGGACTTCTTCGTCGCGTCCAGCGCGCCCTCGCCATTGGACTCTACCACCATCAACGGGTTGCTCTCCCGCCGTTGCCGTAGTTAGGGTAAAAATACCACCCCCTTGTTCTTAATTTTCTCCGATTCAATGCACTAGGGATTTTTCATGTATCATGCTACATATGAAACACTTCTATCCACCAGATCGATTTCGTAGATAAGATATAGGTTAAAATTTTAGGTTTTCTCTGAAAGCATCTCGGACCGACCGAATAGGAATTTTTGATGCCACCGATTGGGCCCTGGCCATTGCACTAGTACGTATCGGTGCCGCCGAGAAGTACGAATTGGTGAGACCGAAAGTAACATTTTTGTGAAACCCTAGCATCTCGGAGACACCGAATCACATCTCGGTCTGCCCGAAATGGTGTGTTTAGGTTCTATTGAGTGTTTCAGTATCACCTAGACTACCAACTCGGTGGATCCAAAATGCAGCCTGTGAAAACTTAACACTAAGATTTGAACTCAATTTTCATGAAAAATATCTGCTTTTTGTGATGACTCATCTACTCTGCCCATACCTATCTATTCACAGGGTCTGTTTGCAAGATGACTAGTGCCAGTGACAGCTAGAACATGTCAGAGCAGCATGAGGATCTCACTGAGGGATACAGTCCTGAGGGAAACTATTATGAAGGAGTGAGGATCTCACCTGAACTGCTCTGGGCTGCCACAAACACTAGGAAGAAGAACTACGGATGATGAGGATGAGGACGTTGTGGCTAGTGAGGCCACATCCAAGAAGAAGAAGGTTCTTGCTAAGGAGTATGGCACAACGGCCAGCACAAGACCTTCAGGCAATGCCAAGGAGAGATTGGTTGTGAGGAAAGTCCTAATCTCCAAGGCAGAACAAGCCACAACTCCCAAAGAGGCCATGACATTTACACTTGAGGATCCAAGTGATTGAAAGACATCAGATGCAAGAAAGAGGAGGAAAAGCCAAGGAAGACAACGGCTCGTGTTATTGGCAAACCCCTCATGGTTGCTGATGATCATGATGACGATGAGGAGGAGGAGGAACCAACTACTGATGCACCTTCAGCCAAGACACAAAAGCTTATGTCAGATGCTATGAAGTCTGCTGCCCCCTCCAGGCCCAAGTCCAAGCCCAAAGCACCAGCTCCCAAGAGGTCTACCAGGAACATCTCTGCTAGTGAGAAGAACAGAGCCCTAGTGCATGAGGCTGAAATTGATGATGAGCCACTAGTGCTTAGGAAGCTGAAGCCAAAGATTCCAGACCATGACAACTCTCATCCAGCTGCCGAGAACATGATGCTCAGAAAGGACAAAGGTCTACGAGAGTGGAGGATGTCTGATCCATATTCTTTGAGGAGGAGGATTGCATGTGACTATTGTTTCCACACACAAGAGCAACATGATTTCTATGAGACTATACTGCCTGACAAGAAGCCCATAATCAGTGACATGAAGTGGGTGGACTAGAAGTACATTGATGCCAATGAGGATCACTTCCCCCATGTTCATGAGAGCTTCAAGCTTGCAGGAGTTGATGCATTTATTGGGAAGAAGCTCACCAAGTGGAATGATGAGATGATCATGCAATTCTATTCCACAACACATTTCTATCCAGATGGCAGAATTGTATGGATGACCGAGGGATCCAAATACGAGTCAACCATCTCGGAATGGGCTGAGATCCTTGGTGCCCCAAAGGAAGAATAAAATGACATTGATGTCTATGGAAAACCCGTGATGGATCATAATTCAATGGAAAACTTGTACAAGCCCATGCCCAAGAAAGATCTCGACATGCATAAGCTTGGATCTCTAAAGCACTTGCTTGTTGGTTTGGCCACCACCAACACTATCTTGAGGCACACTCTTTTGCCCAAGTCTAGAGATGACAAGATGATCCGTGGCCACTTCATCAAGTTGCTACATTTGTTTGACACACCTAGAAATTCAAAGTCATGAGCCTTATAGTTGCAACAATCAAGAGGACCGCAGCTTACCAGAAGAGATCATGTGGATTTGCTCCACACATTTAGTTGCTCATAAACTTCAAGGTTGGAATGAGCACTTATCTACTTGATGGTGAGCATCTCCCATTGCAGCCTGAGTTTGAGGACAATGTTGTAATTATGGACCCTTCACATCCTTCATCTACTCGAGCTCAAGAGGAAATTTAGGCATCCGCAGCTGTAAAAGAAGCATAGAAGGCCTCTCCTCCTAATGCACCCATTGCCAACCTCAAGTCCAAGAATGACCAGATGACTTATCTGCTGGAAGCTACCCTGAGGATTGAGTGAAGTCTAGCCAACCTCACCAAGAACCAGGAGAGCCTAGAGCAGATAGTCAAGACTAAAGTTCATGATTTTGATAGATCACTGAGGTATATACTGTTCGGGAACGCAGTAATTTCAAAAAAAAATCCTATGCACACACAAGATCCATCTAGGTGATGTATAGCAACGAGAGGTCAGAGTGTTGTCCACGTACCCTCGTAGACCGTAAGCGGAAGCGTTATGACAACGCGGTTGATGTAGTCGTACGTCTTCATGATCCAACCGATCCTAGCACTGAACGTACGTCACCTCCGCGATCTAACATGTTCAGCTCGGTGATGTCCCACGAACTCTAGATCTAGCTGAAGTCGAGGGAGAGTTTCATCAGCACGACGGTGTGATGACGGTGATGATGAAGTTACCGATGCAGGGCTTCACCTAAGCTCTACAACGATATGACCGAGGTGGAAATCTATGGAGGGGGGCACCGTACACGACTAAACAATCAACTTGTGTGTCTATGAGGTGCCCCCCTCCCCCGTATATAAAGGAGTGGAGGAGGGCAGGGCCGGCCCTCTCATGGCGCGCCCAAGGGGGAGTCCTACTCCCGATGGGAGTAGGATTCCCCCTTCCCTTGTTGGAGTAGGAGAGAAAGGAAGGGGAGAGAGAGGGAAGGAAAGGGGGGCCGCCCCCCACCCAATTTGGATTGGGCTTGGGGGCGCACCCTCCACCTTGGCCGCCTCCTCCTCTCTCCCACTAAGGCTCAATAAGGCCCATTGACTCCCCGGGGGTTCCAGTAACCCCCCGGTACTCCGGTAAATGCCTGAACTCATCCGGAACCATTTCGATGTTCAAACATAGCCTTCCAATATATCAATCTTTATGTCTCGACCATTTTGATACTCCTCGTCATGTCCGTGATCACATTCGGGACTCCAAACAACCTTCGGTACATCAAAACACAAAAACCCATAATACAGATCGTCATCGAATGTTAAGCGTGCGGACCCTACGGGTTCGAGAACTATGTAGACATGACCGAGACTCATTGTCGGTCAATAACCAATAGAGGAACCTGGATGCTCATATTGGTTCCTACATATTCTACAAAGATCTTTATCGATCAAACCGCATAACAAAATACGTTGTTCCCTTTGTCATTGGTATGTTACTTGCCTGAGATTCGATCGTCGGTATCTCAATACCTAGTTCAATCTCGTTACCGACAAGTCTCTTTACTCGTTCCATAATGCATCATCCCGCAACTAACTCATTAGTCACATTGCTTGCAAGGCTTATAGTGATGTGCATTACCGAGAGGGCCCAGAGATACCTCTCCGACAATCAGAGTGACAAATCCTAGTCTTGATCTATGCCAATCAACAGACACCATGAGAGACACCTGTAGTGCATCTTTATAGTCACCCAGTTATGTTGTCACGTTTGATAGCACACTAAGTGTTCGTCCAGTATTCGGGAGTTGCATAATCTCATAGTCATAGGAACATGTATAAGTTATGAAGAAAGCAATAGCAACAAAACTAAACGATCATTTATGCTAAGCTAACGGATGGGTCTTGTCCATCACATCATTCCCTAATGATGTGATCCCGTTCATCAAATGACAACACATGTCTGTGGTCAGGAAACTTAACCATCTTTGATTAACGAGATAGTCAAGTAGAGGCACACTAAGGACACTCTATTTTGTCTATGTATTCACACATGTACTAAGTTTCTGGTTAATACAATTCCAGCATGAATAATAAACATTTATCATGATATAAGGAAATATAAGTAACAACTTTATTATTGCCTCTAGGGCATATTTCCTTCAGTCTCCCACTTGCACTAGAGTCAATAATCTAGTTCACATCGCCATGTGATATAACACCAATAGTTCACATCTTTATGTGATTAGTTCACATCTCCATGTGACTAATAACCAAAGGGTTTACTAGAGTAAATAATCTAGTTCACATTGCTATGTGATTAACACCCAAAGAGTGATCATGTTTTGCTTGTGAGAGAAGTTTAGTCAACGGGTCTGCCACATTCAGAGCCGTATGTATTTTGCAAATTTTCTATGTCTACAATGCTCTGCACGGAGCTACTCTAGCTAATAGCTCCCACTTTCAATATGTATCTAGATCGAGACTTAGAGTCATCCAGGTCGGTTTCAAAGCTTGCATCGACGTAACTCCTTATGACGAACTCTTTGTCACCTCCATAACCAAGAAACATTTCCTTATTCCACTAAGGATAATCTTGACCACTATTCAGTGATCCACTCTTGGATCACAATTGTACCCTCTTGCCAAACTCATGGTGAGGTACACAATAGGTCTGGTACACAGCATAGCATACTTTATAGAACCTATGGCTGAGGCATAGGGAATGACTTTTCATTCTCTTTCTATTTTCTGTCGTGGTCGGGTTTTGAGTCTTTACTCAACTTCACACCTTGCAACACAGGCAGAACTCCTTCTTTGACTGTTCCATTTTGAACTACTTCAAAAACTTGTCAAGGTATGTACTTATTGAAAAAATTATCAAGCGTCTTGTTCTATCTCTATAGATCTTGATGCTCAATATGTAAGCAGCTTCACCAGGGTCTTTCTTTGAAAAATTCCTTTCAAACACTCCTTTATGCTTTCCAGAAAATTCTACATTATTTCTGATCAACAATATGTCATTCACATATACTTATCAGAAATGTTGTAGTGCTCCCACTCACTTTCTTGTAAATACATGCTTCACTTCAAGTCTGTATAAAACTATATGCTTTGATCAACTCATCAAAGCATATATTCCAACTCTGAGATGTTTGCACCAGTCCATAGATGGATCGCTGGAGCTTGCACACTTTGTTAGCACCTTTAGGATTGACAAAACCTTCTGGTTGCATCATATACAACTCTTCTTTAACAAATCCATTAAGGAATGTAGTTTTGATATCCATTTGCCAGATTTCATAAAATGCGGCAACTGATAACACGATTCGGACAGACTTTTACGCATCGATACGTGTGAGAAATTCTCATCGTAGTCAACACCTTGAACTTGTCGAAAACCTTTTTGCGACAATTTGACCTTTGTAGATAGTAACACTACTATCAGTGTTCGTCTTCCTCTTGAAGATCCATTTATTTGGAATGGCTCACCGATCATCGGGAAAGTCAATCAAAGTCCATACTTTGTTCTCATACATGGATCCCATCTCAGATTTCATGGCCTTAAGCCATTTCGCGGAATCTAGGCTCATCATCGCTTCCTCATAGTTCATAGGTTCATCATGGTCTAGTGACATGACTTCCAAAACAGGATTACCGTACCACTCTGGTGCGGAACATACTCTGGTTGACCTAGGAGGTTCGGTAGTAAATTGATCTGAAGTTTCATGATCATCATCATTAACTTCCTCACTAATTGGTGTAGGCATAACTGGAACTGATTTATGTGATGAACTACTTTCCAATTTGGGAGAAGGTACAATTACCTCATCAAGTTCTACTTTCCTCCCACTCACTTCTTTCAAGACAAAACTCCTTCTCTAGAAAGGATCCACTCTTAGCAACAAAGATCTTGCCTTCGGATCTGTGATAGACGGTGTACCCAACAATTTCTTTTGGGTATCCTATGAAGACGTACTTATCCAATTTGGGTTTGAGCTTATCAGGTTGAAACTTTTTCACATAAGCATCGCAATCCCAAACTTTAAGAAATGACAACTTGGGGTTTTTGCCAAACCATAGTTCATTCGGTGTCATCTCAACGGATTTAGATGGTGCCCTATTTAACTTGAATGCAGCTATCTCTAATGCATAACCCCCAAAACGATAGCGGTAAATCAGTAAGAGACATCATAGATTGCACCATATCTAATAAAGTGCGGTTACGATGTTCTGACACACCATTACGCTGTGGTGTTCTAGGTGGCGTGAGTTGCGAAACTATCCGCACTGTTTCAAATGAAGATCAAACTCATAACTCAAATATTCACCTCCACGATCAGATCATAGAAACTTAATTTTCTTGTTATGATGATTTTCCACTTCACTCTGAAATTCTTTGAACTTTTCAAATGTTTCAGACTTATGTTTCATCAAGTAGATATACCCATATCTGCTCAAATCATCTGTCAAGGTCAAAAAATAACTATACCCGCCACGAGCATCAACACTCATCGGACTGCATACATCAGTATGTATTATTTCCAATAAGTCAGTGGCTCGCTCCATTGTTCCGGAGAACGGAGTTTTAGTCATTAGGCATGGTTCGCAAGCATCAAGTGATTCCAAAAGCCCATTAGTATGGAGTTTCTTCATGTGCTTTACACCAATATGACCTAAATGGTAGTGCCACAAACATGATGCACTATCATTATTAACTTTGCATCTTTTGGCATCAATATTATGAATATGTGTATTACTGCAATCGAGATTCAGTAAACCATTTACATTGGATATAAGACCATAGAAGGTTTTATTCATATAAATAGAACAACAATTATTCTCTGACTTAAATGAATAATTGTATTGCAATAAACATGATCCAATCACACTCATGCTCAATGCAAACCCCAAAAATCATTTATTTAGGTCCAATACTAATCCCGAAGGTAGAGGGAGTATGCGATGGTGATCTTATCAACCTTGGAATCACTTCCAACATACATCATCACCTCGCCTTTAACTAGTCTCTGTTCATTTTGCAACTCCTGTTTCGAGTTACTAATCACAACAACTGAACCGGCATCAAATACCCTGGGGTTACTATGAACACTAGTAAAGTACACATCAATAACATCTATATCAAATACACCTTCGTTCACTTTTCCATCCTTCTTATCCGCCAAGTATTTGGGGTAGATCCGCCTCCAGTGACCATTCCCTTTGAAGTAGAAGCACTCAGTTTCAGGCTTAGGTCCAGCTTTGGGCTTCTTCACGGGAGTGGCAACTTGCTTGCCATTCTTCTTGAAGTTCCCTTTCTTTCCCTTGCCCTTTTACTTGAAACTAGTGGTCTTGTCAACCATCAACACTTGATGCTTTTTCTTGATTTCCACCTTCGCCAATTTCAGCATCGCGAAGATCTTGGGAATCGTTCCTGTTATCCCTTACATATTGTAGTTCATCACAAAGTTCTAGTAACTTGGTGATAGTGACTAGAGAACTTTGTTGATCACTATCTTATCTGGAAGATTAACTCCCACTTGATTCAAGTGATTGTAGTACTCAGAAATTCTGAGCACATGCTCACTAGCTGGGCTATTCTCCTCCATCTTGTAGGCAAAGTACTGTCAGAGGTCTCATACCTCTTGACACGGGCATGAGTCTGAAATACTAATTTCAAGTCTTGGAACATCTTATATGCTATGTGGCGTTCAAAACGTTTTTGAAGTCCCAGTTCTAAGCCGTAAAGCATGGTGCACTAAACTATCAACTAGTCATCATACTAAGCTTGCCAAACGTTCATGATGTCTGCCTCTGCTCCTGCTATAGGTCCATCACCTAGTGGTGCATCAAGGACATAATTCTTCTGTGTAGCAATGAGGATAATCCTCATATCACAGAGCTAGTCCGTATCATTGCTACTAACATCTTTCAACATAGTTTTCTCTAGGAACATATCACAAATAAAACGTTGAAGCTATACGCGAGCAATTGATCTACAACATAGATATGCAAATACTATCAGGACTAAGTTCATGATAAATTTTAGTCCAATTAATCATATTACTTAAGAACTCCCACTTAGATAGACATCCCTCTAATCATCTAAGTGATCACGTGATCCATATCAACTAAACCATGTCCAATCATCATGTGAGATGGAGTAGTTTTCAATGGTGAACATCACTATGTTGATCATATCTATCATATGATTCATGCTCGACCTTTCGGTCTCAGTGTTTCGAGGCCATATCTGCATATGCTAGTCTCGTCAAGTTTAACCTGAGTATTCTGCTTGTGCAAAACTGGCTTGCACCCATTGTATGTGAACGTAGAGCTTATCACACCCGATCATCACGTGGTGTCTCAGCACGAAGAACTGTCGCAACGGTGCATATTCAGGGAGAACACTTATACCTTGAAATTTTAGTAAGGGGTTATCTCATAATTCTACCGTTGTACTAAGCAAAATAAGATGCATAAAATATAAACATCACATGCAATCAAAATATGTGACATGATATGGCCATCATCATCTTGTGCCTTTGATCTCCATCTCCAAAGTACCGTCAGGATCTCCATCGTCACCGGCATGACACCATGATCTCCATCATCTTGATCTTTATCAACTGTCATCACATGGTCATCTCGCCAACTATTTCTTTTGCAACTATTGATATCGCATAGCGATAAAGTAAAGCAATTATATGGTGCTTGCATCTTATGCAATAAAGAGACAACCATAAGGCTCCTTCCAGTTGTCGATAACTTCAACAAAACATGATGATCTCATACAACAATTTATATCTCATCACGTCTTGACCATATCACATCACAACATGCCTTGCAAAAACAAGTTAGACGTCCTCTACTTTGTTGTTGCAAGTTTTACGTGGCTGTTACGGGCTTAGCAACAATCGTTCTTACCTACGCATCAAAAACCACAACGCGGTATAGTGATTGGTTTTTGATCTTCAGAAAGAACCTTGTTCATTGAATCTGATTCAACTAAAGTTGGAGAAATAAACACCCACTAGCCACCTTTGTGTGAAGCACGTTGGTAGAACCAGTCTCGTGTAAGCGTACGTGTAATGTCGGTCTGAGACGCTTCATCCAACAATACTGCTGAATCAAGAATCAACTAGTGACAGCAAGCAATATGTATATACCCACGCCCACAACTCCTTTGTGTTCTACTCATGCATATAACTTCTACGCATAGACCTGGCTCTGATGCCACTGCTGGGGAACGCAGTAATTTCAAAAAAATCCTACGCACATGCAAGATCCATCTAGGTGATGTATAGCAACGAGAGGGGAGAGTGCTGTCCACGTACCCTCGTAGACCGTAAGAGGAAGCGTTATGACAATGCGGTTGATGTAGTCGTACGTCTTCACGATCCGACCGATCCTAGCACCGAAGGTACAACACCTCTGCGATCTGCACAAGTTCAGCTTGGTGACGTCCCATGAACTCTAGATCCAGCTGAGGTCAAGGGAGAGTTTCGTCAGCACGACGGCGTGATGATGGTGATGATGAAGTTACCGAGGCAGGGCTTTGCCTAAGCTCTACAACGATGGGACCGAGGTGGAAATTTGTGGAGGGGGGCACCGCACACGGCTAAACAATCAACTTGTGTGTATATGGGGTGGCCCCTCCCCCGTATATAAAGGAGTGGAGGAGGGGAGGGCCGGCCCTCTCATGGCGAGCCCAAGGGGGGAGTCCTACTCCCGATGGGTGTAGGATTCCCCCTTCCCTTGTTGGAGTAGGAGAGAAAGGAAGGTGGAGATAGAGTGAAGGAAAGGGGGGCGGCGCCCACCCAATTTGGATTGTGCTTGGGGGCGCGCTCTCCACCTTGGTCGCCTCCTCCTCTCTCCCACTAAGGCCCAATAAGGCCCATTGACTCCTAGGGGGGTTTCGGTAATGTTACACCCACAATGCGGCTATATCTCCCACGTGTCGGGGCACGACTTAGAGGCATAGCCGCATGGTAGGCTTGTCACAAGAGGGGTAATCTTTACACATCCCATGTACTGAATAAGAAAGGGATAAAAAGTCGTCTTACAATCGCCACTTCACACAATACATGAATACTCCATACATCATCCAAAGTACAATCAAAGGTCCGACTACGGAACCAAAATAAAGAAAGACAACCCCAAATGCTAGACTCAACAACGTCAGCGATTCGATCAAGCAGGGGGCTCCTAAGTCGGGGAAGGCTCTGATTACCAACTTGTTACACCCATTATGTGGCTATATCTCCCACGTGTCGGGCACGACTTAGAGGCATAGCCGCATGGTAGGCTTGTCGCAAGAGGGGTAATCTTTACACATCTCATGTACTGAATAAGAAAGGGATAAAAAGTCGGCTTACAATCGCCACTTCACACAATACATGAATACTCCACACATCATCCAAAGTACAATCAAAGGTCCGACTACGGAACCAAAATAAAGAAAGACAACCCCAAATGCTAGATCCCCGATCATCACAACTGGGCTCCACTACTGATCATCAGGAAAAGAAACATAATAATGGCCTGAATCCTCGTCGAATTCCCACTTAAGTTCGGTAACATCGCCTGAACTGGTATCGTCGGCACCTGCAACTATTTGGAAGTATCCATGAGTCACGAGGACTCAGCAATAACACACCGGCAAGATCAAGACTATTTAATCTTAAGGGTAGGAAAGGGTAGTGAGGTGGAGCTGCAGCAAGCACTAAGCATATATGGTGGCTAACATACGCAAATGAGAGCAAGAAGAGAAGCAACGCACAGTCGAGAAACTATAAGTGATCAAGAAGTGATCCTGAAGCCACTTACGTTCAAGCATAACACGAGACTGTGTTCTCTTCCCGGACTCCGTCGAAAAGAGACCATCACGGATACACGCGGTTGATTCATTTTAATTAAGTTAAGTGTCAAGTTCTCTACAACCGGATATTAATAAATCCCCATCTTCCACATAACCGCGGGCACGGCTCTCGAAAGTTTATACCCTGCAGGGGTGTCCCAACTTAGCCCATCACAAGCTCTCACGGTCAACGAAGGATATTCCTTCTCCCGGGAAGACCCGGTCAGTCTCGGAATCCCGGTTACAAGACATTTCGACAATGGTAAAACAAGACCAGCAAAGCCGCCCGATGTGCCCACAAATCCCGATAGGAGTCGCACGTATCTCTTTCTCAGGGCACACCGGATAGATCAAG
Source organism: Triticum dicoccoides (assembly GCF_002162155.2). NCBI lineage: Eukaryota > Viridiplantae > Streptophyta > Magnoliopsida > Poales > Poaceae > Triticum > Triticum dicoccoides. The sequence goes on along the minus strand of NC_041390.1, from coordinate 486,059,875 downwards.
CTACGAGTAAAAACAACCCTCAAGTTGCCCTGAGGTGGCCCCGCAGGTTGCCCGTTTCGGACCAACACTCAAAGGAGCACTGGCCTGGGGGGGTTAAAATAAAGATGACCCTTGAGTCTGCAGAACCCAAGGGAAAGGTATATGGTGGTAGGTAGGCAAATGGTAAAACCAAGGTTGGGTCTTGCTGGAGGAGTTTTAATCAAAGCGAACTGTCAAGGGGTTCCCATAACACCCAACCGCGTAAGGAAACAAAACACCAGGCATAAGGCCGAGCCTTCCACCCTTTACCAAGTATATAGATACATTAAAGTAAATAATATATAATAATGATACCCCAACAAAATCCATGTTCCAACATGGAACAAGCTCCATCTTCACCTGCAACTAGCAACGTTATAAGAGGGGTTGAGCAAAAGCGGTAACATAGCCAAACAAGGGTTGCTAGGAAAGGTGGGTTAGAGGCTTGACATGGCAATATGGGAGGCATGATAAGCAAGTGGTAGGTAGCGCGACATAGCAATACAGCGAACAACTAGCAAGCAAAAAATAGAAGTGATTTCGAGGGTATGGTCATCTTGCCTGCATAGTTCTCAGAGTTGTCAAAAGCTTGATCCTCCTTAGCGTACTCAACAGGTTCCTCAGTCACGTACTCGTCTCCGGGCTCTACCCAAAGCAAGAACACAAGCAAAGGACCAACAATCAATCACGGTGCAATGCACAAGCAACATGATGCAATACATGGCATGATATGCAAGACATGATATGCAATGCATATGCGTGCTCCGGAAGGGAAAGAATGATCAAGGCATCAACTTGGCAAACCAAGTATGCCTCTGGAAAGATTAGATGATTTCGGTTGAAATCGATATAAAGATCATCGGAAACGGATGCACGGTTAGCAAATGGCAAGCACAACAAGAATGGTGCTATTTTGCAATTAACAGCATGATGCCACTTAGAATGCAAAAAGAAACTAAGCTACCGCACACCAACATAACAATAAATCATATGGCGGTAATGTACAAGAGATGCTTGACAAAACATGAACACTAAGCTACGGCTAAATCACACTAGAACAAGTTCAAACAAGCATGGCAAAAGTGCAAAAGATATCAGCTTCACAGACTTAGAGAAATTACTAACATGTCAAAAACATCATCAGGAAGCAATGTTTAGAGCAAGTAAACAACATGCTACAGGAAAATATCATAGCAAACCAAGGAATGGCATGATACTACTAAAAGCATAGATCAAAAGTCATTTACTGAACATGAGCCAAAAAGGCACAAAAGATATGATGGCAACCATGTAAACATAGCAAGTTTTGTTAACAGTTTCAGACTTAGCAGAAAAACAGAGCATGGCATAAATAGAATTATGATAGCAACTTTGCGAGCTCAAATCACTCACCACAAAGCATTGCATGACAAAACAAGCATACCAACAACAATATTACATGTTCATGAAGCTAACCATGGCAAGAGCAAGTTCATAGGATGCATGGATCACTAACAATAACCATGGCAAAATTGATTAACATAATAACATTCTGTCAGGAACATTTTATAGCAAAAGTAGAGCAAGAACAAGACATGCTAGACAACTCCATAATTGAAAACAGGGGCATGTATGGATAGAGCATAACCACATGTTCAAAACATCCTTGCTGAAGTAACTCAAAACAAGCATGGGTCTCACTGTAGCATCATGTTTACATGGCATCAAAATAACAGCAGGAAAAGACTTGGCAAAATCCTAAGTCCCTGAAAACAGCAACATTGTGGAGGCTACTTTGCATGCTTGTGCTAGTCGCCACATAGATCACAAAAATACAAGACAAGCACCCCTGTAAAGATGACATGGTGTAGTTCAAAACACACATAGACCTCAAGCTCATATGATGCACACCTCAAATGCAACAAAAATGACAAAACCTCATGATTTGATAAGTACCAACAACTAACATTTTATAGCACTCTTGCATCGATGAAAATGGCATCAAAATGGGCATGAACATGGATGGAAATGCTTCTAAAGTGAAGAGCTCAACAAGATGAACAATTCGACATATCATATGCATGAAATGAAGCTATGGTCACCGAGATACAACATGATGAACAGGGCCCCTCACAGGGGAAAGACTTAGTGGAATTTCACCTCGCCCAGATCTGGATCTAGGGTTCGTGCACGTTTTCCGAGGATCACCGGGATCTTCGTCGGAAATGGGGAGGAGGTGGCCGGAGTAGGCGGGCTCGCCAGAGAGCTCGAGGGGGCGGCGACCGGAGTGATGGGGAGGCTGGATCCGGGGAGGCGCGGGCGGCGGAGCGGGGCCGCCGGAGTGGTTGGCGGCGGGCGGCGAGCGGTGAGCGGTGAGCGGGCCGGGAGGGCCCCGCCTGGGCCCCAGTGGGCCGACGCATGGGGATGTGGGCACGACTGCCCAGTGAATCGGAGGCTAACACGTGGAAGCGGTGGAGGCGGCGGACACGTCCGTCGATGGGGAAGGAAACGTCCGGCGGCGCGAGGGGAGCGGTGCTAGGGTTTGGTCTGCGAGATTTTTGGAGGGGATCACATATTTATAGGTAGAGTGAGTTTGGAGTGTCCAAATGAGGTGTAGTTTTCGCCCACACGGTCGTGATCCGACGACGGAGGACATGGAAGTGGTTTAAATAGGTTATTGGGCTGTTTTGGAGGGGTGTTGGGCTGCAACACACAAGAGGCCTTTGCGGTTACCCGGTTAACCGTTGGAGCATCAAACGGCCTCCAAATGGAACGAAATTTGACAGGCGGTCTACCGGTGGTGTACCAAGGCCACTTGGCAAATCCTGGTCCATTCCGAACGTTTAACACCCGCTCACAAAAAGAGACAAGAGGGGTGCACCGGTGCTTGTGGGAGTGTCGGATTGCGAAACGAACAACGGCGAAAGCGCTCGGATGCATGAGACGAACACGAATGCAAATGTGATGCACATGATGACATGATATGAAATGCATGACAGGAACAAAATACAAAACGAAGACAAAAACCCAACTACAAAGGGAATCTCATAACTTAAAGCTAAAAATGGCAAGAGTCGGAGTTACAAATATGGCAAGTTACATCCGGGGTGTTACAGGTAAACCCCCGGTACTCCGGTAAATACCCGAACTCATCCGAAACCATTCCGATGTCCAAACATACCCTTCCAATATATCAATCTTTATGTCTCGACCATTTCGATACTCCTTGTCATGTCTATGATCACATCCAGGACTCATTCTATGAAGATCTTTATCAGTCAAACCGCATAACAACATACGTTGTTCCCTTTGTCATCGGTATGTTACTTGCCCGAGATTCGATCATCGGTATCTCAATACCTAGTTCAATCTCGTTAAGGGCAAGTCTCTTTAATCATTCCATAATGCATCATCCCGCAACTAACTCATTAGTCACATTGCTTGCAAGGCTTATAGTGATGTGCATTACCGAGAGGGCCCATAGATACCTCTCTGACAATCGGAGTGACAAATCCTAATCTTGATCTATGCCAATTCAACAAACACCATCGGAGACACCTGTAGAGCATCTTTATAGTCACCCGGTTATGTTGTGACGTTTGATAGCACACTAAGTGTTCTCCGGTATTCGGGAGTTGCATAATCTCATAGTCATAGGAACATGTATAAGTTATGAAGACAGCAATAGCAACAAAACTAAACGATCATTTATGCTAAGCTAACGGATGGGTCTTGTCCATCACATCATTCTCTAATGATGTGATCCTGTTCATCAAATGACAACACATGTCTATGGTCAAGAAACTTAACCACCTTTCATTAACGAGCTAGTCAAGTAGAGGCATACTAGGGACACTCTGTTTTATCTGTGTATTCACACATGTACTAAGTTTTCAGTTAATACAATTCTAGCGTGAATAATAAACATTTATCATGATATAAGGAAATATAAATAACAACTTTATTATTGCGTCTAGGGCATATTTCCTTCATCTACCATTGTGGAGAAGCTCAGAGATGATGTTGACGCAGTCAGAGCTTATGACAGTGGAGATGAGAGAGCCACAACAGAGAGATACCGGGTAGTACCCAGGGCACCCAAATCTGCTGCTGTGCTAGTTGCAAACACGAGGACTACTCACTCTGCACCTGCTGCCACTGCTACTGTGCCACCTCCAGTCTCTACGCCCCTAGCTCATCGGACATCAGATGAAGCCTTTGTGGATGCACTTCTCTCCACGCCATCTATGCACCAGAGCCACCAGCCAGAAGTAACCTTTAGGAGCTGTTGAGGACCGTGCCTAGAGATACGTATAGCTCTATACCTATTCGAACTTTCTGGTACTTGTTGCCAAAGGGGGGAATTTGTATAGATCATTAGGCTTCGAGAGTGAGTGTCTCGCTTTTACTCGTTGGGTTTTCTTGGGTTCTTGCTACTATTTCCGTTTGATTTGTGCTACTTTGTTCTTTATGTGTGTGAGATACTATGTTAGTTATGTGTGATTGATCATACTATGCTTTATTCTTATCTCTATCATTATTTGTGTATGATCATTCACTTATGTTTTCGGTGTGCGTGCTTACTATTCCATTCATATCATTTTGCGCACTCCACCAAGTTGTATGTGACATGGAAGAGTGACCCATGATCCTAATCGATTGTGCATTTGCATTCAAACGCAAATTTTTAGTGCACAAATTTAGGGGGAGTGTTGGGGATATAACTACCAGGTATGACCCGCCCAGGAGGGGCTAGGTCAATCTTAATGGCGGGTTACTCAAAGAAGCCCGACGAGTATACAAGGCAACGGTTCATTATAAGACTTGTAGCAGGCCCAAGCCCAGAGGTGGCTCAAGGCCCATAATTGTAAACCGCCGTGTATGAGTAAGACTTGTAAAGTAAGGCATGTAAAAGAAGTTACTGAGCCGGACACGTTGTATGAGCCAACCGGGACTCTGTAGGCCACCAGGCGTCAACCCGTGTATATAAGGGGACGGCCCGGCGACGGCTTAGGGTAAGAAACAACAGATCGAGAGCCAGGCTAGCGTATTTCGCTCCTTGGTCATCGAAACCTAGCAATACCACAACAACTGGACTAGGCTTTACCTTCACCGCAAGGGGCCGAACCAGTATAAACCTCTCGTGTCCTTTGTCTCGATTAACCCCTTTAAGCTTCCTAGTTGCGATGGCTCCACGACTAAGTCCTTTCACTAGGACATCTGTCGTGAAAATTCCACGACAGTTGGCGCCCACCATGGGGCCAGCGCACGGTGGATTTGAGTTCTTGAAGGGCAGCTTCGAAGGGCTCAAGGGATACGTTGCGGGCCGAATGACCAAGAGTCGTCGCGGCAAGCTCTACATTGACAACGAAGGCTGGGGCCCCGACGCCGGCTCAATTGAGTATGGGTATCGGGTCCCCTTCGGTGGAATCCACGTCTTCATCGGCCGGATCGGTGAGTCAGGCCCTGAGCCGGACATCTGCATCGACCTTGTCAAGATGGCTCAACGCGCGAGACCCGCCCGGACTCAGCCCACCGTGAAGCGTGCCTTCGTGGGTTGCATCCATGGAGGGGAGTTCTCTAAAGGATCTGTGGATGGTGGTGAGACGACCATCTATTTTGACGGTGAGTCGTCCACAGGCGAGACGGATTCATTGTATCAACTACCAGATGGCGGGCTTGGGGGCTGTTCCGATGGCAGCAGTATTCCGGACCCCTTTGAGCCGCCGAACAGAGCAGGGGTCTTCGTGACTGGTACACAGCCCGCACAAAACTCTACAGCTGCGGCAGCAATAACCTCCGGGACGGCCGCGACCGGGTCAGGAGACCCTGCGCGCCTGCCAGCTCAGATGTTGATGGATCTTATGGATAAGATGACGGCCCTGTTGACCGCTGTGGTTGAACCGGCGGATAAGGCTCAGCATGATGCGGAGGTGGCACGGCTACGTGAGGAGATAGCTCAAGCCAAGAAGAACTTGGCGGTGGAGGATGTCCGGATGGCTGTGGAACGGGTGGCTTTGGACGCCCGGGCTCAACAAATTCAATCAGAGGCATTTCAGCTTTCGATGAATCTAAACACGTCAAACGAGGTCATAAGAAGAAGGCACCAGAGGACTCAATCACGTTTGCCCTAACTTATGATCCTAGGAATCTCTTCCACACACCCGCGCTAGTCCCAGTAACCTGCCGAAGGCCAACCAGATTACAACACCCGGGGCTGGGGCACCGGGTCAGCCGCGAGCTATGGAACCCCCTCGGGTGAATATGGCTCCGCCTCATCACACACCAACACCATTGGGTCATTTTTCTAACCCTTTGGAGAATCTGATTGCTGCATCAGCACGCCTAGCGGCTCTCCCAATGGAAGGCGATTCCCCGACGGCGATCGAAACGCCAAGGGTCAGAGATCTTGTTTAGACAGCTCTGGCACAGTAGGAGTCATACTCTTATAGTCGAGCCAGGATCCATTCAACCCCTCGCCCAAGCCAGAGCCCAAGATATAGCAGGCATATGGATTCAGCAGCCATGTCAAGCAATGCTCAGCGCCGTAACCAGCCATGCAAGTATAACCCGATGCATGATGGAGCTCTTAACTTGGTGGACCAGGAGAGGATCTGCCAAGAGGCTGAGCGGGCGGTTCAACAGGCAGCGGAGCAGACGGCTCACCAGGCTTTTCCGGTTTATCCAACGACCTCTGTTGAAGCAAGTGTGGCCACAAGGACAGGAGGAGTCCCTTGCTTGGTGTCGGCTCTACGTAATGAGCGTTTACCAAAGGATTTCAAGGGTCCTCAGAAGGTGCCTAATTACACAGCTGACTTACAACCCAGGGCATGGATCGAAAGTTATGATATGGCCATGGAGTTGTTGGAGGTCAGTGACGCAGCAATGGCCAAATACTTCACTATGATGTTGGATGGAACAGCTCGCACTTGGTTGAAGGGGTTGCCACCCAACTCCATCGGCTCATGGGCGGAGTTAAAAGCCCGGTTCATTCAGAACTTCAAAGATACCTGTAAGCAACCCATGTCAATCATGGACTTGACTAACTGCAAACAAGAGGAAGGCGAATCCACAACCCATTGGGTGCGCCGGGTCAAAAAATTATACATTCATCTGATAAGATGGATGCCGGCTCCGCGGTCTTAATGTTGGAGAAAAATTGCCGTTTTGAACCTCTGAAACAGAAGCTGGGGTGGCTCAAGCATGATTATAATGACATTGGCTAGCTGATGGCGGCTCTGGTCAAGTATGCTGATTCTGACAGTACCAAAGACCCCGCGTCTGACGAAGAGAAGACAGGGAAGGGACAGAAGAATGGCAACGACAAAGGTCACCAGCATAACCTGGCGAATCAAGGAGGCAATAAACGTAAGGCCGACGGTAGTCAGGAGTTTGTAGCTAACACCAATGCACAGAGCAATAATCAACGGTGCAAGGGGAGGCCACCTCCTCGGTCTGGCAGGTCAGGTCCCACTCTTGAGCAGCTGCTAAATGAACCCTGTCCAAGACACGGCACCCGGCAAAAGCCAGCTACCCATCTGTGGAAAGACTGTACGATCATGAAGGCTTTTAAGAATTCCAACATGTTTGATGGTAACCACGGACCTGGCGGCGGCTCAGGCGGTGGCGGCTTTCATGGCCCAGGCGCCGGCTCAGGCGGTGGCAGTTTTCATGGCCAGGTCCCTGAAGGCAGTCAGGGCAACTATAATCAGCAATCCTGCCAAGGTAATTAGTAGCAACAACAGTCTGTGTTGGGGATATTACTACTGGGCGTAAACCGGCCTATCTGGGCCGGGTTAACTTCGTCAGTAGTTAAGTATGTTAAAGCCCAAGAAGACAGAGGAGGGCTCAAGACCCATGGTCGGCGACGGGCCTGTAGCTGTAAACCGGCGTTAGTAGTTAACCTGTATTGTAAGTTAGGAATAAGTAGAGACCAAACCGGACACATCTATGAGCCGGTATTGGGACTCCATAAGCCGACGGGAGTCACCCGTGTATATAAGGGGACGACCCGGCGGCGGTTCAAGGACCACAGACAACAACTCGAGACATAGGCGAAGCTTGTTTGATCCCTAGTCATCGAAACCCCATCAATTCCATAACAACTAGACGTAGGCTTTTACCTTCATCGAAGGGGCCGAACTAGTATAAACTCTCTTGCGTCCTTGTGTCCGCTTTAACCCCTTCAAGCTAACCCGTCGTGATGGCTCCACGACTAAGTCCTTTCTCTAGGACATCTGCCGTGACAAAACCACGACAGTTGGCGCCCACCGTGGGGCAATCACATGATGGTTTCCGGTTCTTGGAGGGCCGCTTTGAAGGACTCGAGGGCTACGCTGTAGGCCGGATGACTAAGAGTTGTCGCGGCAAGCTCTACATCGATGATGCAGGCTGGGGCCCCGAGGCCGGCTCAATTGAGTACGGGTACCAGGTCCCCTTTGGTAGCATTCACGTTTTCATTGGCAAGATCGGTGAACCGGGCCCTGAGCCAGATATCTGCACCGACCTCGTCGAGACGGCTCAGCGTGCGCGATCCGCCCGGGTTAAACCGGCCATGAAGCGTGCCTTCGTGGGAGTCATCCATGGAGGAAGTTATGAGGACGGATCGGAATTTCGTGGCGCGACCGTCGTTTGTTCCGGTGATGAATCTTCGACCGGAGAAATCGAATCTCTTTATCAGCTACAAGATGGCCGGATTGGGAGTTGTTCCAACTGCGATAGTATTCCGGACCCCTCTGATCTACCCAACCGGGTTGGAATATTCATGGCCAGAACACAAGCAGCGCTTCATGCTTCGACAACTGTGGCAACGATCTCCGGTTCAGCAGCGGTGACGGCTGCCGGGGCAGGAGGCCCTGTGCGCCCGCCGGCTCAGGTTCTATCAGAACTATTTGATGTGTTGGCTGTGCTTATGGCGGAAGTTAATCTGCCGGATCAGGACGTTCACAACGCGGAGATTGCAAAGGTAAAGGAACAGATCACCCAGGCCAAGGCGGATCTGGCGGCTGAGGACACCAGGATGGCCGCAGAGCGGGCCGCTTTAGACGCACAGGCCTACAAGCTTATGTTGGACCAGAGCACGTCGCATGAAGTCATGAGGAGGAAGCACCGATCCCGCTTACCTCCGGTTTTCGAGGCCAGAGACCTTTTCAACACTCTAGGACCAAGGGCCGACAATCCGCTGGAAGGAAACTGGGCAGAAGCCCCTGGGACCGGTGCACCGGTTCAGCCTCGTCAGATGGACCCGCCTCATCAAAACACCATTGTACCTCAGGCTGCTCCGGGTCACTACTCCAACCCAATGGACAATCTTTTTGCCGCTGCTGCACGGCTGGAGGCCATTCCAATTGAAGGTGACTCACCGCAGGCAGTAGAGACGCGACGGGTCAAGGAACTTCTGAGGACAGCTTTGGCCCAACAGGAAGCGTACTCGTACAGCCGCAACCGGATCCACTCGACCCCTCGTCCAAGCCGGAGCTATAGCAGACATATGGATGAACCGGGCAGTATCGAGTAATGAACGACGTGGGGCACTCCGTGACAACAACCCGGCGGGTGGTGCTGATGACGCTCAGGGAGTGGTGGACCAGGCCCGCGCACGTAGGGAGGCCGAGTTAGCCACACAGCATCAGGCTCGGCAGCTCACGCCGGTTCGTCCAACCACCTTGACTGAACCTGGTGTTACTTCTAGTTCTTTGGGAGTGCCTTGCCTTATCCCCGCTTTATGCAACGTGCGCCTGCCCAAGGATTTCAAAGGCCCACGCAAGGTACCAAATTACATGGCGGATCAACCTCCAGAGACATGGGTGGAGAGCTATGAGATGGCCATGGAGATGCTTGATGTGGATGACGCGGCGTGTGCGAAATACTTCACCATGATGCTCGAAGGAACGGCCCGTACTTGGTTAAAAAGCTTGCCGGCTAATTCTATCAGTTCATGGGCCCAATTACGAGCCCGGTTTATCAGCAATTTCAAAGATACCTGTAAACAGCCTATGTCAATAGTGGACTTAGCTGCATGCGTCCAGGAGGAAGGAGAATCAACGACTCATTGGGTGCGCCGGGTTTCACAAGTGTTGCACTCCTCAGACCGCATCAACGCTGACACCGCAGTATTAACCCTAGAAGGCAACTGTCGGTTTGGACCCCTGAAGCTGAAGTTGGGACGGATGAAGCATCATTGCACCGACATGGGGACCCTCATGGCCGCTTTGGTGAAATATGCTGATTCTGATAGTACCAAGGATCCCGAATCTGATGATGACAAGACAGGGAAAGGGAAGAAGAACAGCAGCTCCAAAGGTCAGCAGCATCACTAGGCGGGTAATGGTGGAGGAGGCAAGCGTAAAGCGGATGGTAACATGGACTTTGTGGCTAATACCAATGCACAGGACAATGGCCAGCAACGCAAGGGTAGGCCGAAAAATCGTAATGGAGCGCCCAACCCTAACCCAAACCGCCTAAACTATCTGCTAAGCCAGCCCTGTCCAAGACATGGGACGAAGGAGGCACCGGCAAACCACCTTTGGAAAGATTGCTTTATTATGCAGGAGTTCAAGAATTCTAATAATTTCTCGTATGATCACGAATCTGGCGGTGGCTCGGGATCCGGGCTGGGTTACGGTGGAGGAAGTTCCGGTTCAGGATTCAATGGTAATCCGGGCGGACATAATGGTCAAAATAGTCAGAACAATCAGGGTGGTTACAACCAACAGTAGCAACAGTCAGGTTACCAGAGCAACCCAAAGCAGTTGAGTAATGGGCAGTACCATGTCTTCACCACTAGCTTGGACAAGCGAGACCGGAAAGTTCAGAGGCGGGCGGTCAACTCTGTTGAACCGGCCATACCCCGTTATCTACGTTGGTCTGAACAGCCAATCATATGGAGCAGAGAAGATCACCCTCCCCAGGTCAATAATCCGGGTTAGTTGGCTCTGGTGGTGGCGCCTCAGGTGGGAGGTTACAAGTTCACCAAGGTGCTCATGGATGGAGGGAGCAGCATTAACATCCTGTACTATGAGACTTTCCATCATATGGGACTAACAGATAAGAATCTCAAACAGTCTAATACAGTATTCCACGGTGTAGTGCCTGGCAGATCAGCATATCCCATTGGTAAGATAGCTCTGGAAGTGGCCTTTGGGGATGATCATGATTCCAGGTCGGAGACATTGACGTTTGAAGTGGTGAAAATCCAAAGTCCATATCATGCCCTGTTTGGGCGATCGGCCTACGCCAAGTTTATGGCTCGGCCCTGTTATGTGTATTTGCAGCTCAAGATGCCGGGTCACAAGGGGACAATAACGGTTCACAGAAGCCGTAAAATCGCTTTGGAATGCGAGGAAGGAGATCCAGCTTATGCAAAGTCGGTTTGTGCCACCGAGGAGTTGAAGTACTATAAAGACAATGTTGATCCGGCGGACATGACTCTGTTGAAGAAGCCAACTACGGAGCATGATCCGGCCCTGAAGTTCAAATCGGCAGCAGAAACTAAGCTTGTTGACTTCGTACCTGGTGATTCATCCAAGTAGTTCAGCATCAGTGCCAACTTGGATCCGAAATAGGAAAGCGCGCTCATCGAGTTCATCCGTGAGAATCGGGACATTTTTGCATGGAAGCCCTCTGACATGCCAGGTGTACCGAGGCAACTCGCTGAGCACACACTTAATGTGGATCCTAAATATAAACCGGTGAAACAGTTCCTCCGCCGGTTTAACGAAGAAAGACGCAAGGCAATTGGAGAAGAGGTAGCCAGGCTCTTAGCAGCTTGCTTTATTGTTGAAGTTTTTCACCCTGAGTGGCTTGCCAATCCGGTGCTGGTCCTCAAGAAAAATGGCACCTGGCGCATGTGTGTGGATTACACAGATCTTAATAAGGCTTGTCCAGCAGATCATTTTGCCCTCCCCCGTATTGATCAAATTATTGATGCTACGGCGGGCTGTGAGCGTTTAAGTTTTTTGGATGCGTATTTTGGCTATCATCAGATCAAAATGGTAGTTAAGGACCAGGAGAAGACGGCATTTATAACTCCCTTTGGAGCCTTCTGCTATGTGTCTATGCCCTTCGGGCTCAAGAGTGCCCAAGCAACTTACCAACGGTGTGTACAAAATTGTCTTCACAAGCAGATTGGCCGTAATCTACATGCTTACGTGGATGATATCGTGGTTAAGTCCAGGGAGAAGGAGACTTTGATTGATGATTTGAAGGAAACCTTTGATAACCTGAGAACATACAAGATGATGCTTAATCCGGACAAGTGTGTCTTTGGTGTACCGGAGGGCAAGTTATTAGGCTTCTTGGTATCCAATAGGGGAATTGAGGCTAATCCGGAGAAGATCACAGCCATCACCTCCCTCGCTAAACCGAAGTGTATCAATGATGTTCAGCGCCTGGCAGGCCGGATTGCTGCGTTAAGCCGGTTTATCAGTCGCCTCGGTGAGAAGGCAATCCCTTTGCATCAGATGTTGAAGAAGACAGATCAGTTTGTCTGGAGTTCTGCTGCTGATGAAGCATTTGAGGACTTAAAACGGCAATTGGCCAATCTGCCCGTGCTCGCCACTCCCATTGACAAGGAGCCGTTGCTGCTATATGTTGCTGCTAATGCTCGGGTGGTCAGCATGGCTATTGTGGTAGAGAGAAAGGAGGCAGGTAAGGAGCATTCGGTTCAACGTCCGGTCTATTATATCAGCGAGGTGCTCATTGAGTCCAAGCAAAGGTATCCGCATTGGCAGAAGCTGGTGTATGGAGTTTTTATGGCAAGCCGGAAGCTTAAACAATACTTCCAAGGGCATCCAATTACAGTCGTCAATTCTGCTCCTTTGGGAGATATCATCCAGAACCGGGAAGCAACTGGCCAGATTGCAAAGTGGGCTATAGAGCTGGGGCCGTACGGTTTGAAGTATGTGCCTCGGACAGCGGTTAAGTCTCAAGCACTTGTTGATTTCATCAATGATTGGACGGAAATGCAAGCACCTGAAGAAAAGCCGGATCATACGTATTGGACCATCCATTTTGACGGATCCAGGCAATTGGAAGGCTCGGGGGCTGGAGTCGTATTAACTTCCCCATGAGGTGATAAGTTTTGTTATGTTCTCCGCTTAATGTTCCCTTGTACTAACAATGCAGCTGAGTATGTAGCCTTGCTCCATGGTCTTCGGATGGCTAAGGAGATGAATCTAAGTCGAGTTAAGTGCTTCGGTGACTCGGACCTTGTGGCTCAGCAGGTGTCTGGCACTTGGGACTCCAAGGACCCACTCATGGCAGTATATCATCGTGAGGTGGATATTGTTGCAGGTTATTTCAGAGGCTATCAGGTGGACCACGTGGACCGGCGGAAAAATGATGCGGCGGACGCTTTAAGTCGGCTGGGCTCTCAGCGCAAACCGGTCCCGCCCAATGTTTTTCTGGATGTGCTACACAACCCGTCGGTCAAGATCCCTAGTGAAGAGGATTTGGCTATTCCTGATCTGGAGGCTCAATTGGTGGTAGCTCTTCATGTTATTCCGGATTGGACGCTTCCTTACCTGGCGTACAAGAACCGGGGCGAGTTGCCAGAGGATGAGATTCTGGCCCGACAGATAATCCGGCGATCCAAGTCCATGGCTATCATCAACGGCGAGTTGCATCATTGAAGTGTATCAGGAGCTTTTCAATGCTGCGTGTCTCCTGAAGAAGGCCGTGAAATTTTGTGTGAGATCCACGAAGGAGATTATGGTCACCACGCCGGTTCAAAGTCTCTGGTGGCTAAAGCGTTTCGCCATGGCTTCTATTGGTTAACTGCTCATGCTGATGCGGAGGATCTGGTCAAACGATGTGATGGTTGCCAAAGGTTTTCAAGACGTGCTCATGTACCGGCTCAAGAATTGAGAATGATTCCAATTACTTGGCCGTTTGCGACTTGGGGGCTGGATATGGTTGGGCCTTTCAAAAGGTCCAAAGATAAGAAGACCCACCTCCTGGTGGCGGTTGACCAGTTTACAAAGTGGGTGGAGGTAGAACCTGTTAGCAAGTGTGATGCGGCCACGGCGGTTCAGTTCATCAAAAAGGTGATTTTCTGGTTTGGCTTTCCGCACAGTATTATCACAGATAATGGTACCAATTTGTCCAAAGGTGCTATGAAGGAGTTCTGCGAACGGGAGCACATCCGGCTCGACGTTTCATCAGTGGCACATCCACAGTCCAATGGTCAAGCAGAAAGAGCTAATCAAGAGATCTTGAGAGGCATCAAGCCCCGACTCATGGTTCCTTTGCAGAGAACGCCGGGTTGTTGGGTAGAAGAATTACCATCTGTGTTATGGAGCATCAATACAACACCCAACAGATCAACGGGATACACACCGTTCTTCATGGTTTATGGAGCGGAGGCGGTTCTCCCCAGTGATATCCGTCATGATTCACCTCGTGTAATGGCTTATATTGAAGCGGACAACGAGACAGCACGGCAAGATGCTTTGGACCGGTTGGATGAAGAGCGTGACATCGCAGCCGCCCGATTGGCGATTTACCACCAGGATCTTCGTCATTATCACAGTCGTCGGGTCAGAACCAGAACCTTTCAGGAGGGAGATTTGGTGCTTCGGCTCATCCAAGATCAGACTGATATGCATAAGTTATCCCCACCTTGGGAGGGGCCCTTCGTGGTCAGCAAGAATCTGCACAACGGGTCATACTATCTGATCGATATTCGAGAACATAAGGACTCACGTACATTAGAGGAGGAGACCAACAAGCCGTGGAACATAGCTCATCTTCGGCCTTATTATACCTGAGCCATTGGTTCTACTTATGTACATATTACAACGATGTATATATTAACTATAATAAACTGGAACCTCGGCTAAAGCGGGGTATCTGTTCTTTTACATCATGTGTTGTTACACGGAGTTGTTCTAAAGCGGCTTCCGGTTTACCCCTTGAGTTCGCTTTGCTAAAAGCATCGTGTTATATCACTTGGAGGATTGGTTGTGTACGAACCAATACCATGCCTCTTGATAGGCGAGAGCCACCAGATTACTTGGGGACTTGGTCATGTCTGAACCAGTCATGCCTCTTGATCGGCCTAAGGCCACAGAATCACTTGGGGGCTTGGTCGAACCCGACCATGACGATGCCATTTGGTCGGCATAAATGCCACGGTTTCATTTGGGGACCTGGCTGACTAGAACCATAGTTACACCTAATGGGAGCTTGGTCGTGTTTGGCCATGGTAACGCCATTTGATCAGCTTAAATAAACCTTTTTTGGCAAACGGTTTTGTCATTGCTTTTGCTTCACACTTTTCTTTGAAGGTTTTTTTTTTGCTTTTTATTGCATTTTTTAAACCGACAAAGTTTTTTAACCAATAAATTGAAGGAACACAGTTCACGTCAATCCGGAGACTATTTGCCCGGTTTGATCCTTGTTGTTAACATCCTCTTATGGAGTAACACGGTGTTTATTATAACCCGGCACGGTTTACATGGTAAACCAGCGTCATATATATATATACAGGAGTTGTTATCTCCTCCAACAGTGTGGGTTTGCAAAACTCCGCTTCAAGATTGGCCAAGCCAACTTCACACTCAACGATGGCAGGTATTATGTATCTCAAAAATTTGATCATATACTTAAAATTTTGTTTTCGATGTTTTGATTTCATATATACAGACATCATATTCCGCCTGACGGTACAACCGCGGTGGCACTTGACGAATTTCTTGTTTCAGAAAGTGTTTTGGAAAGTTCATTACCACAGGAAGAACAAATTATGCACGAAGGCATATCAACATCAAAGGTATCAGCTAGCCTATTACAAGGCAACATGGTGCCCATAATAATATAATTGTTTTTCGCAAAGGAGAGGCAGTTTTAAAACCGGCTTCTGGTTCAAGCTTGGTCACCAACCTGGCCTGATGGTTGTGGGTCATCCTGCGCCGCTTCAGCCTCCGTTTCTCTACCCAGTGGCTGGAAATCCACAGTTGTCCAGTCGATTCCCATTAATGCTTGAAAAACAACTTCATCATGGATCAGCAATGACAGATCAATATCGGGAGCATAAGTATGCTTACGGATTGGAGGGATCAGATTTTCCGATTCATGGATTGGTGCAGCTATTCGCTTGTTCTGACTGTCATATTGCGCTTGATAATGAGACAAGTCTGCTTCCTCAGCCAACTGACAAGCTAGCGGACGTACCTCCCGGTTTATTGCTCACAGATCCGCTTCACCAAATTCTGACCCGTCTTCCCTCAAGCTAGGATAGCCCTGAGCTGCTTCAATAGGATCAAAATCCGGCACACAGGCTTTTGCCCAGACTAAGGCATTGATTGCACCGGTTCGAGCAGCAGATTTCTTCAGCTCTTCAACCCGAGCAGGAAGCACTGACAGTTTCATCAGAGTATCTTGAATCAAAGTGGGCGCCGGTTTGTTATGAGATGCGGTACAGATGATCCACTGGGCACCAGTATACAATTGTTCAACCAATGTATAGGCGGCTTTCAATTTCTTCCGCACATCTGACCCCAAGTGACCAATGCGTGTCCCTGAAATACCATAAAGGGTTAATAAACCGGCGACTCTGTAAGAAGGCGGAGCCAATTCAGAAGGCAAGTTGGCTTACCAAAGATAGCAGTGGTCATGGCATGCACGTGCCGCTTTATGCTGGTCAGTTCATCCGCCACTGGTTTTAGTGCAGCCTCGGCATCCTCTGCTCGTTTGATCAAAGCGGACTTTTCAGTGGCCCAATCCGCCCGTTTCTTCTTGAAGTTCTCCTTAAGTTGTTCCATGGCGCTTAAAGCGCTGGCCAATTCCTCTTTTGCTTTGGAGGTTTCAGCCTGTTGGGTTTTCAGGTTTTCTTGGAGATCGGTGACTTGGTTTTCTTTCGTCTTCAGCTCCGCCTGCATGCATACAGATATATGCTTCAACAAATCGGTATAAGGATTCAAGTACCAACCACATAACAAGTTATGCACTTAGCACTTGGGGGCTAATGCATATTCGATCTTCATCTTTCAATTGTTTACAAAGTCCCAAGATCAAGACAAGTATTCAACTTGGCACTTGGGGGCTAATGGCTATTTGCTCATATATATTCTGATGCGGCAGTTCCAATTACTTAAAGTACCGGTTTAACTACGCTAAGTTGAGCCGGCCCTTGGGGGCTACATCAGCGAATTTCAAAGCATCAAGATTTATATTATTAAGTCCCAGTTTGAAAGAATATTACAAACCGGCCCTTGGGGGCTAGGAGAGTCAGCAAGAATGGAAGCATACAAGCAGGAAGGAGCATATGGAAGTTACCTCATATTTATCTTTCATCATATTAACCAGACCGGCTTCATAGTTGCGACTGGTATACAGCCGATTTAGATAGCCGGAATGGATATCTTGGGCGTTCAGAGCAGTGTAAGTCGTCAGATCAGCGTTCCACTTGCCTTTGCCAAAGGCAGCAAATTCTTCCTTGGCAGAATGTTTGGATAAAGCGACAGGATTGCTTGGCTCAGTATGGCCAGTGCCAGTAATGACAACCTCATCATCCTTGGTACCGCTGGTTTGCACTGGAGTAGTTGGCTTGTCAGTAGGTTTTGCTGGACCGGTGGAGCTTTCAATCCGGATGGAACCTGTGGGCTGATTGACAGGACCTAAGGTATCAGTTGGTCTCTCTTCAGCAATAAGATCATCATCTTGCTGCGGTGGATCGTTGGGAATATCCTCAGGAATAGCCGCTTCAACATTGGGTGTCTTGCCTACTTCAAGAACGACATCTTCTTCGGCCGCTTTGTCCAGGCGGGCCTTCTTGCTTGGCCTAGGTTTGGCCCTGAGAAGAATAATAAAATCAAATATAGCATATGTTCTAAGACGATGTACTGCAAACATCACAATAAGTATAGCTTACCCAAGCACCGTTTTAAGCGGTGGGAGCTGAGTAGCCGATGACTCGCCAGAAGATGAGTGGGAAGTAACCTGGTAATCAGAGTCAGACGGATTAAGAGGTTGACGAAAGCAGCCAGCTTTAGGACAAGCACTGACAAGCAAATTAGAGACCTCTGAATGGCGTTTCCGAACTGGACTATTCGGTAAACCAGCGGAGGTAACTACCTGGCCGCTGTGTCGGGTTGTGCGACGAGCTTCGTGTTGTTGGGTCTTCATAAGAAATTTAGGATCCAAATAAGCAAGAGGATGAGAAAATTTAACTTTCCGGTTTGCCTGGCGGATTTTTTGTGAAGGCAAAGTTTCTGAATCGGAAGAGAGAATAATTACCTCTGCAACATCCGTGTGGCTGGCTTCGGCATCATCCTGACAAATATCATCATCAATAAGACGCATGAAAAATAAACCAAGTGTGTCAAGCTCTACCTCAAAGTCCGGATTATCCACATCATCATCAGGGGCCGGATTAGAAGATGCAGTGGTTCTTTTCCTGTGGGTAGTCTTCTTCACAGCTTTAGTTTTTTGCCGAGTTGCTCTTTCCGGTTTGTCTGGTTTTTCTAGTTTCTCCTGCGGCAGTTTTTTGCTCCAAAACAGATCATTGCCCTGATTACGCAGACACTGATATTAAACAATGACCAGACATATCAATAACAGATTCAGCAAAGAGAAAAATCAAAGTCTTATAGCTGGCGGTTTGTTGGTGGCACAGAAGGGAAGCAGGCCGGTTCTAGCGCAGACGTGTTCCGGTTCATTCAGCATCTTATTCACAGCCTCTGTGATTTCTTCATCGGAGAGCTGTATTTTTGAATGTCGCAGTGGGTCATCAACACTGTCAGTATACTCGCACATCAAACTGGAGCGCTGACTAAGGGGCAGTATGCTCCATGATATCCAGCAGCGAGCGAGATCAACCCCTGTTAAACCGTTGGCCATAAAGGCTCTGAGCTTTGACAGTTGGGGAGCATATTTGCTTCTCTCCTAGGCAGTCAATCTTTGAGGAAAAGGGTGTGTATTGCTGAGCCGCTCCGGACGAAAGCCAGGCAAGGGATTCTCACCAGCAGGGGAGGTATCTTTGCAGTAGAACCGTGTCTGATTCCACTCCTTGGGGTGACTGTGCAGCTTGGCATGAGGGTATGTGACCTCTTTTCTTTTCTGAATCGACACGCCACCCAACTCCGTATTAGAGCCATCAGTAAACTCAGTACGGCGGTTTAGATGGAAAAGGTCTCTGAACAATTCCACTGTGGGCTCCTCTTGAAAGAACACCTCACAGAGCACTTGGAAGTGACACATATTTGTAACAGAGTAGGGGCCAGTGTCTTGCGGATGGAGTTGGAAATCGGCTAAAACATCCCGGTAAAATTTAGAACTGGGCGGCTTAAAGCCCCGGGCTAAGTGATCTACGAAAACAACAACCTCTCCTTCTCGAGGTGTGGGAGGGCATTCTTTGCCAGGAGCCCTCCAATGGATGGTATCTTTGATGCCTAAAGCGCCAATCAGGACTAAATCGTCCAGTTGATCCTCTGTGACGCGAGAAGGAACCCAATTGCACTCATATACTTGCTTGGCCATGATGGAACCTACAAGGTAGAAGATCCCGGTTCAAAAAATGCATTTGATCAAGGTACGTTGGTATGTGCACTGTTAAACCGGAGACAGAACTATCTAACCGGAGTTTCATGAAGCAAACAACATCTGGCGGTTCAACAAGGGGACTAATGGCATATACCGGTTTGGAAAATTTTCTATAAGGTTAAACCGCCTGATCTAAGCATTGAAAAGCTGAGATTGCGGATGGACAAGTACGCAGAAACAGGTTTCACAAGATTTCTTTACAGCATTGGATCTGAAGCAAGTTCAGAAAAGAGATAAATACTTAGAGGTTCAAAGGAGCAGTACTGAACCAATGAGCAAAACATTCATATAGATTTATGGTTTGAGATGCATAAGTGAAGGCGAAGGTCAAACAACTATCATTGCACAGAGTAAAGATTTGCGGATTCATCTAAAGATCTATCGTATGAGCAAGAGGCAGACGATGAACACCGAAGAACTGCGAAACCCTAGGCCAGATCTGCTGGGGAAAGGATAGAAGATTTACCGGAGCTGAGGAAGATGCGGAAGGTTGCCGCGATGTTCTGGTGCGCTCAGGTTGATGCAGCGGCCACGGATGAAGCAGAGGTCGACGACGGCGGTGGAGCTCCGACGCTGGCGATGCGAGGAAGACGAAGAAGGCACGGAAGGAGAAAAGAAATGACCCTTCGGTCCTATTTATAAGGCGAAAGAACATGAGTCAGACGCGACAATCAAGGGGCCACAAAACGGAGTTATCGCCTAGATTTCCGCCGATCTATTAAACAAAGAAGCATAATGGATAGCTTCGTTATGACAGGTGACGTCATTCCGGTTTACAGCAATCAGAGAAGATGACATCATGGCGGTTTACCAATTTATAAGAAGATGTTGAAGATGAAGCTTTTATTAAAGGATTGAAATGAACCCGTCCAAATCAATTTGGGGCCTAATGTTGGGGATATTACTACTGGGCGTAAACCGGCCTATCTGGGCCGGGTTAACTTCGTTAGTAGTTAAGTATGTTAAAGCCCAGGAAGACAGAAGAGGGCTCAAGGCCCATGGTCGGCGACGGGCCTGTAGCCGTAAACTGGCGTTAGTAGTTAACCTGTATTGTAAGTTAGGAATAAGTAGAGACCAAACCGGACACATCTATGAGCCGGTATTGGGACTCCGTAAGCCGACGGGAGTCACCCGTGTATATAAGGGGACGACCTGGCGGCGGTTCAAGGACAACAGACAACAACTCGAGACATAGGCGAAGCTTGTTTGCTCCCTAGTCATCGAAACCCCATCAATTCCATAACAACTAGACATAGGCTTTTACCTTCATCGAAGGGGCCGAACTAGTATAAACTCTCTTGCGTCCTTGTGTCTGCTTTAACCCCTTCAAGCTAACCCGTCGCGATGGCTCCATGACTAAGTCCTTTCTCTAGGACATCTGCCGTGACAAAACCACGACAGTCTGGGTATCAAAATAACCCAAAGCAGTTGAATAGTGGGCAGTATCACGTGTTCACCACCAGTTTGTGCAAAAGGGACCAAAAACTTCATAAGAGGGCTGTAAATGTTGTTGAACCGGCAGTTCCACGTTATTTAAGATGGTCTGAGCAGCTTATCGTATGGAGTAGGGAAGACCACCCTACCCGGGTTGATAATCCGGGTCATCTGGCTTTGGTGGTGGCACCTCAGGTTGGTGGATACAAATTCACTAAAGTGCTCATGGACGGAGGCAGTAGCATCAACATCCTTTATTATGAGACGTTCTGCCGCATGGGGTTGACTGACAAAAGTCTTAAAACGTCCAATACTGTTTTCATGGAGTTGTGCCTGGTAAGTCGGCATACCCAGTTGGTAGGATTGAGCTGGAAGTAGCCTTTGGGGATGAGTATGATTCTAGGGCTGAGAAGTTAACTTTTGAAGTGGTTAAAATCAAAAGCCTGTATCACGCTTTGTTTGGACGGCCGGCTTATGCTAAGTTCATGGCACGACCGTGTTATGTTTATCTGCAACTCAAAATGCCGGGTTATAAGGGCACCATCACAGTGCACGGAAGCCGGAAGATAGCCCTGGAATGTGAAAAAGGTGATGCTGCTTACGCCGAGTCTGTTTGTGCAACAGAGGAATTGAAGTTTTATAAGGATAATGTTGACCCGGCAGACATGGCGTCTTTGAAGAAACCAACTACGGAGCATGAGTCGGTGCTGAAATTTAAGTCAGCTCATGATACCAAGATGATTGATTTTGTGCCTGGCGACTGATACGTCCATTTTGCATCATGCTTTTATATCGATATTTATCACATTATGGGATGTTATTACACATTATGTCACAATACTTATGCCTATTCTCTCTTATTTTACAAGGTTTACATAAAGAGGGAGAATGCCAGCAGTTGGGATTCTGGGATGGGAAAGGAGCAAATATTAGAGACCTATTCTGCACAGCTCCAAAAGTCTTGAAACTTCACGGAAGTCATTTTCAGAATATATAAAAAATATTAAGTGCAAGAATTTCCAGAGGGGGCCACACCCTGGCCACGAGGGTGGAGGCGCACCCTACCCCCTGGGCGCGCCCCCTGCCTCGTGGGCCCCCTGGTGGCCATCCGATGCCCATCTTCTACTATATGGAGTCCTTCGTTGAGGAAAAAAATCATAAGCAAGCTTTCGGGACGAGACTCCGCCGCCACCAGGCGGAACCAATCTAGGGCTCTGGCGGAGCTGTTCTGCCGGGGACACTTCCCTCCGGGAGGGGGAAATCATCTCCATCGTCATCACCAATGATCCTCTCATCGGGAGGGGGTCAATCTCCATCAACATATTCACCAGCACCATCTCCTCTCAATCCCTAGTTCATCTCTTGTATCCAATTCTTGTCTCCAAGTCTGGGATTGGTACGTGTGGGTTGCTAGTAGTGTTGATTACTCCTTGTAGTTGATGCTAGTTGGTTTATTTGGTGGAAGATCATATGTTCAGATCCTATATGCATATTAATACCCCTCTGATTATGAACATGAATATGCTTTGTGAGTAGTTACGTTTGTTCCTGAGGACATGGGAGAAGTCTTGCTATTAGTAGTCATGTGAATTTGGTATTCGTTTGATATTTTGATGAGATGTATGTTGTCTCTCCTCTAGTGGTGTTATGTGAACATCGACTACATGACACTTCACCATTATTTGGGCCTAGTGGAAGGCATTGGGAAGTAATAAGTAGATGATGGGTTGCTAGAGTGACAGAAGCTTAAACCCTAGTTTATGCATTGCTTCATAAGGGGCTGATTCGGATCCATATGTTTCAGGCTATGGTTAGGTTTACCTTAATACTTTTGTTGTAGTTGTGGATGCTTGCAATAGAGGTTAATCATAAGTGGGATGCTTGTCCAAGTAAGGACAGCACCCAAGCACTGGTCCACCCACATACCAAATTGTCAAAGTACCGAACACGAATCATATGATCGTGGTGAAACCTAGCTTGACGATAATTCCCATGTGTCCTCGGGAGCGCTTTCTTCTGTATAATAGTTTGTCCAGGCTTGTCCTTTGCTACAAAAAGAACTGGGCCACCTTGCTGCACTTTATTTACTTTTGTTACTTGTTGCTCGTTACAAATTATCTTATCACAAAACTATCTGTTACCTATAATTTCAGTGCTTGCAGAGAATACTTTGCTGAAAACCGCTTATCATTTCCTTCTGCTCCTCGTTGGGTTCGACACTCTTACTTATCGAAAGGACTATGATAGATCCCCTATACTTGTGGGTCATCAAGACTCTTTTCTGGTGCCGTTGTCGGGGAGTGAAGCGCCTTTGGTAGGTGGAATTTGGCAAGGAAAAATTTATATAGTGTGCTGAAATTTACTGTCACTTGTTACTATGGAAAGTAATCCTCTAAGGGGCTTGTTCGGGGTATCTTCAACTTGACCAGTAGAGCAAAGAGTTTCTCCTCAGCCTACTGAACCTACTGAAAATGAAAATGAAAATGAAAATGTCTGCTTTGAAATTCCTTCGGGTATGATAGAAAAACTGCTAGCTAATCCTTTTGCAGGAGATGGAACATTACATCCTGATGAGCACCTAATATATGTGGATGAAGTTTGTGGATTATTTAAGCTTGCAGGTATGCCCGATGATGTTATCAAGAAGAAGGTCTTACCTTTATCTTTGGAGGGAGACGCATTGACATGGTACAGGCTATGTGATGATATGGGATCATGGAACTACAAATGATTGAAATTGGAATTTCATCAGAAGTTTTATCCTATGCATCTTGTTCATCGTGATCGTAATTATATATATAATTTTTGGCCTCGCAAAGGAGAAAGCATCGCTCAAGCTTGGGGGAGGCTTAAATCAATGTTATGTTCATGCCCCAATCATGAGCTCTCAAGAGAAATGATTATTCAAAAAATTTATGCTCGGCTTTCTGATAACAATTGCACCATGCTTGATACTTCTTGTGCTGGCTCTTTTATGATGAAGACTATTGAATTCAAATGGGATTTATTGGAAAGAATTAAACGCAACTCTGAAGATTGGGATCTCGACGAAGGTAAGGAGTCGGGTATGACACCTAAGTTTGATTGTGTTAAATCTTTTATGGATACCGATGTTTTCCGTAAATTTAGCACTAAATATGGACTTGACTCTGAGATAGTAGCTTCTTTCTGTGAATCTTTTGCTACTCATGTTGATCTCCCTAAGGATAAGTGGTTTAAATATCATCCCCCCATTGAAGTAAAAGTAGCTGCACCTATTAAAGTTGAAGAAAAGACTGTCACTTATAATGATCCTATTATTCCTACTGCTTATGTTGATAAACCACATTTTCCTGTTAGGATAAAAGATCATGCCAAAGCTTCAACTATGGTTCATAAAAGCAATATTAGAACCTATACACCTCCTGAGCAAGTTAAAGTTGAACCTAATATTACTATTGTAAAGGATCTCTTGGCTGATAATATTGATGGGCATGTTATTTATTTCTGTGATGAAACTACTAGAATTGTTAAACCTTATGCTAAAGATAAACATAGACATGTGGTAGGCATGCCTGTTATTTCTGTTAAAATAGGAGATCATTGTTATCATGGCTTGTGTGACATGGGTGCTAGTGCTAGTGCAATACCTATTGACTTATACAAAGAAATAATGCATGATATTGCACCTGCTGAGTTAGAAGAAATTGATGTCACCATTAAACTTGCCAATAGAGATACTATTTCACCAATGGGAATTGTTACAGATGTTGAAGTCTTGTGTGGGAAAACTAAATATCCTGCTGATTTTCTTGTTCTTGGTTCCCCACAAGATAGCTTTGGTCCCATTATATTTGGTAGACCCTCCTTAAACACTGTTAATGCTAGGATAGACTGCAAAAAGGATGTTATTACTATTGGTTTAGGTGATATGTCTCATCAGTTTAACTTTTCTAAATTTCGTAGACAACACCGTGAAGAAGAATTGCCTAGTAAAGATGAAATTATTGGTCTTGTTTCTATTGCCGTACCTCCTAGTGATCCTTTAGAACAATATTTGCTAGACCATGAAAATGATATGTATCTGAATGAAAGAAGAGAAATAGATGAAGTGTTCTTTAAATAGGGACCTATTCTGAAACACAACTTGCCTGTTGAAATCTTAGGGGATCCTCCTCCACCCAAGGGTGATCCCATGTTTGAGCTTAAACCATTGCCTGATACTCTTAAATATGCTTATCTTGATGAAAAGAAGATATATCCTGTTATTATTAGTGCTAACCTTTCAGAGAAGGAGGAAGAAAAATTATTGAAAACTCTAAAGAAGCACCGTGCTGCTATTGGATATACTCTTGATGATCTTAAGGGCATTAGTCCCACTCTATGTCAACACAAAATAAATTTGGAGAAAGATGCCAAACCGGTTATTAATCACCAACGACGACTGAATCCTAAGATGAAAGAAGTGGTAAGAAAAGAAATACTAAAGCTCCTTGAGGAAGGTATAATTTATCCCGTTGCTAATAGTCAGTGGGTAAGTCTTGTCCATTGTGTTCCTAAGAAGGGAGGTATTACTGTCGTTCCTAATGATAAAGATGAATTGATTCCGCAAAGAATTATTACAGGTTATAGGATGGTAATTGATTTCCGAAAATTAAATAAGGCTACTAAAAAAGATCATTACCCCTTACCTTTTATTGATCAAATGCTAGAAAGATTATCCAAACATACACATTTTTGCTTTCTAGATGGTTATTCTGGCTTCTCTCAAATACCTGTATCAGTTGATGATCAATCTAAGACCACTTTTACTTGCCCTTTCAGTACTTTTGGTTATAGACGTATGCCTTTTGGTTTATGTAATGCACCTGCTACCTTTCAAAGATGCATGATGGCTATGTTTTCTAATTTTTGTGAAAAGATATGTGAGGTATTCATGGATGATTTCTCCGTTTATGGATCCTCTTTTGATGATTGCTTAAGCAACCTTAATCGAGTTTTGCAGAGATGTGAAGAAACTAACCTTGTCTTGAATTGGGAGAAATGCCACCTTATGGTTAATGAAGGTATTGTCTTGGGGCACAAAATTTCTGAAAGAGGCATTGAAGTTGATAAAGCTAAAGTTGATGCTATTGAAAAGATATCGTGTCCCAAGGACATCAAAGGTATAAGAAGTTTCCTTGGTCATGCCGGTTTTTATAGGAGGTTCATTAAGGACTTCTTAAAAATTTCTCGGCCTCTGACTAATTTATTACAAAAAGATATACCATTCGTCTTTGATGATGATTGCGTAGAAGCCTTTGAAATACTTAAGAAAGCATTAATCTCTGCACCTATTGTTCAGCCACCTGATTGGAATTTACCTTTTGAAATTATGCCTGATGCTAGTGATTATGTTGTAGGTGCTGTTCTAGGGCAAAGAGTTGATAAGAAATTAAATGTTATTCAATATGCTAGTAAAACTCTAGACAATGCTCAGAGAAATTATGCCACTACTGAAAAAGAATTTTTAGCAGTTGTATTTGCTTGTGATAAGTTCAGACCTTATATTGTTGATTCTAAAGTAACTATTAACCTAGACTTATTAGATGGGTTCTCCTGCTACAAGAATTTGATTTGCATATTATTGATAGAAAGGGAGCTGAGAACCCCGTTGCAGACAACTTATCTAGGTTAGAGAATGTTCTTGATGACCCACTACCTATTGATGATAGCTTTCCTGATGAACAATTAAATGTCATAAATGCTTCTCACACTGCTCCATGGTATGCTGATTATGCTAATTACATTGTTGCTAAGTTTATACCACCTAGTTTCACATACCAGCAAAAGAAAAAGTTCTTCTATGATTTGAGACATTACTTCTGGGATGACCCACACCTTTATAAACAAGGAGTAGATGGTGTTATTAGACGTTGTGTACCTGAGCATGAACAGGAACAGATCCTACGCAAGTGTCACTCCGAAGCTTATGGAGGACACCACGATGGAGATAGAACTGCACATAAGGTATTGCAATCCGGTTTTTATTGGCCTACTCTCTTCAAGGATGCCCGTAAGTTTGTCTTATCTTGTGATGAATGTCAAAGAATTGGTAATATTAGTAGACGTCAAGAAATGCCTATGAATTATTCACTTGTTATTGAACCATTTGATGTTTGGGGCTTTCATTATATGGGACCTTTTCCTGCCTCTAATGGATATACACATATTTTAGTTGCTGTTGATTACGTTACTAAGTGGGTAGAATCTATTCCAACTAGTATTGCTGATCATAACACCTCTATTAAGATGCTTAAAGAAGTTATTTTTCTGAGGTTTGGAGTCCCTAGATATCTAATGACTAATGGTGGTTCACATTTTATTCATGGTGCTTTCCGTAAAATGCTTGCTAAGTATGATGTTAATCATAGAATTGCATCTCCTTATCACCCACAGTCTAGTGGTCAAGTAGAATTGAGTAATAGAAAACTCAAATTAATTTTGAAAAAGACTGTTAATAGATCTAGAAAGAATTGGTCCAAGAAACTTGATGATGCATTATGGGCCTATAGAACTGCATATAAAAATCCTAAGGGTATGTCTCCGTATAAAATGGTTTATGGAAAAGTATGTCACTTACCTCTCGAACTAGAACATAAGGCTTATTGGGCTATTAAAGAGCTCAATTATGATTTCAAACTTGCCGATGAGAAGAGGTTATTTGACATTAGCTCACTTGATGAATGGAGAACCCAAGCCTATGAGAATGCCAAATTCTTTAAAGAAAAAGTTAAAAGATGGCATGACAAAAGAATACAAAAGCATGAGTCTAATGTAGGTGATTATGTATTGCTATACAACTCTCGTTTAAGATTTTTTTGCAGGAAAACTTCTCTCTAAATGGGAAGGTCCTTACGTTATTGAGGAGGTCTATTGTTCCGGTGCCATAAAAATCAATAACTTCGAAGGCACAAATCCGAAGGTGGTAAATGGTCAAAGAATCAAACATTGTATCTCAGGTAATCCTATAAATGTTCAAACCAATGTTATTGAAACCGTAACCCCGGAGGAATACATAAGGGACACTTTCCGGAATGTTTCAGA
Source organism: Triticum dicoccoides (assembly GCF_002162155.2). Lineage (NCBI taxonomy): Eukaryota > Viridiplantae > Streptophyta > Magnoliopsida > Poales > Poaceae > Triticum > Triticum dicoccoides. Next base: position 486,031,837 of record NC_041390.1, on the reverse strand, counting down.
CTCCGAAAAGGAATAGGTACATGGTACGGTAAGTAAACCGACTCCAAAATAGTTCTAATGGCAATTTTTCTCCATTTTGGAATATTTAGAAAAATAGAAAAATAAGAAGCAGTCCGGGAAGGACACGAGGGTGGAGGGCGCGCCCCCTGCCTCGTGGGCACCTTGTGTGCTCTCCGGACTCCGTTTTCTTGCATGTTACGTATTTTGGTCGGTAAAAATTTATTATACAATCTCCCGAAGGTTTTGATTCCCCTATCACGGAATTATCCACTATTTGTGTTTCGAGTTGTTGCTGATGTAGATTAGAGCAAGATGTCTTCGCAAGAGTCAGTCGGGGAGAGACGGGTGTCTCATCCGGCATCGAGATCAATGGCAAACAACAATGTGACCACTTTGGGCCAGCAACAGAGGAAGAGATGGAGGCTGATTTGAAGAGGATAGATTCCATGGAGGAGGATCAAGAAGTGACTTCTCGATTCCGAGCTGGATTCACAATGGGGGAACTGCAGAGCTTGGCTATCCCAAACTCGGTTATCCCTTCCAATGCTAGATTTCTTTCTTATGAAAATTTGAAAAAGAGTGTCACTTGTTCTCCCGCAGCTATGCAACACCCTTGGGTGCAAGGAGCTTTGGCTGTTACAAGAAAGCTTCGAAAGGAAATAATGGACCTCAAGCAGCAAGTCAATAAGCTCGAGGAGGAGAATCATATCCTGAGGGGCATCATCGCCAAGAATATCACATCACCATCCCAAAAAAGGAGATATAATCACATGGGTATGGGAACTCCCCTTGGCAACTGCCAAGCTTGGGGGAGTGCCCCGGTATCGTATCACCATCACACTCTTATCTTTACCGTTTTTCTTAGTTCAATCCTTTTGATAACATTTTGATCTAGTAGAATAAAAGTTTTTTGTATGATCTAGTTTTGAGTTTTGCTTTATGATCCCTCTATGTAATGGAGTCCGTGAGCTATATAATAAAGATTAGTGTTGAGTCAAGGGCTTGATTATTTTGCCATGATCTTGAGGGAATAAAATAAAAGAGAAGAAATAAAAAAGAAATAGAAGAGATCATATGGATCTTATGGAGAGTAATGAGCTCATATATAAAGAGTATGATGAATAAAAGTTGTTGAGAGTTGACAAACATAGTTTTGGTCATCGTTGCAATTAATAGGAAGTAATAAAGAAAGGGAGGTCTTCACATATAAATACACTATCTTAGATATCTTTTATGATTGTGAGCACTCATTAAAATATGACATGCTAAAGAGTTGGCGTTGGATAAGAAAGACAACATAATGGGTTATGTTTTCTTACATCTGAGATAATTTATATTGTCATGGATCATCCAACATGATTGAGCTTGCCTTTCCCCTCATGCTAGCCAAATTCTTTGCACCAAGTAGAGATACTACTTGTGCTCAAAAACACCCTTAAACCAGTTTTTCCATGAGAGTCCACTATATCTACCTATGGATTGAGTAAGATCCCTCAAGTAAGTTGTCATTGGTGCAAGCAATAAAAATTGCTCTCTAAATATGTATGACTTATTAGTGTGGGAAACAATAAGCTTTATATGATCTTGTGATACGGAAGAAATAAAAGCGACGGACTGCATAATAAAGGTCCATATCACAAGTGGCAATATAAAGTGACGTTCTTTCGCATTAAGATTTTGTGCATCCAACCATAAAAGCGCATGACAACCTCTACTTCCCTCTGTGAAGGGCCTATCGTTTACTTTTATCTCCTACCTTACATAAGAGTCATGGTGATCTTCACCCTTCCTTTTTACATTTTATCTTTTGGCAAGCACAACATGTTGGAAAGATCCTTGTATATATAGCTAATTGGATGTGAGTTTTCATGAACTATTATTGTTGACATTACCCTTGAGGTAAAACGTTGGGAGGCAAAACTATAAGTCCCTATCTTTCTTTGTGTCCGATTAAAACTCCATTCTCATAAGTATTGCGTGAGTGTTAGCAATTGTGAAAGAATTTATGATAGTTGAGTATGTGGACTTGCTGAAAAGCTCTTATATTGACTCTTTCCTATGTTATGATAAATTGCAATTGCTCCAATGACTAAGATTATAATTTGTTAGTTTTCAATGAAGTTTATGATTCATACTTGAAATTGTGATTGAATTGTTACTCTTGCATAAGAGATCGTATGGCAAGAATTATATAAGTTGCTGTTCTAAGAATGATCATGATGCCCTCATGTCTGTATTTTATTTTTATCGACACCTCTATCTCTAAACATGTGCACATATTTTTCGATTTCGGCTTTCGCTTGAGGACAAGCGAGGTCTAAGCTTGGGGGAGTTGATACGTCCATTTTGCATCATGCTTTTATATCGATATTTATCACATTATGGGCTATTATTACACATTATGTCACAATACTTATGCCTATTCTCTCTTATTTTACAAGGTTTGCATAAAGAGGGAGAATGCCAGCAGCTAGGATTCTGGGCTGGAAAAGGAGCAAATATTAGAGACCTATTCTGCACAGCTCCAAAAGTCCTAAAACTTCACGGAAGTCATTTTCAGAATATATAAAAAATACTGAGCGCAAGAAGTTCCAGAGGAGGGCCACACCCTGGCCACGAGGGTGGGGGGGCGCGCCCTACCCCCTGGGCGCGCCCCCTGCCTCGTGGGCCCCTTGGTGGCCCTCCGATGCCCATCTTCTACTATATGGAGTCCTTCATTGAGGAAAAAATCATAAGCAAGCTTTCGGGATGAGACTCCGCCGCCACGAGGCGGAACCTTGGCGGAACCAATCTAGGGCTCTGGCGGAGCTGTTCTGCCGGGGACACTTCCCTCCAGGAGGGGGAAATCATCACCATCGTCATCACTAACGATCCTCTCATCGGGAGGGGGTTAATCTCCATCAACTTCTTCACCAGCACCATCTCCTGTCAAACCCTAGTTCATCTCTTGTATCCAATTCTTGTCTCCAAGTCTGGGATTGGTATGTGTGGGTTGCTAGTAGTGTTGATTACTCCTTGTAGTTGATGCTAGTTGGTTTATTTGGTGGAAGATCATATGTTCAGATCCTAGATGCATATTAATACCCCTCTGATTATGAACATGAATATGCTTTGTGAGTAGTTACATTTGTTCCTGAGGACATGGGAGAAGTCTTGCTATTAGTAGTCATGTGAATTTGGTATTCGTTTGATATTTTGATGAGATGTATGTTGTCTCTCCTCTAGTGGTGTTATGTGAACGTCGACTACATGACACTTCACCATTATTTGGGCCTAGAGGAAGGCATTGGGAAGTAATAAGTAGATGATGGGTTGCTAGAGTGATAGAAGCTTACACCCTAGTTTATGCGTTGCTTCGTAAGGGGCTGATTTGGATCCATATGTTTCAGGCTATGGTTAGGTTTACCTTAATACTTTTGTTGTAGTTGCGGATGCTTGCAATAGAGGTTAATCATAAGTGGGATGCTTGTCCAAGTAAGGACAGCACCCAAGCATTGGTCCACCCACATACCAAATTATCAAAGTACCGAACGCGAATCATATGATCGTGGTGAAACCTAGCTTGACGATAATTCCCATGTGTCCTCGGGAGCGCTTTCTTCTATATAAGAGTTTGTCCAGGCTTGTCCTTTGCTACAAAAAGGATTGGGCCACCTTGCTGCACTTTATTTACTTTTGTTACTTGTTGCTCGTTACAAATTATCTTATCACAAAACTATCTGTTACATATAATTTCAGTGCTCGCAGAGAATACTTTGCTGAAAACCGCTTATCATTTCCTTCTGCTCCTCGTTGGGTTCGACACTCTTACTTATCGAAAGGACTGCGATAGATCCCCTATATTTGTGGGTCATCAGCGACTCATCCAAACAGTTCATTATCAGTGCTAACTTGGATCCAAAATAGGAAGGCGCGCTCATCGAGTTCATCCGTGAGAACCGGGACATCTTTGCATGGAAGCCATCTGACATGCCGGGTGTACCAAGAGAACTTGCTGAGCACACTCTTAATATTGATCCAAAGTTTAAGCCGGTCAGGCAGTTTCTTCGGCGGTTTAATGAGGAAAGGCGCAAGGCTATTAGAGAAGCGGTGGCCCGGCTTTTGGCAGCTGGGTTTATTGTTGAAGTTTTTCACCCAGAGTGGTTGGCTAACCCAGTGCTTGTGTTCAGAAAGAACGGCACTTGGCATATGTGCTTGGATTACTCGGATTTAAACAAAGCTTGCCCGGCTGATCCTTTTGCTCTCCCTCGTATTGATCATATCATTGATGCTACGGCGGGTTGTGAGCGTCTAAGCTTTTTGGATGCTTATTCTGGTTATCATCAGATCAAAATGGCAGTTAAGGACCAGGAGAAGATGGCTTTTATTACTCCATTTGGAGCCTTCTGCTATGTGTCTATGCCTTTTGGACTTAAGAGTGCCCAGGCGACGTATCAGCGGTGTGTACAGAATTGCCCTCATAATCAGATTGGGTGTAATGTTCATGCTTACGTGGATGATATAGTGGTGAAATCCAGAGAGAAGGAAACCTTGGTAGCTGATCTGAAGGAAACCTTTGACAACCTCCGGGTCTACAAGATGATGCTTAACCCGGCCAAGTGCGTTTTTGGTGTCCCAGCTGGCAAGCTTTTAGGCTTTTTGGTGTCTAATAGAGGCATTGAGGCTAACCCAGAAAAAATTAAGGCGATTACATCTTTGGCTAAACCGGCGTGCATCAATGACGTTCAGCGGCTGGCGGGTCGTGTTGCAGCTTTGAGCCGGTTCATAAGCCGGTTGGGTGAGAAGGCTATGTCGTTGTATCAAATGATGAAAAAGACGGATGACTTTTTCTGGAGTGACGCTGCCAACTCCGCCTTTGAAGATTTGAAAAGACAGCTTGCTGAGCCGCTGGTTCTTGCTGCCCCCGTTGAGAAGGAGCCGTTGTTGTTATATGTGGATGCTAACTCACGGGCCGTCAGTGTGGCCATTGTTGTGGAGCGCAAGGAGGTTGGCAAGGAACATCCGGTTCAACGGCCAGTTTACTACGTCAGTGAGGTGCTCATTGAATCCAAGCAAAGATATCCACATTGGTAGAAGCTTGTTTATGGGGTGTTCATGGCAAGCCGGAAGCTTAAGCATTACTTCCAGGGTCATCCGATCACTGTGGTTAGCTCTGCTCCTTTAGGAGATATTATTCAAAATAGAGAAGCCATAGGACGAGTCGCCAAGTGGGCCATTGAGCTTGGGTCTCATAATTTAAAGTATGTGCCACATACGGCCATTAAGTCTCAAGCACTAGTGGACTTCATTAACGATTGGGCGGAGTTGCAGATACCTGAAGAGAAGCCAGACAACACATATTGGATGATTCATTTCGATGGGTCCAGATAGTTGGAAGGCTCGGGGGCTGGAGTTGTTTTAAATTCTCCTCGAGGTGACAAGTTTTGTTATGTGTTGTGATTGATGTTTCCTTGTACTAACAACGCAGCAGAATATGAGGCCTTACTCCATGTTCTTCGAATGGCTAAAGAGATGAGTTTGAGCCGGGTACGGTGCCTTGGCGACTCGGATTTGGTGGCTCAGCGGGTATCAGGCAAGTGGAACTCCAAGCACCCTCTCATGGCATCTTATCGCCGGGAGGTTGACGTTGTTGCTGGACACTTCAAGGGTTATCAAGTGGAGCACATTGACCGCAGGAAAAACGAAGCGGCTGATGCTTTAAGCCGGTTGGGATCTCGGCGTAATCCGGTGCCACCTGACACTTTTTTAGATGTTCTGCATAACCCTTCTATCAAATTACCTATAAAGGAAGATTTGGCCATTCCAGACCCGGAGGCACAGTTGGTGGCGGCTCTTCATGTCATTCCAGATTGGACAGTATCGTATTTGGCTTACATGACCCGGGGTGAGTTGCCAGAGGATGAGACCTTGGCTCGACAGATAACTCGGCGGTCTAAGTCAATGACAATTTCCAATGGTGAGTTGTATCATCGCAGCTTCACTGGAGCGTTTCAATGTTGTATCTCTCCTAAGGAAGGTCAAGAAATTCTTCGTGAGATCCATGAAGGGGATTGTGGCCATCACACCGGTTCAAAGTCTCTTGTGGCCAAAGCTTTTCTTCGTGGTTTTTACTTTCTAACGGCTCACGCTGATGCAGAGGATCTGGTCAGTAGGTGCGATGGGTGTCAAAAATTTGCACGACGAGTGCACGTGCCGGCTCAAGAATTGTGGATGATTCCAATCACTTGGCCGTTTGCAGTCTGGGGGCTTGACATGGTTGGACCTTTCAAAAGATCCAAGGATAAAAAGACACATCTTTTGGTGGCAATTGACAAATTCACAAAATGGGTTGAGGCAGAGCCGGTTAGTAAGTGTGATGCAGCCACGGCGGTTCAGTTCATGAAAAAGGTGATCCTTCGTTTTGGCTTTCCACACAGCATTATAACTAACAATGGTACTAATCTGTCCAAAGGCGCTATGGAGGAGTTTTGTCAATGTGAGCATATCCGGCTTGATGTTTCGTCAGTAGCTCACTCACAATCCAATGGTCAAGCTGAGAGAGCAAATCAGGAAATCTTAAAAGGTCTCAAGCCCTGGCTTATGGTTCCTTTACAACGGACACCGGGTTGTTGGGTAGAGGAGTTACCCTCAGTGCTATGGAGCATCAATACCACTCCTAACAGGTCTACGGGCTATACGCCTTTCTTCATGGTTTATGGAGTAGAAGCAGTACTGCCTAGTAATATTCATCATGACTCGCCCCGCGTGGTGGCTTACGTTGAAGCTAATAATGAACAAGCCCAACAAGATGCACTTGACTTGTTAGATGAGGAACAAGATTTGGCAGCAGCCCGATCAGCAATTTATCAACAGGACCTCCACCGTTATCACAGCCGCCAGGTTAGGTCCAGAACCTTTCAAGAAGGTGACCTGGTGCTCCGGCTCATCCAGGATCAGTCTGATGCACAAAAGCTATCCCCACCTTGGGAAGGACCCTTTGTGGTCAGCAAGAACTTGAACAATGGATCGTATTACCTTATCGACGTTCGAGAGCACAAAGACTCACGTAAGTCGGAGGAGACCCGCCGACCATGGAATATTGCTCATCTTCGGCCGTACTATACTTGAGCCACCGGCTCTCATAATGTACATACTGTGACATTTTATATTTTATGATAAGTAATAAAGCAGGACCTCTGTCCTTTTCATTTTCAATGATCATATATCTTTATTATTCTAATTATTCAAACGACCATTAGGGGGGTGATCGTATTCGAATCTAGCTTAACCCTTTTGGTCCGGCTCATGATCGTATTCGAATCTAGCCATAAACCTCATGGTCACTAGGGGGCTTCCTGTTCAAACATAGGTCGTATTCGGACCAAAGAGAACATAGCTGTCATGACCCTCTTGATCGGTGCAAAGCCAAACTCACTAGGGGGCTTCTTGATCGTATCTGAATCATAGCTTAACCCCTTTTGGGTCCGACTTCAATCATATTCGAATCAGGGTCATTAAAAACCTCTCAAGGTCATTTGGGGGCTTCCTGTTCAAACATAGGTCGTATTCGAACCAAAGAGAACATAGATGTCGCTACCCTTTTGATCGGCGCAACGCCAAAGCCACTGGGGGCTACATGATCGTATTCGAATCCTAGCTTAACCCCTTTGGTCCGGTTTACTGATCGTATTCGAATCAGAAGCCTCCAAATTACTCTTAATGCTTGATTTACATTGTTTGAAACATACTATTTTGTTTTACTGGTTTTTTGTTGTCTCAAATCTAAATGCACGTATGGTTTCAATTTAAAGCAGCTCGGCTATTTGACAATGAATTGCCAAGGTATAACAATCATCAGGCTTATCAAGGTATTGACTTCTACAAAGATTAGGGTCATCAACCTTATTCTCCGGGTCATATAAGCCGGCAGTTCAGAATCAAAGAACATAGGTATGACATTGTCGTTCATAAACAGACGTATCTATGTCTTTTCGTTAATCAAAGGTTTTTTCAGCCTTGGTTATCTTACATCTGGTCATGTTTTTCCACTATGATGATTTCATAGTTATGTATCAGGTGTTTTGACCCGTTCAGCGATAAACCGCCAGGACAGTTTTTTCATCTTTTGCATAAAGGAACAGATTTAAACACTGTAGATGTGAGCACAGATATAATGCATATATTGACATCACGGGTAAAAAGTCATATGCAACATCCTATGCACGACAGCATAGGCAAAACATGCAGTTTTCAAACTAACCTATTACAAGGGATTGAGAGCCCAAAAGGTTAGATTGTTTTCTCTCTTAAGCAGATCTTAAGCTAAAAGGCTGGATTATTCAGACGGTTATGACTCCTCCCTCGCCGGTTCACCTCCCTCCACTGGTTGGAAGCTGGGATTGGACCAGTCAAATCTGTTCAGAGCAATGAACTCAGCTTCATCGTCAATTAGGCCGACCGGGTCAATTTCCAGGGCAAAAGTGTGTTGGCGAACCGGTGGGATAAGATCTGTCACTTTATAAGAGGGAGTTGCCATCTTCTTATTTTCAACACCAAAACCCGGCTGATATTTATCAATGTTGGTTTCCTCGCCAAGGATGGTAGCATGAGGACGAACTTCCCTCACACAAGCAACGAAATCGTCTTGATCAAACGGAGTCCCATCTTCTTTCAAAGGGGGATACCCCTTGGCTACATCCATCGGGTCAAGTTCCAGCACCTAGGCTTTGGAACGGCTCGGTGCGGTTAGGGCTCCGGCTCTTGCGCAAGACCGCTTGACCTCTTGGAATCTGGCGGGTAAAATTGACAATTTCTTCAAGACGTCACTTAAGAGGTTTGGTCCTTGGTTGGCTAGGGATATACTGGCAAGCGCCCGTTGAGCTCCAGTGTACAGCTACTCCACCAGGGTGTAAACTGCCTTGAGTTTTATTAAACTATTTTGGCTCAGATTGTTGCTCCGGGGACCTGCGGGTGTTTTAAAAGGTTAAGGCGGCTTATACTTCTGGAAAAAATAGAGTGTAAGTAACTAAAGGCAAATAACTCACCAAAGATTGCGGAGACCATCTGGGACACACGGTTTTTAAGTCGATGAGCTCCGTGGTAACCTCCTTGAGAGCCGCCTCCGCTGTCTTAGCACGCTGTGTTAGCAAGGTTTTCTCATCGGCCCAGGATTTCTTCTCCGCATCAAAACTGGTCTTCAGTTTTTCAGCTTCAGAAAGGCTCGACTGGAGTTTCGAGTCAGTGTTCTTTATCTCTGCCTCTTGATCCGCCAGCCGGGTCTTTGCATCAGTTAATTGAGACCCCAATTCAGTCAAGGCGGTCTGCCAACATGCAGGGGTATGTTAAAGTGTATTTCAATAAAGGTTATCATGATTAAAGTCCCAAGTGCTTTGTGATGCAACACCACTCGGCACTTGGGGGCTAATGTCTACCAAAGCAATTTTTTAATGCGAAATGGCTCTTCTATGATTAAATCCCAAGTGTTTTACAAGTAACAACACTTGGTACTTGGGGGCTAATGCATGATATTAAGAAAGTGTTTTCATGTTGAGCCGGATCACACTATTTGTTTCGACTGATTCAAGATAGTTATGAAGTTAAGTACCGGCTCATTTGTGATAAATTGAGTCGGCCCTTGGGGACTACAGGTGAAATTTAGGCTGGATTTAAGGAAAATCTAAGACAGAGCATCAACCTATATCACAAGTATATAGATCATTCAGGTTCATCATAATCCGAAGACTTGGGGGCTGGCAGAGCATATATACGATGGTGAAAGCCGGTGAAACGTACCTCATATTTCAGCTGCAGTTGCTTGACCATCTCAATTTCCGAGTCATGGCTGGAATGCACATGATTGAGGTAGCCAGACAGCACGTCACTAACGTTCAGGTGAGCGTAATGAGAGACATCAAACCGCACCTTCTGCCTCTCTAAAGCCTCTTTCTTAGCAGAGTGTCGGGCCAATACAGTTGGGTTGCCCAGCTCAAGGAATCGACTACCAGTAATTAAGACACCATTGTCAGAAGTCGTCGGCGGGTTAGTTGAGCTAGATGGTTCAGTGGTATCTGGATTAAGAATGGTCTCATCAGCTGACGGCTTAGGAGGGTCCGATTGAACGTGGACAGCCGGATCTTCTAGCACTTCAGATTGATCAGGAGGAGTTGGTATTGCTGGTTCAGGTGCAAGATCTTTCGGGTCTTCTGCCGGTTTAGTCACCTTGGCTTCCTTGGACTTTGCTTGACCGCTAAGAAAGATTTTTATGCGACAGTTAGTATAATGATGCAATTTTAAAGATGCAGAAGAAAGATGATTTTCCTTACCCAGGGGCAGTCTTGAAAGCTGGAAATTGAGTTTGTGACGAGTCGCCTGAAGAGCGAGAAACCTCCTGCAAAGGTAAAATAAAGTTAAAAGAGTAAGGAAATAGATTCATGGATAAAAGCAAAAGACAAAGGTGAAAGAAACCTCATTCTGGCGTTTTCGAGGAGTTTTTTGTAAGTTGGAGAGCGGATCATTGTCGTCATTAGTCCGGGCCTGACGGCGGCTCTCATGTTGTTGCTTTTTCAAAAGAAAATGAGGGTCCAAATAAGCCAAAGGGTGCGAAAACCTTACTTTCTGGGTTACCAGTCGAAGTTTCTGTCTTGGCAAAGGGGCTGAGTCGGAGGAAATACTTACCTCTTCTTCTACGGCCTGGCTGGCCCCCGTGTCGTCCTGGAAATAGTCAGTCTTAATAAGGTTGTTAAAAACTGGTCAAGGGAGTCAAGGGCTACCTCCGACTCAGAAACATCATCTAGCTGGAATATGTCAGATGCATTCTTCTTCTTCTTGGGCTTCCGGGTCGTTCTCCTGGCGGCTATGGCGGCGGCTCTAGCCTTCTTGGCAGCTTCATGATCATATTTGGCCTTCCAGAAATCAGATTTGGCCTGTAAGCAAATAACAGGTTAAAAAGCCATGCAAGTATTTAACTACTGAAGAAAACAAAAAAGGAGGTCAAGGGGGTTCACCTTTGGTGTCGGGTTAAGTTTGCAGAAGGGGTTTAATCAACCTTACTGAAGTCCTCATATTTGCCGTTCACGGGGATGGTTGACATTGCAACAATGTCCTCTTCAGTTAGTTGTTCAGAGCTATGACACAGAGAATCATCTGGGCCTCCACCATATTTATACATCAACTTGGATCGGCAGCTTAGAGGGATGACCCGCCATGCGATCCAGCAACGGATCAGGTCAACTCCGGTTAAGCCATTTCCCAATAAGGCTTGAATACTTTTGATAGATGGGATAAGCTTCTTGCGTTCAGCAGCAGTAAGCTTGTCAGGGAGCACAAACTTAGGATCAAGACACTCCGCGCGATAACCCGGTAGTGGTTTTTCATCAGCTGGTGATATGTCTTGGCAATAGAACCAAGTTTGGTTCCAATCTTTGGGATGGCTTGGTAATACCACTAAAGGAAAGACAGCACCCTATCGGCGCTGAATCGAGATTTCGCCAAGTTCCAAGCTAGGGCCGTTGGTGCACTCATTCTGGCAGTTCAAATAAAAGTATTCTCTGAAGAGCTCCACAGTCGGTTCTTCTTGGAGATATACCTCACAGAGAACTTGAAAATTGCAGATATTGGATATGGAGTTGGGTCCAAGGTCTTGTGGATGAAGCTTGAAAAAATGCAAAACGTCTCAGAAGAACTTTGAGCCGGGTGGTGAGAAGCCCCGATTCATGTGGTCAGCAAACATGATAACTTCACCGTCTTTGGGCTTAGGACGTTCTTCATCCGGGTCAGGGGCACGATAAGACATAATGTTTTTCTCCGGCAAAAATCCAATGGTGACGAATTCCTTCAAAGTGTCCTCAGTAAATGTGGAAGGAACCCGTTGCAGACCATTGGCGCTTTTGACGGCATGATGAAAAAAGGGCAAACTGAAAAGAAAGCAATGTGCCAATTCAAATTATTGGTGGAATTACAGGTTAAATGATGATAGTACAGATGAGTAATGGTGGCTTAAGTAGGGGCTAATGATATATAAACGAAAAATGAGCCGGCATGATAAGCCGCCATGACTAAAGATGTTCAAAGGTTGTCTGAGTCAGAATTGGCTAAGTGCTGAGATAAACAAGTTTCACAAGTTGTTGCTATTATTTTGGATCAAGATGGTTCAAAAAGGGAAAATAAATCTAGACCTAAAAACCAGCACAAAGGAGTTCGTCAGTTCTAAAGAAGCCTTTGTACAGGAGAAAGGGATCTACTAGCATCTGAAATGGATGCAAAACAGCTATCGCATAGATTCTATACTTCTTTTAGATCAAAGGAGGGTGCGATGGAGAAACTAAAAGGAATCTGTGATGAACAGTGAAGAACACAAGAAAGGACTCCAAACCCTAAATGCAGATCTAAGGTGTGAGAAAGCAAGAACTTACAAACGCGGATCTGCTGCGGAGGGTCGTCGCCATTTCTCTGGACAGCTCAGGGTGATGCAACGGGCGAGCTTGAGGACGACGATGAGCGCTGGGGCGGCGGCGGAGCTCGAGCAACAGAAGGGTTGCGAGAGAGGAAGAAGACGATGGAAAAGGGGGAGAATGAAGAAAGGCCAGTCGTGCCTATTTATAAGGAAATAGGTGAACGGGCAGATGCAAAAATCGAGGGAGACCAAAGTAATGATTATCCAGCTAAATGGACGCCTCGATTCTCGGAAAGCATTTAAAGATAAGGATCCTTTAAAGATGACGTCAAGGCGGATTTCCAAATTTTCTGAAGATGACGTCATGGCGGGTTACAGAGCTTTTACAAATAGTGGAATATGGATTTCGTCTAAGTGTTAGAGATTGATAAGAACAAAGTTCAAATCAACTTGGGGTCTAATGTTGGGGACATAACTACCAGGTATGACCCGCCCAAGAGGGGCCAGGTCAATCTTAATGGCGGGTTACTCAAAGAAGCCCGACGAGTATACAAGGTGATGGTTCATTATAAGACTTGTAGCAGGCCCAAGCCCAGAGGCGGCTCAAGGCCCATAATTATAAATCGCCATGTATGAGTAAGACTTGTAAAGTAAGGCATGTAAAGAAGTTACCAAGCCAGACACATTGTATGAGCTGGCCGGGACTCTGTAGGCCCCCAGGCATCAACCCGTGTATATAAGGGGACAACCCGGCGGCGGCTTAGGGTAAGAAACAACAGATCGAGAGCCAGGCTAGCATATTTTGCTCCTTGGTCATCGAAACCTAGCAATACCATAACAACTGGAATAGGCTTTACCTTCACCGCAAGGGGCCGAACCAGTATAAACCTCTCGTGTCCTTTGTCCCGATTAACCCCTTTAAGCTTCCTAGTTGTGATGGCTCCACGACTAAGTCCTTTCACTAGGACATCTGCCATGACAATTCCAAGACAGGGAGCTCTTGCTTATCACACACTACTCAAAGCGATGATGTATTTCATTCATTTAATCACGTGTCGAATCTTTGATCTATATGTCGTCATCTACTACCAAAAAGGGGGAGATTGAAAGTGCAACTAATCCCCGGGTGATTTTGGTAATTCATAACAACATATACCTCATTGAAGTAATGTCTATTCAAGATAAATATTTTAGGATGTTCAATAATTGGCATGGCAAGGACTAGAGATGTGGACCCCTCAAAATGCTAAGGACAAAGATTGGCAAAAGCTCAAGACTCTACATTTTTTGTTTAAGTGATCCAATATCACATTGAGTCCATAGGAAAGCCAATACTATTAAAAGGGGATGAGGTGTTGCTAAATGATCTTTTTGCTCAAGTGCTTAATGATATTGCTCCAAAATCCTCAACCACTTTCTCCATTCAAATATGTCCAAACCCTAAACTCCAACTAGGCCACACCGATATTTCCTACCCGGAGGCACCGAGTTCATCTGAACATAGCCACTGCCAAAACCCCAACAATTCGGATCCACTGATATGAATATCGGTCCCACCGAGATGGCCTTGCCAGCTCTCTGTTGGTTGTTGCAATTATTTCGGTTCCACCGAGAATTGCAATCGGTCTCACTGAGATGGCTTGACCGATTCTCTGTTGCCTTGTTGCTTCACTTCGATCCCACCAAGATGATGCAATCGATGCCACCGAGATAAGGTTTGCCCTAAGCCCTTGCACATCGGTCCCTCCGAGTTGGTCCTGTCGGTCCCGCCGAGATTCCTAACATTCATATTTTTACACATATCGGTGCCACCGAGATGGATCAAAAGTGTGTAACTGTTGGATTTTGTGTGGAGGCTATATATACCCCTCTGCTACCTCTTGAGCATGCGTTAGTTTTCCCTTGAAGAGGAAAGGGTGATGCAGCAAAGTAGCGTAAGTATTTCCCTTAGTTTTTGAGAACCAAGGTACCAATCCAGTAGGAGACAACGCACAAGTCACCTAGTACCTACACAAACAATCAAGAACCTTGCAACCAACGCAGTAAACAATCCCTTCACGGTCACTTGCAAAAGTGAGATTTGATAAAGATAGAAAGATAAATATTTTTGGTATTTTTGTTGTATAGATTGGAAAGTAAAGATTGCAAAATAGTAAATGCGATGCGATGTAAATAAAAGAAATGCAATATAATAAGAAAGAGATCTGAGGGCCATAGGTTTCACTAGTGGCTGATACGTCTCCAACGTATCTATAATTTTTGATTGCTCCATGCTATATTATCTACTGTTTTGGACATTATTGGGCTTTATTATCCACTTTTATATTATTTTTGGGACTAACCTATTAACCGGAGGCCCAGCCCAGAATTGTTATTTTTTGCCTATTTTAGGGTTTCGAAGAAAAGGAATATCAAACGGAGTCCAAACGGAATGAAACCTTCGAGAACGTGATTTTCTCACCGAACATGATCCAGGAGACTTGGACCCTACATCAAGAAATAAAGGAGGAGGCCACGAGGTAGGGGGCGCGCCTACCCCCCCCCCCCAGGCGCGCCCTCCACCCTCGTGGGCCCCCTGTTGCTCCACTGACGTACTCCTTCCTCCTATATATACCTGCGTACCCCCAAACGATCAGATACGGAGCCAAAACCCTAATTCCACCGCCGTAACTTTCTGTATCCACGAGATCCCATCTTGGGGCCTGTTCCGGAGCTCCGCCGGAGGGGGCATCCATCACGGAGGGCTTCTACATCAACACCATAGCCCCTCCGATGAAGTGTGAGTAGTTTACCTCAGACCTTCAGGTCCATAGTTATTAGCTAGATGGCTTCTTCTCTCTTTTTGGATCTCAATACAATGTTCTCCCCCTCTCTTGTGGAGATCTATTCGATGTAATCTTCTTTTTGCGGTGTGTTTGTTGAGACCGATGAATTGTGGGTTTATGATCAAGATTATATATGAACAATATTTGAATCTTCTCGGAATTCTTTTATGTATGATTAGTTATCTTTGCGAGTCTATTCGAATTATCAGTTTGGTTTGGCCTACTAGATTGATCTTTCTTGCAATGGGAGAAGTGCTTAGCTTTGGGTTCAATCTTGCGGTGTCCTTTCCCAATGACAGTAGGGGCAGCAAGGCACGTATTGTATTGTTGCCATCGAGGATAACAAGATGTTTTTTTATCATATTGCATGAATTTATCCCGCTACATCATGTCATCTTGCTTAAGGCGTTACTCTGTTTTCATGAACTTAATACTCTAGATGCATGCTGGATAGCGGTCCATGAGTGGAGTAATAGTAGTAGAGGCAGGCAGGAGTCAGTCTACTTGTCTCAGACGTGATGCCTATATACATGATCATACCTAGATATCCTCATAACTATGCTCAATTCTGTCAATTTCTCAACAGTAATTCGTTCACCCACCGTAATATACTTATGCTCTTGAGAGAAGCCACTAGTGAAACCTATGGGCCCCGGGTCTATCTTCATCATATTAATCTTCCAATACTTAGTTATTTCCTTTGCTTTTTACTTTGCTTTTATTTTACTTTGCATCTTTATCACAAAAACACCAAAAATATTATCCTATCATATCTATCAGATCTCACTATCGTAAGTGACCGTGAAGGGATTGACAACCCCTTATCGCGTTGGTTCGAGGAGTTATTTGCTTTGTGCAAGTACGAGGGACTCGCGTGTAGCCTCCTACTGGATTGATACCTTGGTTCTCAAAAACTGAGGGAAATACTTACGCTACTTTGCTGCATCATCCTTTCCTCTTCAAGGAAATCCAACGCAGTGCTCAAGAGGTAGCAAGAAGATTTCTGGCGCCGTTGCCGGGGAGTCTACGCAAAAGTCAACATACCAAGTACCCATCACAACCCTTATCTCCCGCATTACATTATTTGCCATTTGCCTCTCGTTTTCCTCTCCCCCACTTCACCCTTGCCACTTTATTCGCCCTCTCTCTCTCTATCCTCCCTCTCTTTCTATGTTTGCCTATTTTTCCCGCTTGCTTTTTGTTTGCTTGTGTGTTGGATTGCTTGCTTGTCACGATGGCTCAAGATAACACTAAATTGTGCGACTTTAACAATACCAACAACAATTATTTTATTAGCACTCCGATTGCTCCTCTTACTAATGCTGAATCTTGTGAAATTAATGCCGCTTTGCTGAATCTTGTCATGAAAGATCCGTTTTCCGGCCTTCCTAGTGAAGATGCTGCTACCCATCTAAAGAGCTTCGTTGATTTGTGTGATATGGAAAAAAAGAAAGATGTGGGCAACAATATTGTTAAGTTGAAACTATTTCCTTTTTCGCTTAGAGATCGTGCTAAAGCTTGGTTTTTGTCTTTGCCTAAAAATAGTATTGATTCTTGGAACAAGTGCAAAGATGCTTTTATCTCTAAATATTTTCCTCCCGCTAAGATCATCTCCCTTAGAAACGATATTATGAATTTTAAGCAACTTGATCATGAACATGTTGCACAAGCTTGGGAGAGGATGAAATTGATGATGCGTAATTGCCCTACTCATGGTTTGAATTTGTGGATGATTATACAAAAAAAATTATGCCGGATTGAATTTTGCTTCTAGAAATCTTTTAGATTCATCCACGGGAGGCACTTTTATGGAAATCACTTTAGGAGAAGCTACTAAACTCCTAGATAATATTATGGTTAATTATTCTCAATGGCATACTGAAAGATCTACTAATAAAAAGGTGCATGTGATAGAAGAAATTAATGTTTTGAGTGTAAAGATGGATGAACTTATGAAATTATTTGCTAGTAAGAGTGTTTCTTCTGATCCTAATGATATGCCCTTGTCTAATTTGATTGAGAATAATAATGAATCTATGGATGTGAATTTTGTTGGTAGGAACAATTTTGGTAACAACGCGTATAGAGGAAATTTTAATCATAGGCCTTATCCTAGTAATCCCTCTAATAATTATGGTAATTCCTACAACAATTCTTATGGAAATTATAATAAGATGCCCTCTGATTTTGAATCTAATATTAAAGAATTTATTACTTCGCAAAAGAATTTCAATGCTTTGATTGAAGAAAAATTGCTTAAGATTGATGAGTTGGCTAGGAACGTTGATAGAATTTCTCTTGATGTTGATTCTTTGAAACTTAGATCTATTCCTCCTAAGCATGATATCAATGAGTCTCTCAAAGCCATGAGAATTTCCATTGATGAGTGCAAAGAAAGAGCCGCTAAGATGCGTGCTAAGAAAGATGCCTTTATAAGAGCATGTTCTTCTAGTTCCTATGAAAATAAAGATGAAGATCTAAAAGTTATTGATGTGTCCACTATTAAATCTTTGTTTTGCAATATGAATCTTGATAATGATGGGACTGAATATGATCCACCTTTACCTAGAAGGCGTTCCAAAAATTCAGAGTTTTTAGATCTTGATGCTAAATTTGATGAAAGTGGGACTGAAGAAATTAAAACCATAGATGTTGCTAAACCCACTATTTTGGATTTCAAGGAATTTAATTATGAAAATTGATCTTTGATTGATTGTATTTCCTTGTTGCAATCCGTGCTAAATTCTCCTCATGCTTATAGTCAAAATAAAGCGTTTACTAAACATATCGTTGATGCCTTGATGCAATCTTATGAAGAAAAACTTGAGTTGGAAATTTCTATCCCTAGAAAAGTTTATGATGAGTGGGAACCAACTATTAAAATTAAGATTAAAGATCATGAGTTCTATGCTTTATGTGATTTGGGTGCTATTGTTTCCACGATTCCAAAGACTTTGTGTGATTTGTTAGGTTTCCATGATTTTGATGATTGCTCTTTAAACTTGCACCTTGCAGATTCCACTATTAAGAAACCAATGGGAAGAATCAATGATGTTATTATTGTCTCAAATAGGAATTATGTGCCCGTAGATTTTATTGTTCTTGACATAGATTGCAATCCTTCATGTCCTATTATTCTTGGTAGACCTTTCCTTAGAACGATTGGTGCAATTATTGATATGAAGGAAGGAAATATTAGATTCCAATTTCAATTAAGGAAAGGCATGGAACACTTTCCTAGAAAGAAAATTAAATTACCTTATGAATCTATTATGAGAGCCACTTATGGATTGTCTACCAAAGATGGCAATAACTAGATCTATCCTTCCCTAGCTAGGGGCGTTAAACGATAGCGCTTGTTGGGAGGCAACCCAATTTTATTTTTATTCCTAGCTTTTTGATCCTGTTTAGTAATAAATAATTTACCTAGCCTCTGTTTTGGTTGTGTTTTTTGTGTTTAAGTAGTGTTTGTGCCAAGTAGAACCATTGGGAAGACTTGGGGAAAGTCTTGATATATTGCTGTAAAAACAGAAACTTTAGTGCTCACGAGAACTGCTGCCATTTTTATTTGGAAAGTGATATTTAGTTAATTATTTTTGCATATGATTAATAGATAAATTACTCACGTCCAGCAATTTATTTTAGAATTTTTGGGGTTCCATATCGTGCGCTAGTTACATATTACTACAGAATATTCTGTTTTTGACAGATTCTGTTTTTCGTGTGCCGTTTGCTTATTTTGATGAATCTATGGCTAGTAAAATAGTTTATAAACCATAGAGAAGTTGGAATACAGTATGTTTAACACCAATATAAATAAATAATGAGTTCATTACAGTACCTTGAAGTGGTCTTTTGTTTTCTTTCGCTAACGGAGCTCACGAGATTTTCTACTTTAAGTTTTGTGTTGTGAAGTTTTCAAGTTTTGGGTAAAGATTTGATGGATTATGGAACAAGCAGTGGCAAGAGCCTAAGCTTGGGGATGCCCATGGAACCCCAAAGATAATCTAAGGACACCTAAAAGCCAAGGCTTGGGGATGCCCCAGAAGGCATCCCCTCTTTCGTCTACTTCTATCGGTAACTTTACTTGGAGCTATATTTTTATTCACCACATGATATGTGTTTTGCTTGGAGCGTCTTGTATGATTTGAGTCTTTGCTTTTTAGTTTACCAGAATCATCCTTTCTACACACACCTTTTGAGAGAGCCATACATGATTTGGAATTTGTTAGAATACTCTATGTGCTTCACTTATATCTTTTGAGTTATATAGTTTTGCTCTAGTACTTCACTTATATATTTTAGAGCACGGTGGTGGATTTG
Organism: Triticum dicoccoides; assembly: GCF_002162155.2. NCBI lineage: Eukaryota > Viridiplantae > Streptophyta > Magnoliopsida > Poales > Poaceae > Triticum > Triticum dicoccoides. The sequence goes on along the minus strand of NC_041390.1, from coordinate 486,012,319 downwards.
TTTTATAGAAACTATTGATCTCTCATGCTTCACTTAGATTATTTTGAGAGTCTTAAATAGCATGGTAATTTTCTTAAATAATCCTAATATACGAGGTATTCAAGATTAGTAAAAAAATGTATGAGTGTTTTGAATACTAAGAGAAGTTTGATGCTTGATGATTGTTTTGAGATATGGAGGTAATAATATCAAAGTCATGCTAGTTGAGTAGTTGTGAATTTGAGAAATGCTTGTGTTGAAGTTTGTAAGTCCCGTAGCATGCACGTAGGTAAACATTATGTAACAAATTTGAAACATGAGGTGTTCTTTGATTGTCCTCCTTATGAGTGGCGGTCGGGGACGAGCGATGGTCTTTTCCTACCAATCTATCCCCCTAGGAGCATGCGCGTAGTGCTTGGTTTTTGATGACCTATAGATTTTTGCAATAAGTATGTGAGTTCTTTATGACTAATGTTGAGTCCATGGATTATACGCACTCTCACCCTTCCATCATTGCTAGCCTCTTCGATACCGTGCATTGCCCTTTCTCACATTGAGAGTTGGTGCAAACTTCGCCGGTGCATCCAAACCCCGTGATATGATACGCTCTTTCACACATAAACCTCCTTATATCTTCCTCAAAACAGCCACCATACCTACCTATTATGACATTTCCATAGCCATTCCGAGATATATTGCCATGCAACTTTCCACCAGTCCGTTTATCATGACACATTCATCATTGTCATATTACTTAGCATGATCATGTAGTTGACATAGTATTTGTGGCAAAGCCATCGTTCATAATTCTTTCATACATGTCACTCTTGGTTCATTGCATATCCCGGTACACTGCCGGAGGCATTCATATAGAGTCATCTTTTGTTCTAGCATTGAGTTGTAATCATTAAGTTGTAAATAAATAGAAGTGTGATGATCATCATTTTCTGGAGCAATGTCCCAAGTGAGGAATTAAAAAAGGGAGAGAAAGTCCATAAAAAAGAGAAGGCCCCAAAAAAAGAGAGAAAAAGAGAGAAGGGACAATGTCACTATCCTTTGCCACACTTGTGCTTCAAAGTAGCACCATAATCTTCATGATAGAGAGTCTTTTGTTTTGTCACTTCCATATACTAGTGGGAATTTTTCATTATAGAACTTGGCTTGTATATTCCAATAGTGGGCTTCCTCGAGTGCCCTAGGTCTTCGTGAGCAAGCAAGTTGGATGCACACCCACTTAGTTTCTTTTGTTGAGCTTTCATACATTTATAGCTCTAGTGCATCCGTTGCATGGCAATCCCTACTCCTTGCATTAACATCAATCGATGGGCATCTCCATAGCCCATTGATTAGCCTCGTGTTGGGGAACGTAGTAATTTCAAAAAAATTCCTACGCACACGCAAGATCATGGTGATGCATAGCAACGAGAGGGAAGAGTGTTGTCCACGTACCCTCGTAGACCGAAAGCGGAAGCGTTAGCACAACGCCGTTGATGTAGTCGAACGTCTTCACGATCCGACCGATCCAAGTACCGAACGCATGGTACCTCCGAGTTTAGCACACGTTCAGCTCGATGACGTCCCGCGAACTCCGATCCAGCAGAGCTTCATGGGAGAGTTCCGTCAGCACGACGACGTGGTGAAAGTGATGATGTTGCTACCGACGCAGGGCTTCGCCTAAGCACCGCTACGATATGACCGAGGTGGAATATGGTGGAGGGGGGCGCCGCACACGGCTGGGAGAGATCAACTGATCAACTTGTGTGTCTAGAGGTGCCCCCCTGCCCCTGTATATAAAGGAGCAAGGGGGGAGGCCGGCCGGCCCTCTATGGGCGTGCCAGGAGGAGGAGTCCTCCTCCTAGTAGGAGTAGGACTCCCCTTTCCTACTCCTACTAGGAGGAGGAAAGGAAGGAGGAGAAGGAGAAGGAAGGAGAAGGAGGAAAAGGAGGAAAGGGGGGCCGACCCCCAAGTCCAATTCGGTTTGGGCTAGGGGGGTCGCGCGCCCTGCCTCCTCTCTTCCACCACTTAGCCCATGAGGCCCATTACTTCTTCCTCGTATCCCCGTAACTCCCCGGTACCCCCGAAAATACCCGAATCACTCGGAACCTTTCCGATGTCCGAATATAGTCGTCCAATATATCGATCTTTACATCTCGACCATTTCGAGACTCTTCGTCATGTCCCCGATGTCATCCGGGACTCCGAACTACCTTCGGTACATCAAATCACATAAACTCATAATATAATCGTCACCGAAACTTTAAGCGTGTGGACCCTACGGGTTCGAGAACTATGTAGACATGACCGAGACATGTCTCCGATCAATAACCAATAGCGGAACCTGGATGCTCATATTGTCTCCCACATATTCTACGAAGATCTTTATCGGTCAGACCGCATAACAACATACGTTGTTCCCTTTGTCATCAGTATGTTACTTGCCCGAGATTCGATCGTCAGTATCTCAATACGTAGTTCAATCTCGTTACCGGCAAGTCTCTTTACTCGTTCCGTAATACATCATCCCGCAACTAACTTATTAGTTGCAATGCTTGCAAGGCTTAAGTGATGTGCATTACCGAGAGGGCCCAGAGATACCTCTCCGACAATCGGAGTGACAAATCCTAATCTCGAAATACGCGAACCCAACAAGTACCTTCGGAGACACCTGTAGAGCACCTTTATAATCACCCAGTCACGTTGTGACGTTTGGTAGCACACAAAGTGTCCCTCCAGTAAACGGGAGTTGCATAATCTCATAGTCATAGGAACATGTATAAGTTATGAAGAAAGCAATAGCAACAAACTAAACGATCAAGTGCTAAGCTAATGGAATGGGTCAAGTCAATCACATCATTTTCCTAATGATGTGATCCCGTTGATCAAATAACAACTCATGTCTATGGTTAGGAAACTTAACCATCTTTGATCAATGAGCTAGTCAGGTAGAGGCATACTAGTGACACTATGTTTGTCTATGTATTCACACATGTATTATGTTTCCGGTTAATTACAATTCTAGCATGAATGATAAACATTTATCATGAAATAAGGAAATAAATAATAACTTTATTATTGCCTCTAGGGCATATTTCCTTCAGTCTCCCACTTGCACTAGAGTCAATAATCTAGATTACACAGTAATGATTCTAACACCCATGGAGTCTTGGTGCTGATCATGTTTTGCTCGTGGAAGAGGCTTGGTCAGCGGGTCTGCAACATTCAGATCCGTATGTATCTTGCAAATTTCTATGTCTCCCACTTGGACTAAATCCCGAATGGAATTGAAGCATCTCTTGATGTGCTTGGTTCTCTTGTGAAATCTGGACTCCTTCGCCAAGGCAATTGCATCAGTATTGTCACAAAAGATTTTCATTGGACCCGATGCACTATCGGATATGAACTCCTTCATCCAGACTCCTTCATTTGCTGCTTCCGAAGCAGCTATGTACTCCGCTTCACATGTAGATCCCGCCACGACGCTTTGTTTAGAACTGCACCAACTGACAGCTCCACTGTTCAATATAAACACGTATCCGGTTTGCGATTTAGAATCATCCGGATCAGTGTCAAAGCTTGCATCAACGTAACCATTTACGATGAGCTCTTTGTCACCTCCATATATGAGAAACATATCCTTAGTCCTTTTTAGGTACTTCAGGATGTTCTTGACCGCTGTCCAGTGATCCACTCCAGGATTACTTTGGTACCTCCCTGCTAGACTTATAGCAAGGCACACATCAGGTCTGGTACACAGCATTGCATACATGATAGAGCCTATGGCTGAAGCATAGGGAACATCTTTCATTTTCTCTCTATCTTCTGCGGTGGTCGGACATTGAGTCTTACTCAACTTCACACCTTGTAACACAGGCAAGAACCCTTTCTTTGCCTGATCCATTTTGAACTTCTTCAAAACTTTGTCAAGGTATGTGCTTTGTGAAAGTCCAATTAAGCGTCTTGATCTATCTCTATAGATCTTAATGCCCAATATGTAAGCAGCTTCACCGAGGTCTTTCATTGAAAAACTCTTATTCAAATATCCCTTTATGCTATCCAGAAATTCTATATCATTTCCAATCAATAATATGTCATCCACATATAATATTAGAAATGCTACAGAGCTCCCACTCACTTTCTTGTAAATACAGGCTTCTCCAAAAGTTTGTACAAAACCAAATGCTTTGATCACACTATCAAAGCATTTATTCCAACTCTGAGAGGCTTGCACCAGTCCATAAATGGATCGCTGGAGCTTGCACACTTTGTTAGCTCCCTTTGGATCGACAAAACCTTCTGGCTGCATCATATACAACTCTTCTTCCAGAAATCCATTCAGGAATGCAGTTTTAACATCCATTTGCCAAATTTCATAATCATAAAATGCGGCAATTGCTAACATGATTCGGATAGACTTAAGCATCGCTACGGGTGAGAAGGTCTCATCGTAGTCAATCCCTTGAACTTGTCGAAAACCTTTTGCAACAAGTCAAGCTTTGTAGAAAGTAACATTATCGTCAGCGTCAGTCTTCTTCTTGAAGATCCATTTATTCTCAATTGCTTGCCGATCAACGGGCAAGTCAACCAAAGTCCACACTTTGTTCTCATACATGGATCCCATCTCAGATTTCATGGCTTCTAGCCATTTTGCGGAATCTGGGCTCACCATCGCTTCTTCATAGTTCATAGGTTCATCATGATCTAGTAGCATCACTTCCAGAACAGGACTACCGTACCACTCTGGTGCGGATCTTATTCTGGTTGATCTACGAGGTTCGGTAGTAACTTGATCTGAAGTTTCATGATCATTATCATTAGCTTCCTCACTAATTGGTGTAGGTGTCACAGAAACCGGTTTCTGTGATGTACTACTTTCCAATAAGGGAGCAGGTACAGTTACCTCATCAAGTTCTACTTTCCTCCCACTCACTTCTTTCGAGAGAACCTCCTTCTCTAGAAAGGATCCATTCTTAGCAACGAAAGTCTTGCCTTCGGATCTGTGATAGAAGGTGTACCCAATAGTTTCCTTTGGGTATCCTATGAAGACACATTTCTCCGATTTGGGTTCGAGCTTATCAGGTTGAAGCATTTTCACATAAGCATCGCAGCCCCAAACTTTCAGAAACGACAACTTTGGTTTCTTATCAAACCACAGTTCATAAGGCGTCGTCTCAACAGATTTCGATGGTGCCCTATTTAACGTGAATGCAGCCGTCTCTAAAGCATAACCCCAAAACGATAGCGGTAAATCTGTAAGAGACATCATAGATCGCACCATATCTAGTAAAGTACGATTACGACGTTCGGTCACACCATTACGCTGTGGTGTTCCGGGTGGCATGAGTTGCGAAACTATTCCGCATTGTTTTGAATGTAGACCAAACTCGTAACTCAAATATTCTCCTCCACGATCAGATCGTAGAAACTTTATTTTCTTGTTACGATGATTTTCAACTTCACTCTGAAATTCTTTGAACTTTTCAAATGTTTCAGACTTATGTTTCATCAAGTAGATATACCCATATCTGCTTAAATCATCTGTGAAGGTGAGAAAATAATGATATCCGCCATGAGCCTCAATATTCATCGGACCACATACATCTGTATGTATGATTTCCAACAAATCTGTTGCTCTCTCCATAGTACCGGAGAACGGCGTTTTGGTCATCTTGCCCATGAGGCACGGTTCGCAGGTACCAAGTGATTCATAATCAAGTGATTCCAAAAGTCCATCAGTATGGAGTTTCTTCATGCGCTTTACACCGATATGACTTAAACGGCAGTGCCACAAATAAGTTGCACTATCATTATCAACTCTGCATCTTTTGGTTTCAACATTATGAATATGTGTATCACTACTATCAAGATTCATCAAAAATAGACCACTCTTCAAGGGTGCATGACCATAAAAGATATTACTCATATAAATAGAACAACCATTATTCTCTGATTTAAATGAATAACCGTCTCGCATCAAACAAGATCCAAATATAATGTTCATGCTCAACGCTGGCACCAAATAACAATTATTTAGGTCTAAAACTAATCCTGAAGGTAGATGTAGAGCTAGCGTGTCGACCGCGATCACATCGACTTTGGAACCATTTCCCACGCGCATCGTCACCTCGTCCTTTGCCAGTGTTTGCTTAATCTGTAGTCCCTGTTTCGAGTTGCAAATGTTAGCAACAGAACCAGTATCAAATACCCAGGTGCTACTACGAGCTCTAGTAAGGTACATATCAATAACATGTATATCACATATACCTTTGTTCACCTTGCCATCCTTCTTATCCGCCAAATACTTGGGGCAGTTCCGCTTCCAGTGTCCAGTCTGCTTGCAGTAGAAGCACTCAATTTCACGCTTAGGACCAGATTTGGTTTCTTCTCCTGAGCAGTAACTTGCTTACTGTTCTTCTTGAAGTTCCCCTTCTTCTTCCCTTTGCCCTTTTTCTTGAAACTGGTGGTCTTGTTGACCATCAACACTTGATGCTCCTTCTTGATTTCTACCTCCGCAGCCTTTAGCATTGCGAAGAGCTCGGGAATTGTCTTATCCATCCCTTGCATGTTATAGTTCATCACGAAGCTCTTGTAGCTTGGTGGCAGTGATTGAAGAACTCTGTCAATGACACTATCAACAGGAAGATTAATTCCCAGTTGAGTCAAGTGATTATGATACCCAGACATTTTGAGTATATGTTCACTGACAGAACTATTCTCCTCCATCTTGCAGCTATAGAATTTATTGGAGACTTCATATCTCTCAATTCAGGCATTTGCTTGAAATATTAACTTCAACTCCTGGAACATCTCATATGCTCCATGACGTTCAAAACGTCGTTGAAGTCCCGATTCTAAACCGTAAAGCATGGCACACTGAACTATCGAGTAGTCATTAGCTTTGCTCTGCCAGACGTTCATAACATCTGGTGTTGCTCTAGCAGCAGGCCTGGCACCTAGCGGTGCTTCCAGGACGTAATTCTTCTGTGCAGCAATGAGGATAATCCTCAAATTACGGACCCAGTCCGTGTAATTGCTACCATCATCTTTCAACTTTGCTTTCTCAAGGAACGCATTAAAATTCAACGGAACAACAGCACGGGCTATCTATCTACAATCAAACATAGACAAGCAAGATACTATCAGGTACTAAGTTCATGATAAATTTAAGTTCAATTAATCATATTACTTAAGAACTCCCACTTAGCAAGACATCCCTCTAATCTTCTAAGTGATCACGTGATCCAAATCAACTAAACCATAACTGATCATCACGTGAAATGGAGTAGCTTTCAATGGTGAACATCAATATGTTGATCATATCTACTATATGATTCACGCTCGACCTTTCGGTCTCAGTGTTCCGAGGCCATATCTGCATATGCTAGGCTCGTCAAGTTTAACCTGAGAATTCTGCGTGTGCAAAACTGGCTTGCACCCGTTGTAGATGGACGTAGAGATTATCACACCCGATCATCACGTGGTGTCTGGGCACGACGAACTTTGGCAACGGTGCATACTCAGGGAGAACACTTTTATTTTGAAATTTAGTGAGAGATCATCTTATAATGCTACCGTCAATCAAAGCAAGATAAGATGCATAAAAGATAAACATCACATGCAATCAATATAAGTGATATGATATGGCCATCATCATCTTGTGCTTGTGATCTCCATCTCTGAAGCACCGTCATGATCACCATCGTCACCGGCGCGACACCTTGATCACCATCGTAGCATCATTGTCGTCTTGCCAATCTTATGCTTAGTGATAAAGTAAAGCATTACAGCGCAATTGCATTGCATACAATAAAGCGACAACCATATGGCTCCTACTAGTTGCCGATAACTCGGTTACAAAACATGATCATCTCATACAATAAAATTTAGCATCATGTCTTGACCATATCACATCACAACATGCCCTGCAAAAACAAGTTAGACGTCCTCTACTTTTTTGTTGCAAGTTTTACGTGGCTGCTACGGGCTTAGCAAGAACCGTTCTTACCTACGCATCAAAACCACAACGATAGTTTGTCAAGTTGGTGTTGTTTTAACCTTCGCAAGGACCGGGCGTAGGCACACTTGGTTCAACTAAAGTTGGAGAAACTGACACTCGCCAGCCACCTGTGTGCAAAGCACGTCGGTAGAACCAGTCTCACATAAGCATACGCGTAATGTCGGTCCGGGCCGCTTCATCCAACAATACCGCCGAACCAAAGTATGACATGCTGGTAAGCAGTATGACTTATATTGCCCACAACTCACTTGTGTTCTACTCTGTCAGGACCCCGACTCAATGCCACATCGATCTAGCATGTAACACCTCATATCACTTTGCGGCCTCACGCACGGTATTCCCACGGGTGTCGCCTTACCTTTACCCGGGACCGTTTGCGCCTTTTGGCACACGTATATGACAGTGTCGCTAGCATCTATATGATAAAGAGCCCGGGCTGACATGGCTAGTTGTAAACCCAAAGTGGCACAAACTTACAGGGACAGGCATCCATGACCCAGCATCGAACGTGTCGGTCATCAGCGAGTGAATCCAGGCTATAGCACTGGGCTAGCAGGACTCCGGTGAACCGGGCTGTAGCGGGCTAACAGGACTCCAGTATTCATCGCGTGACATTTCCCCGAAGGGACAGACACAGGAACGAAGAAGGACACATGCCGGCCAGCCTAAGTGTTCCGGAGCAGTAGCAAGCTACCATGGCTCGGTGGAAACACTAGGAGACATTTCCCGGTAAGAGAGGCTACTAAAGATAAACAACTAGATGGTCAGATCCCACACATACCAAGCATTTCAATAACATACACACAATATGCTCGATATGTGCAAATACAACATTGCATCACAACATGACTCTACGACTCAAGTATTTATTCAATAGGCTCCGAGGAGCGAGATATTACAAACAGGGGTCTCACGACCCAACATTCAGAGCATACAAATCAAAGCACAAGCGGAAGCTATCATGTCTGAGTACAGACATCTATAAATGAAAAAGGCTGAGAAGCCTGACTATCTACCAGATCCTGCCGAGGCACAAGATCGTAGCTGAGGTAACAAGCTAAACGTCGAAGTCCACGCGAAACTACTAGTGAGACCGAAGTCTCTCTGCAAAACATAAAATAGGCAAACGTGAGTACAAATGTACCCAGCAAGACTTACATCAGAACTAACTACATATGCATCATTATCAACAAAGGGGATGGTGGGGTTTAACTGCAGCAAGCCAGCTTTGACTCGGTGGCTATCCTAAACTACGACTGCGAGTAACTCTTTTGAGGTGGCGCACACGAGTCCACATATTCACCAACCAATACACCACTATGGAACCGCTCCCGTCTCCCTACGAGAACGCCATCCATAGCACTCACGCTTATCTTGCGTATTTTAGAGTATCCACTTTCACTTGTCTATGAACTGATATAAGCAACCCAGAAGTCCTTTTCCGCGGACACGGCTATTCGAATAGATCATATTAACCCTGCAGGGGTGTACTTCTTCACACATACTCTCACCACTTACCGTCGTTTACACGACATGTACTCGGCTACCTTCAAGCGGAAGCCCAACGTGGGTGTCGGCCACGGCCTGCCTAAACACTCAAGTCTCTAGTCCAGGTTTATCGCCTATTCGGGTTCCATCCATGAGGAGATCCGGCCGGAGTTTCGCTCACAGCCCCAAACGATGTGAACAGGGTTCCGTGACACCAAACGGGCGCCCGGTTTACCCGGCCACGTGCCTACCGCATCACAGCCCACCCCTATGGTCAGCGCTGCGCACGGCCTCCAGCATACTACAAACACCAGAAACTACTTGCAACTCCTGGACAGAGGACAAGGGTGATTAAGAAGCCGAGAGGGTCCATTGGTTTCGGGCCCAATGCGTGGTAGTAGCTGAATCATGGATCACAAACACAGAACTCGGTTCCTGAGGACGGCTTCAATGAGACAACCCACCATGTACTCCTACATGGCCTCTCACCGCTACCTTTACCAAATCGTGTTCACACGCTTAGCTCACACACCGTAGGACATGTTCACACACCTCTGATTCATCCCGGATGAATCAGACCTGACTCGACTCTAAGCAGTAGCAGGCATGACAAACAAGCATGAATGAGTAGGCACAACAGGGCTCAAACAACTCCTACTCATGCTAGTGGGTTTCATCTATTTACTGTGGCAATGACAGGTCATGCAAAGGATAAAGGGGTTCAGCTACCGCAGCAAGTAACAGATGAATCGGTGTTGTCCTAATGCATTAAAAGAGAGCAGGAGCGAGAGAGTAGGATTGTATCAGAATGAACAAGGGGGTTTTGCTTGCCTGGCACTTCTGAAGATAACATTGAGTCTTCATCAGTGTCAACGATCACATCATCGGTATCACGTCTATCGAGAGGGGACAAATACCGGCAACACAGAAGGGAACACAATCAATGCAATGCACAATATGATGCATGATCATGACATGGCAAAATGAATGTGTTTTGAGCTAATGCAACTAGCAACAGATTAAATGAAGTTGGTTTGAATACAAGATTCAAATTCAAACTCCATATGTGATTATTTAAATGCCCTTTAAACGTTTTGTCCAAAACAGAGGACAAACATTATTCAAACATGCATGAAGATGGTACAGATGGATTCCTTGAATTTTTCTGATAATTTTTCATATATAAATTATTTAATTTGGAGTTACGGTTAATTTTCTATGATTTATTGAAGTTTTAGCTATTTTCTGAAATTCCTGAATAAAAAATAAATCCAGAAAAGGATTTACTGCGTCAGCACTGCGTCACCGTGACGTCAGCAGGTCAACAGACGCTGCTGGTGGTCAAACCTGACCAGTGGGGTCCACTGGTCAGTGACTGAGGCTGGTTAGTGTCAATGGCAGGTGGGGCCGGGTCAACAGACACGTCAGCAGGTCAATACTGACGTGTGGGGTCGGTCAACGTCCATGTCAGCGTGGTCAAAGCTGACGGGTGGGGCCCATGTGGTTAGTTAAACTAAATAGAAAATAAACTAAGATTAATTAAGGCGTGGGGCCCAGTGCCAGTGACACGGTGCGGTGATTAGTGGCTAACTAAGCCAGCCACGTCAGCAAGTGACGCCGGCGACCACGGCGACGGCGAGACCTCGCCGGAGTTGCTCGGGACGGCGCTACAGCCCGCGGCTGGTCGCGCTGAGGGCACCAAGGGTGAGCCCGTGCTCCCGTGCATCTAGGGGGACCCACGAGAGGGCGTGGGGTGGCCGGAGTTGAGCGCGGCATCGACCCCGGCGGCGGCCGGAGCTCGGGGGTTCGCGGGACCGGCGCTGCGGTGTGCAAACGAGACGGTTGTCGCGCTAGTTTTACTCTACGGGACGTAACGAGTGCAACGGACGCATGCGTGGGACCAAAAGGTCACCGGGGCTTCACCGGCGACGAGCCCGTGCGGCGGAGCGTCTCGGCTCCGGTGGAGGGAGCGGCTGGAGCTCGAAATCGGACATGGGGTTAGGGGGAAACGAAGCAGGGGCTCACGGAGATCACGATGAGACGGTCGGCGTGCTCGTGGAAGGCCTGGGGCGACGGGACAGCGACGGCGATCTCCGGCGACCGAAGCTTGAAGACGAGTCGATGCGGTCGAGTTGGGGCGTCCGAGCGCTCGGGGCTTGCTCGAGGCGACGTAACAGGCGGTGGCGGAGTTTGTAGACTACACGGGGAGGCGAGAGGAGCATGGTGGGCGTGGTGGAAGCGAACGACGGCGGCGGCTCTCTGTTCGGGCAAAGAACGAAGAGGGAGAGGGGAAGGAGAGCAGCGAG
>NC_041390.1:485992543-486000332 GCF_002162155.2 Triticum dicoccoides | reverse complement strand
AGCGAGTGAGGGAGAGGAGAGAGGGCCACCAGGGGGGGGGGGTTCGTGGCATCGTGGTGGCGTGAGGGGGAGGCTCGGGAACGCCTCGGTGGAAGCAGGAGGTGGCCGGGGCCTCTCGGGCGCGCGCCACGCCTCGCCTCTGTTCGTCCTCCTGGCAGAGGAGGAAGAAGACAAGGGGGAGGAGGTGGGCTGGGCCGAGTTGCTGGAGGAGCTGGGCCGGCTGGGCTGGACAGGTAAGCGCCAGGTAAGTCTTCTGCTCTGTTTTATTTTTTTCTTCTGTTTTGTTTTATTTAATCTGTTTTGCCACTGTTTGAATTTAAAAATAATTCAAACAATGCCGAAAACTCCTCTGAAAATATTTATGCTGCTTAATGGACTTTTCCAAAAGCACATAAAATGTTTCAGGGTATTTGGAAATATATTCTATACAAGTTATGAATATCGTTCCAAATGCAAATAAAGTAATGATTTAAATTCAGTGCTCAAAATATTCCTCAAAAATGTTCATTATTTTTGGTTTGGTGCAAAACCCTTGCCAAAATATAACCAACATTATTTAAGGCCATTTTGAAAACATTGAATGCATTTACCAGGGTTCTTTGCCCCTCTTTTATTTAAGTTTTTGAGGCTTCCAAAATTCCTCAGTTCAAGTTTCAGAAATTTAAATATGATGCCTGGATGAAGATGCAACTATTTACAAACAACATTCTAGGGCTGTGACAACTCACCCCCACTAAACAAAAATCTCGTCCCGAGATTCAAGTGTAGGGTAAGACGATGGGGAACGCAACCTAACACAATCTTCACGATCCAGGTTGCACTTCAAATGAACGTTGATTTGAACACCATTATTGTTTTGAAGTCCTGCTCTGAGAATTCCTGTCAACATGACATGGAGGGAAGAAGGAGACTCTAGAAGGGTCGATCTTCTCGAAGATCGAACAACTCACGGAATGAGACATAGGACCATCTCTCGGGTTGAGACACGAGATACACATCAAGAGGGGTGGAAAGAAACGGATGACGAAGGTTCACTAGGTAGACAACAATTTCACGCTTAAGAAGGTGGTAATCGATTGTCAACGTAGCGAGGAGTTGAGTTGCCATGATACCATAATGATGCACCTCAGGGAGGGTGACTCGAAGATATATCCCCTTAAGTGGCAAAAAGAATTACTTTTGATTCAGAGATCATTGAAACTCTTTAAACCAGCCTAAGACAATTCTCGAGCGATCGTTTGGAGGGGGTCGGTAGAATGGCATACTCAAACTTGGATGATGTGGATTACCTTGTTGAAGACAACATAATGGATGAATTTGCTTATCACCGGAAATGGAAGAGACCCATGGTAGAATGGCACATTGGCGGTGCAAGCTGGGAACAAAATGCAAATGCTGGGAATGATTCTGGTAACTAGGGAAGAACCCAACAATAGAGAGTGATTTCACGGTTTGAGAAGGTCATAGCATTGCCGAGGAAAACTGAGAGGAATCCAAGGTAGTGCTGATGATAACACGTAGCGCTTGTGCGTGCTCTCAAGAACTTGAGCATTTCCATATTCATCAGGGTTTTACCAATATCCGTGTCAAGGATCCTGGCAACACAACTTGCTACCACGATGAATGATGATGGATGATGCAGATGCGAAGGAAGATAACACTTCTCAGATTTCATCTTAGCGAGGCCAAGGAAATAAAATCTGGATGATCGACCGAGAGACATTTAGCACTCCGCTTCTAATGTTCTCCTTGATGTGCTAGTGTAACCAATTCATAGATATGGTTTGATATATAGAACATCAAGTAAAAGGTCGAACTTCGGGAACACAAGAATCCATAGGGGCAACTAGGGAGTAAAACCCTACGAAATCCTTATGGAGAGGTGGCCAACTTCTTCAATCAAGATACTGCAATAATAGGTCTTCCGGTGGGGTGTGTTGACCACGACATCCACTTTACCGGTTTCCGAGGGACCGATATTATAGTTCTTGGGAAATGTTCCAAACCATCATATCTGCCTGAGATTCAGATCTGGTTGGTGTCAGGATATTCCAGACTCATCGAGTCTAGGAAGAAAAACGGAAGTTTGCAACACAATTCGACGAGATAACGTTGCGAGATTCTCGGGAAATGAACTACGATAGCAAACTCCAAAACATGAGCTGGTTCTGCTACAAACATGTGAACACGTTGTCCCAGACAAGCATGACCACGTAGTAGTCTTATAATAAAACACTACCGAGTTCAGGAGGGGGAACCATCAACGAGGGTATCGAAGTCCTTACATAAGTCCGGATTAGCTCTTATGAAGAAACTCCTTCTCCTTGAACAAATCAATCAGTGGCTTGGTGTGCTAGGGATACATATAGATTGAAGGTTGCAAGTCTTCAAACCACAGCATTCTTCACACGTGTGCATGACTGATTTGGAATGATTCCAAAGAAAGCAACATTGACTTTCTCGAGTCCACGGCGGTAACTTGCATCAAATGCACATGAACTAGAGGAAGCACTTCTTACATCCGAACATATGCTTCATGAGCTAGCATGAACAAATGCTTTCAAAAGTTTCCAACACTAGCTTAATGTTCAGCAAAATTATGCGGAAGACAAGGATGTTGTCAATGGGCACAACAACAATTCATCTGGGTTTCCTTTTAAAAGGAATTCCATAGTTAAGTGAACAAGGGATAGCATTGGTCAGACCCAAAAGATATAATGGTGTATGCTCGAGGGATCAACCACGAGTAAGACAACATTACGAACATCGTTGGTACTGATTTGATTTGACGATAGCCCACACTCAAATCAAGGATTGATAAGACAATAGGTCCAGCAACTGATCACAGGGACCAATCGATGAAGATACCATCTTTCTTCAACACACACTACACAAGAATATCCCTTTGGAACGAACTAAGTTAGGCAAGCTTTTATCTTCCAATTCTCCAAGTTGTTGTCTAGCTTAACCAACTAGCTCAGGGATACCCAACACAGATTCTTGAAGAAAGGGTGGTTTACAGGATAAACCAACTTGATCACGAGCTCAACATAACAGTCAGGTGACAACCCGGTAACACTTCCAAGAAGATATTTGGAAAGTCACGAACCACCGGTATGTTACTAAGCTCGAGAACAATCTTGCTTTTGAGGGCAAGACGACATGATCAAATGGGTGAGGACTTGAAATAATTCCTAACTCATTGGTCGAGGAGTGCACCAGAATAGGGACTAGGTAGCACAATCAATCTTAGGGTGACGATTCAATAATCAACACGCTAAGAATGAGGTTATCGTCCATTTAACTACCAAGCAACAGAGTTGCTAGCAATATTGATTTCACACGCCATGATTCATTTGTCGGCATTCCGGTTACAATAACACAGGAACCGAGGAATGAACAATGATGGCAAGAAGTATCACTGTACCAAGAGTTCATAGGATGGTGTGCAATTCCTATAACAATCTCGATATAAAATATGTAATACTCCAAGGTAGAACAGAACAAAAGCTGGATTAGCAATTTGATCTGCGGAGCACAACTTCTTTGACCCAATCCTGGATAGGGAAGAGGTACTGGAGTTTATTTCTCCTAGTCATTCTGCGATAGAATGGCTTGACGGACCACAAGAGTAATAGGCATTGATAAACGAACGCACGCATACTCTTGACTATCAATTGATAGACGAAGGTCAGTAGACAACTAAAGAGGGACAACTCAAAGGAACACACGATTTTCTAAGTTGTGGATGCATGGTTTGGCATGTCGAACGAATTCAACATATTTCTTCCGGGCAATCCATGCGGAAAGGTAGAACTGGCAGAGCCACAATATATAATGGAGAACTCATCAAGAGCACTCTTGTTGTCATCTTTTGGTTCAGAAGAACTCCTGCCAAGAATGGTTCATGGTAATTGGAAAAAGGATATACCACGAACCTCGAGGACTATCGCAAAGTTACTAATATCCTAAAGGAACTAGCAACACTATCAACATGAAGTAAGTAGAGTGAATCTCGGGTTCAAAACCCAGGAATAGAATGCCTACTAACTAAATGGCATCACAGGATGCTTTCGATAATAAAGTCCAGAATCTTCACACTGGGAACACAAAACGTTGCTAGATTACTAGGTGACTCCCTAAAACACCTAGGGTCATAATAATTAGTCCAACATATATGTCGAGACAATAAAGTACCTCAACTCACTAATTTGTGTGATTAACCTGGCCTAAAAGACATTGAAACCAGAGGAAAAGGATTTTGCAAATGCGTCAGACTCTTTGGAAACCTGGGATGACTCGTACAGCATAACGGCTGTAAATGCTCAGAAAAGATTTGAGACATTCACAAAAATGGTGGCATAACCACTCAGACGCACAATATCAAGGTTTGGAGATCAACAGTTAACATACAGAAGTAGTAGGAACTGAACTCAAGCTTAAATCCAACAATCTAATAAGTCTACTGATTAGTAACACGTGATCCTAATAGAAAGAAAAGATAGCCTAGTTCTTAATCCCCGTAGAAGAGAAGATGATGACTCAGATCAGAAGGCATAAGGTATAAGGAGTAAAAAGAGCCTTACGTTCCATCCCACAATCAATTCCCTTATATAACTAAAGAATTTTTAGACTCAACTTCGACCACTTTGGCTTGGTAATCCTACAGGTAGTCAAGCTCTGATACCAACGCTGTCAGGACCCCGACTCAATGCCACATCGATCTAGCATGTAACACCTCATATCACTTTGCGGCCTCACGCACGGTATTCCCACGGGTGTCGCCTTACCTTTACCCGGGACCGTTTGCGCCTTTTGGCACACGTATATGACAGTGTTGCTAGCATCTATATGATAAAGAGCCCGGGCTGACATGGCTAGTTGTAAACCCAAAGTGGCACAAACTTACAGGGACAGGCATCCATGACCCAGCATCGAACGTGTCGGTCATCAGCGAGTGAATCCAGGCTATAGCACTGGGCTAGCAGGACTCCGGTGAACCGGGCTGTAGCGGGCTAACAGAACTCCAGTATTCATCGCGTGACATTTCCCCGAAGGGACAGACACAGGAACGAAGAAGGACACATGCCGGCCAGCCTAAGTGTTCCGGAGCAGTAGCAAGCTACCATGGCTCGGTGGAAACACTAGGAGACATTTCCCGGTAAGAGAGGCTACTAAAGATAAACAACTAGATGGTCAGATCCCACACATACCAAGCATTTCAATAACATACACACAATATGCTCGATATGTGCAAATACAACATGGCATCACAACATGACTCTACGACTCAAGTATTTATTCAATAGGCTCCGAGGAGCGAGATATTACAAACAGGGGTCTCACGACCCAACATTCAGAGCATACAAATCAAAGCACAAGCGGAAGCTATCATGTCTGAGTACAGACATCTATAAATGAAAAAGGCTGAGAAGCCTGACTATCTACCAGATCCTGCCGAGGCACAAGATCGTAGTTGAGGTAACAAGCTAAACGTCGAAGTCCACGCGAAACTACTAGTGAGACCGAAGTCTCTCTGCAAAACATAAAATAGGCAAACGTGAGTACAAATGTACCCAGCAAGACTTACATCAGAACTAACTACATATGCATCATTATCAACAAAGGGGATGGTGGGGTTTAACTGCAGCAAGCCAGCTTTGACTCGGTGGCTATCCTAAACTACGACTGCGAGTAACTCTTTTGAGGTGGCGCACACGAGTCCACATATTCACCAACCAAAACACCACTATGGAACCGCTCCCGTCTCCCTACGAGAACGCCATCCATAGCACTCACGCTTATCTTGCGTATTTTAGAGTATCCACTTTCACTTGTCTATGAACTGATATAAGCAACCCAGAAGTCCTTTTCCGCGGACACGGCTATTCGAATAGATCATATTAACCCTGCAGGGGTGTACTTCTTCATACATGTTTCCACCACTTAGCGTCTGCACACGACATGTGCTCGGCAGACTTCAAGCGAAAGCCGACGTGGGTGTAGACCACGACCTACCTAAACACTCAAGTCTCTAGTCCAGGTTTATCGCCTATTCGGGTTCCATCCATGAGGAGATCCGGCCGGAGTTTCGCTCACAGCCCCCAACGATGTGAACAGGGTTCCCGAGATACCAAACGGGCATCCGGTACACCGTGCCACGTACCTACCGCATCACAGCCCACCCCTACGGTCAGCGCTGTCCACGGCCTCCAGTAAGCTACAAACACCAGAAACTACTTGCAACTCCTGGATAGAGGACTAGGGTGAATAAGAAGTCGAGCGGGGTCATATTTCAGGGCCCAATGCATGGTAGTAGCTGAATCATGGATCACAAACACAGAACTCAGTTCCTAAGGACGGCTTCAATGAGACAACCCACCATGTACTCCTACATGGCCTCTCACCGACACCTTTTACCAAATCGTGTTCACACACTTAGCTCACACATAGTAGGACATGTTCACACACCTCTGATTCATCCTCGATGAATCAGACCTGGTTCAACTCTAAGCAGTAGCAGGCATGACAAACAAGCATGAATGAGTAGGCACATCAGGGCTCAAACAACTCCTACTCATGCTAGTGGGTTTCATCTATTTACTGTGGCAATGACAGGTCATGCAAAGGATAAAGGGGTTCAGCTACCGCAGCAAGTAACAGATGAATCGGTGTTGTCCTAATGCAGTAAAAGAGAGCAGGAGCGAGAGAGTAGGATTGTATTGGAATGAACAAGGGGGTTTTGCTTGCCTGGCACTTCTGAAGATAACATTGAGTCTTCATCAGTGTCAACGATCACATCATCGGTATCACGTCTATCGAGAGGGGACAAATACCGGCAACACAGAAGGGAACACAATCAATGCAATGCACAATATGATGCATGATCATGACATGGCAAAATGAATGTGTTTTGAGCTAATGCAACTAGCAACAGATTAAATGAAGTTGGTTTGAATACAAGATTCAAATTCAAACTCCATATGTGATTATTTAAATGCCCTTTAAACGTTTTGTCCAAAACAGAGGACAAACATTATTCAAACATGCATGAAGATGGTACAGATGGATTCCTTGAATTTTTCTGATAATTTTTCATATATAAATTATTTAATTTGGAGTTACGGTTAATTTTCTATGATTTATTGAAGTTTTAGCTATTTTCTGAAATTCCTGAATAAAAAATAAATCCAGAAAAGGATTTACTGCGTCAGCACTGCGTCACCGTGACGTCAGCAGGTCAACAGACGCTGCTGGTGGTCAAACCTGACCAGTGGGGTCCACTGGTCAGTGACTGAGGCTGGTTAGTGTCAATGGCAGGTGGGGCCAGGTCAGCAGACACGTCAGCAGGTCAATACTGACGTGTGGGGTCGGTCAACGTCCATGTCAGCGTGGTCAAAGCTGACGGGTGGGGCCCATGTGGTTAGTTAAACTAAACAGAAAATAAACTAAGATTAATTAAGGCGTGGGGCCCAGTGCCAGTGACACGGTGCGGTGATTAGTGGCTAACTAAGCCAGCCACGTCAGCAAGTGACGCCGGCGACCACGGCGACGGCGAGACCTCGCCGGAGTTGCTCGGGACGGCGCTACAGCCCGCGGCTGGTCGCGCTGAGGGCACCAAGGGTGAGCCCGTGCTCCCGCGCATCTAGGGGGACCCACGAGAGGGCGTGGGGTGGCCGGAGTTGAGCGCGGCATCGACCCCGGCGGCGGCCGGAGCTCGGGGGTTCGCGGGACCGGCGCTGCGGTGTGCAAACGAGACGGTTGTCGCGCTAGTTTTACTCTACGGGAC
>NC_041390.1:485967014-485991164 GCF_002162155.2 Triticum dicoccoides | reverse complement strand
GCTGGAGGAGCTGGGCCGGCTGGGCTGGACAGGTAAGCGCCAGGTAAGTCTTCTGCTCTGTTTTATTTTTTTCTTCTGTTTTGTTTTATTTAATCTGTTTTGCCACTGTTTGAATTTAAAAATAATTCAAACAATGCCAAAAACTCCTCTGAAAATATTTATGCTGCTTAATGGACTTTTCCAAAAGCACATAAAATGTTTCAGGGTATTTGGAAATATATTCTATACAAGTTATGAATATAGTTCCAAATGCAAATAAAGTAATGATTTAAATTCAGTGCTCAAAATATTCCTCAAAAATGTTCATTATTTTTGGTTTGGTGCAAAACCCTTGCCAAAATATAACCAACATTATTTAAGGCCATTTTGAAAACATTGAATGCATTTACCAGGGTTCTTTGCCCCTCTTTTATTTAAGTTTTTGAGGCTTCCAAAATTCCTCAGTTCAAGTTTCAGAAATTTAAATATGATGCCTGGATGAAGATGCAACTATTTACAAACAACATTCTAGGGCTATGACATACTCGTGCACAACATCAACACATAAAACCTAGGCTTGGATGCCACTGTTGGGGAACGTAGTAATTTCAAAAAAAATCCTACGCACACGCAAGATCATGGTTATGCATAGCAACGCGAGGGGAGAGTGTTGTCCACGTACCCTCGTAGACCAAAAGTGGAAGCGTTAGCACAACGCGGTTGATGTAGTCGAACGTCTTCACGATCCGACCGATCCAAGTACCGAACGCACGGTACCTCCGAGTTCAGCACACGTTCAGCTCGATGACGTCCCGCGAACTTCGATCCAGCAGAGCTTCACGGGAGAGTTCCGTCAGCACGATGGTGTGGTGAAAGTGATGATGTTGCTACCTACGCAGGGCTTCGCCTAAGCACCGCTACGATATGACGAGGTGGAATATGGTGGAGGGGGGCACCTCACACGGCTGGGAGAGATCAACTGATCAACTTGTGTGTCTAGAGGTGCCCCCTGCCCCTGTATATAAAGGAGCAAGGGGGGAGGCCGGCTGGCCCTCTATGGGCGCACCAGGAGGAGGAGTCCTCCTCCTAGTAGGAGTAGGACTCCCCTTTCCTACTCCTACTAGGAGGAGGAAAGGAAGGAGGAGAAGGAGAAGGAAGGAGAAGGAGGAACAGGAGGAAAGGGGGGCCAGCCCCCTAGTCCAATTCAGTTTCGGCTAGGGGGCCGCGCGCCCTGCCTCCTCTTTTCCACCACTTGGCCCATGAGGCCCATTACTTCTTCCTCGTATCCCCGTAACTCCCCGGTACTGTCGGTGTACTAGAGTAGGGGTACCCTAGTATCCCGAACTCGTGCACGGGCAGTTGAAGCGCCCCGCGGCAAGGCTTGCCGGGTGACCGCCAAGACCCTCCGTGGCTCCTTTGAAGACCATTCAAGAACAAAGTACCCAAACCAAGGCCCCGGCAAGAGGAGCTTGCCGGGAAGGCCAACCAAGGCCCCGGCAAGAGGAGCTTGCCGGGAAGAGACAAGACCCCGGCAAGAGGAGCTTGTCGGGAAGGCCACTCAAGGCATACCAAGAAAGCTTGCCGCGACGCGCCCTGCGTCCCGACAAGGCCCGGTGAGCAACAAGCTCCCAAACACGACAAGACGACGACCGCGGCAAGGAGCTTGCCGCGGGAAACCCCCACTTCGTGCCCGCACTCCAGCACACCTGCTAACGTGTCACTCTAGGACTCTCCCAAGCACACGTGGCAGGAGGCCGTGCAGCTAGGGGTGCGCGGTGGCAAGCGGAGATGAAGAGAAGGCCATCGTGGCAAACGGTGGCACTCCTAACGGTCACTTTTTGCACTGTTTAGGCAACTCAGACAGGCATTCAATGACTTTGTCCCCTGCCGTCAGAGTTAGGTAGGGTGCACTGTATCCACAGTAGCGGTAGCTGCACCTACCGCATCCTTTTCCATTTTTACCCTTCTAGTCTAGGTTGCCACCTGTCGGTGACCCCTTGAAAGTATAAAAGGAGGCCCAAGCGCAACGTAGAGGAGGTTCGGCTGGTTCGGCTCATTTGAAACACCAGAAACACTCCCACGCTCAGTCTGGCAGCGTCCATCGCTCATGAGCAAGAATTCAATACACACAAACAAGCAGCAGTAGGGTTTTACGCATCCGTGCGGCCCGAAGCTGGGTAAAACTGCTCGCGTGTACCGCCTCGATCCGCTCTTTGTGCAACCTCCGCCCCCCTCCGAACCGAAAGGGGCCCTGTCCCCATAGGTGTTGGTGGATCAGCCTCCCCGACATCTCTGGCGCGCCAGGTAGGGGGCGTCGAGATCGTGCGAACCCGATCCGGCGTGCACGCGAGCTAAATCTTCATCGTCTTCATCGACATGCCACCGAAGAAGAAGGATTCGGGGGCAACAGCCCCGTCTGTGTCGCTTCCACCGCCTCCGGAGCAGGCGGACGGTGGAGTGGACGCCGGCGGAAGAATGGGCGTCGACGAGGGTGCCCTCAGTGCGGCCAAGTCCAAGGACAAGGCGGCACAGACCTCGGCGTCCATGCGCGCACCACGCCCCTCTCAGGAGGCGCGGGACCAGCAGCGTCATGGCGTTCGCAGCGCCATACGTCCGCTGGGCCAAGATCAAGCTGGTGGTTCTCGTGACGCTCAAGACCAACCTGCACGCCAACGCGCTGGCTCGAGCGAAGTACGGTCGCCTGGACGGGGCACTGCTCCTTCTAACGTGGTTAGGAGTCCGAGCACGCCCCACTCCTCGCACCGTTCACCTCCGCCGCCCACCACTCCAGCAGAAGCCTTGGCGCGAGCTCAACTGCTCCTAGACTATCCTCCGACGGCGGACAAGACCGACAAATGGAGGGCCACCATCCAGAGCCTCATCGGCTTCGCCAACGGCGACACTGCGCGGCAACCAAGCACCTCGCTGCCGCGGCAGGACAGCCGGACGCGAGCTGATGGCAAAAAGACCGGGGGAGGTGCGACTTCCATGCACTCTCCACTACGAAGGCCAAAATCGCCGACTCCCCGGGTCCACCCCGACAGGGGCTCCACCGCGTCATCGGACCCACGAGCTCGTCGCGACCAGCGTCAAGTTCTCCATGAACGACAACAAGAAGACGCTCGAACCCGCATCGAGCGCCGAAGAGAAGCGCGACGTCAATCCGACAAGCGCGCTGGGCCCTCTGTTGACATGCATGCGCCAGGGGAACCAGGCGATCTGCCGTACGTGGTAGGTTGTCCCGCGTTCACCCGTGAGCTGCGGCAAGTCCAGTGGCCCAGCACAAAGAATTTCAAACCAGATGTACCAGAGAAGTACGACGGCAAGACACATCCGTCGGAGTTCCTCGGCATCTACACCATCGCGGTGTAGGCTGCCGGGGGACGGGACGACAAGATCCTTGCCAACTACTTCCCGCTGGTACTCAAGCCCAACGTCAGGTCCTGGCTCATGCACTTGCCGGACAATTCCATCTCCTCTTGGGCAGATTTATGCCATCAGTTTGTCGGCGCCTTTACAGGCGGCCACAAGCCACACGGCCAAGAGAGCGATCTTCATCTGCTCGCCCAGAAGGAAGGAGAGCCACTGCGCAAGTACATTCAGAGATTCAGCCGTGTACAGCACAACATCCCAGACGTCCACCCCGCCGCGATCATCAGCGCGTTCCATCAGAACGTGCGAAACCGAAGGATGAGGGAGGAGATGGCGATGTGTAAGATCAGAGACGTCAGCGAGCTTTACGCCCTGGCCGACAAGTGTGCACGCGCTGAAGAGGGGAGGAGGCTCCCCGGAGAGAGTACATGTCAGGACCCCGACTCAATGTCACATCGATCTAGCCTGTAACACCTCATATCACTTTGCGGCCTCACGCACGGTATTCCCACGGGTGTCGCCTTACCTTTGCCCGGGACCGTTTGCGCCTTTTGGCTCACGTATATGATGATGTCGCTAGCATCCATATGATAAGGAGCCCGGGCTGACATGACTAGTCGTAAACCTAAAGTGGCACAGACTTACAGGGACAGGCATCCATGACCCAGCATCGAACGTGTCGGTCATCAGCAAGTGGGTCCGGGCTGTAGCACTGGGCTAGCAGGACTCCGGTAAACCGGGCTGTAGCGGCTAACAGGGATCCGGTACTCAATGCGTGACATTTCCCCAAAGGGACAGACACAGGAACGAAGAAGGACACATGCCGGCCAGCCTAAGTGTTCCGGAGCAGTAGCAAGCTACCATGGCTCAATGGAAACACTAGGAGACATTTCCCGGTAAGAGAGGCTACTAAAGATAAACAACTAGATAGTCAGATCCCACACATACCAAGCATTTCAATAACATACACACAATATGCTCGATATGTGCAAATACAACAAGGCATCACAACATGACTCTACGACACAAGTATTTATTCAATAGGCTCCGAGGAGCGAGATATTACAAACAGGGGTCTCATGACCCAACATTCAGAGCATACAGATCAAAACACAAGCGGAAGCTAATATGTCTGAGTACAGACATCTACAAATTAAAGAGGCTGAGAAGCCTGACTATCTACCAGATCCTGCCGAGGGCACAAGATCGTAGCTGAGGTAACAAGCTAAACGTCGAAGTCCACGCGGTACTACTAGCGAGACTGAAGTCTCTCTGCAAAAACATAAATTAAGCAACGTGAGTACAAATGTACCCAGCAAGACTTACATCAGATCTATCTACATATGCATCATTATCAACAAGGGGGTGGTGGGGTTTAACTGCAGCAAGCCAGCTTTGACTCGGTGGCTAACCTGAACTACGACTGCAAGTAACTCTTTTGAGGTGGCGCACACGAGTCCACATATTCACCATATCAATACACCACTATGGATCCGCTCCCGTCTCCCTACGAGAACACCATCCATAGCACTCACGCTCATCTTGCGTATTTTAGAGTATCCACTTACACTTGTCTATGAACTGTATAGGCAACCCAGAAGTCCTTTACCGCGGACACGGCTATTCGAATAGATCATATTAACCCTGCAGGGGTGTACTTCTTCACACACGCTTTCGCCACTTACCGCCATGTACACCTCGTGTATCTCGGCAACCTTCAAGCGGAAGCCTGGCGAGGGAGTCGGCCACGACCTGACTAACCACACAAGTCTCTCGTCCAGGTTTATCGCCTATTCGGGTTCCATCCGCAAGGAGATCTGGCCGGGGTGTCGCTCACGGCCCCAAACGATGTGTGCAGGGTTCCCAAGCCCGCCTCGACGGGTGGATCTACGCTTGGTACACCGTGCCACTGTGCCTAGTCTGTCCCAAGCCCACCTGTACCGGGTGCCACTTGGTAGACTACTAACACTACCTACAAACACCAGAAACTAGTTGCAACTCCTGGACAGAGATCGAGTTGATTAATAAGTCGAGAGAGCTTGGAGCGCCCGGAGCCCAATGTGTGGTAGTAATTGATCATGGATCACAAACACAGAACTCAGTTCCTGAGGATGGCTGCAATGAGACAACCCACCATGTACTCCTACATGGCCTCTCACCGCTACCTTTACCAAATCATGTTCACACACCTAGTTCACACACAGTAGGACATGTTCACACACCTCTGATTCATCCCCGATGAATCAGACCTGACTCAACTCTAAGCAGTAGCAGGCATGACAAACAAGCATGAAAGAGTAGGCACATCAGGGCTCAAACAACTCCTACTCATGCTAGTGGGTTTCATCTATTTACTGTGGCAATGACAGGTCATGCAGAGGATAAGGGGTTCAGCTACCGCAGCAAGTAACAAATATGTCGTTGTTGTCCTAATGCAGTAAAAGAGAGCAGGAGCGAGAGAGTAGGATTGTATCGGAATGAACAAGGGGGTTTTGCTTGCCTGGCACTTCTGAAGATGATATAGCTCTTCATCGGTGTCATCAATCTCATCGTTGGAACATCGTCTACTAAGAGGGGACAAATACCGACAAACAAGGAAGAAACACAATCAATGCAATGCACAATATGATGCATGATCATGACATGGCAATATGCTGTTGATTGGGCTAATGCAACTAGCAGCAAGTTAAATGGAGTTGGTTTGAATCCAGGATTCAAATTCAAACTCCATATGTGAGGGTTTAAATGCCATTTATAAGATTTGTGCTAAACAGCAGCTATAAGTTGTTCTAACATGCATGAAAATGGTACAGATGGATAGATTGGATTTTTCTGATCATTTTTCATATATAAATTATTTAATTTGGAGTTACGGTTGAATTTCTATGAATTTTAGAAGTTTTGGACATTTTTCTGAAAATAATAAATCATTTAAGATTTATTTAAATTCCAGAAACAAATACTGCGTCAGCATGACGTATTAGTGACGTCAGAAAGTCAACGGGGCTGGTCCAGGTCAAGCCTGGCCAGTGGGGTCCACACGTCAGTGTCTCAGACGAGTTTGTGTCGCTGACATGTGGGCCCAGTCAACGGCCACGTCAGCGCGGTCAAAGCTAATGCGTGGGGCCACTGCAATTAGATTAAACTTAATCTATTTTAGTTAGCCCGTTAGTTAAGCGTTGGGGCCCGGCTGTTTGTGACACGATGCGGTGGTTAGTGGCTAATTAAGCCAGCCACGTCAGCTGGCCGGAGATTAGCCGGCGACGACCACAGAGCACGGCGGGGGCACACCGGACTTGCGCTAGGGGCATCGGATTCGCGCGCTGAGGGCACCAGGGCATAGCCCTCGCTCTTGCGCATCCAGAGAGCCAAATGGGAGGGGCTGGGGTGGATCATGCTCGCCGGAGTCGAGCTCGTGGCGGCGGCCGGAGCTACGAGTGGGTGCGGGGTTGGCGCTGCAGCTTGCAAACGAGCCGGCTGTCACGCTAGTTCTGCTCTACGGAACGTTGCGAGCGCAACGGGCGCACGCACGGGACCAAAAGGTCACCGAGGCTTCGCCGGCGACGAGCGCGGGCGGCGGCGGGTTTTGGTCGTTGGCAAGGCGGCAACTACGGCGTGCAAACGAGAGAACGGAGAGGGGGAGAAGGAAGAGGAGCTCACGGGGAGTTGGCCGGTGCAGACGACGGGGCCGGGGAAGCGTCGGAGCGAGCGGGACGGCGAGGCGGATATCCGGCGGCCGAGGAGGGGGAAAACGTCGGGGGCGGCGTTCCGGGGCTCTTCTGGTCGCGTGAGACGACTAGGAGGAGAGGGAGGACCGGCGGAGCTCGAGGGCGTGTCGGAGAGGCTTCGGGATGGCTGCGGCCGCGCGAGCGCTGGTCGGCGGCGACGGGCTCCGTTTAGTCGCGGGAGGGAGAGAGAGTAGAGGGGGATAGGGACGGAGGGAGAAGTGGACGTGGCGCCAGGGAGGTGCGTGGCATCTCCAGGGGGTCGGGGAAGCGAGCAGAGAGGCAAGAGGAGGTGGAAGCAGGAGGTGGAGTTCGGGCGCGCGCGCGTCGACACGCCGACGTCCTTCTGGCGCAAGGAGGAGGGTGACTGGCACGGGCCAGGTGGGCCGGCCCAGCCAGGTAAGGTTTCTGCTCTTTCCTTTTACTTATTGTTTTCTATTTTTTTTTCCTCTGTTTTGATTTAGTTTAGCAACTAAATCATTTTAATAAATTCTGTAGGTTTTTATGTGGCTTGCTAAAATATATACAAAGCCACTCACAAACTTCCAGAATTATTGGAGTCATATTTAATATATATTAAATATAAATCCAAAGCAAATAGTTATTGGATTAATTCAAATGGCCAAAATAAATATCTCTGTGACTCCAAAAATATTGGTTTGAATTTTACCTCTTACCAATATTTCTATGGAATAACAGGAACATTTTCTTGGACTCATTTGAGAAGATTTAAATGTTGGTTATTTTTAGAGGTTTCCTGAGGCTTTTGAAAATTCCTCAATTCAAATTTCATTTGAATTTAAACATGATGCACACATGGAAGCAAGCATAGGTCAGGCCAGAACTAGGGATGTGACAACTCACCCCTACTAAACAAGAATCTCGTCCCGAGATTCAGGCGTAGGGTAAGATGACGGGGAAAACGCAACTAACGAAATCTTCACGATCCAGGTTGCACTTCAAATGAACGTTGATTTGATCACCATCATTATCTTGATGCCTTGCTCCGAGAAATCCAACTGACATGACAACGAGAGGAGAAAGAAACTCTAGAAGGGTCGATCTTCTCGAAGACCAAACAACTTAGGATCAACTCACGGGTTGAGTCAGAAAAATATCTCTCGAGCTAAGACACGAAGCACGCATCTAGAGGAATGGAGTGGAACAGACGATGGAGGTTCACCAGGTAGACAACAATTTCACACTTAAGAAGGTGGTGAATAGTTGTCAGCGCAGCGAGGAGTTAAGTTGACATGATACCATAACGAGACATCTTGGAGCAGGCAACTCATAGGATCATCCCTTAAGTGGCAAAAAGAATTACCTTTGATTCAAAGATCATTGAGACTCCTTATACCAACTTAGGGCAATTCTCGAGCAATCATTTGGAGGGGTTCGGTAGAATGGCATACCCGGATTAGCATGGATGATGTGGATTACCTTGTTGAAAACAACACAAGGGATGATTTTAGTAACTGGGGAGAAGCTCAACAGTGGAGAGTAAGTCCATTGTTTAAAAAGTTATAGCATAACCGAGGAAACTGAGAGCAATTCCAGTTAGTGTCGATGATAACACCTAGCGCTTGTGCGTGCTCTCAAGAACTTGAGCATTTCCATATTCATCAGGGTTTACCAATCTCCGTGTCAAGGATCCTGGCAACACAACATACTACCATGATGGATAGTGATGGACGATGCAGATGCATAGGAAGATAACAGCTTCTCAGATTTCACCTTAGCGAGGCCAAGGAAACAAAATCTGGATGATCGACCGAGAGACATTTAGCACTCCACTTCTAATGTTCTCCTTGATGTGCTAGCGTATCCCATTCATTGAAATGGTTTGGTATCTAGAACGTCAAGTAAAGGTCGGACTTCAGGAACACAAAAATCCATAAGGAACAACTAGGGAGTAAATCCTACGAAGTCCTTAGGGGGAGGTGGCCAACTTCCTCAATCAAGATACTACAATAATAGGTCTTCCGGCTGGGTGTGTTGGCCATGACATCCACTTTACCGGTTATCGAGAGGCCAATATTATAGTTCTTGGGAAATGTCCTAACCATCATAACTGCCTGAGATTCAGATCTGGTTGGTGTCAGGATATTCCAGACCCATCGAGTCTAGGAAGAAAAATGAAAGTTTGCAACACAAATCGACGAGATGACGCTGCGAGATTCTCGGGAAATGAACTACGATAGCAAGCTCCAAAACATGAGCTGGTTCTGCTACACATGTGTGAACACGCTGCCTCAGACAAACATGATCACATGGTAGTCTTACAATAAAACACTACCGAGTTCTGGTAGGGAACCATCATTGAGGATATAGGAATCTTGTGCATGAACTAGTATTTGCACAGCAACTCCTTTTCCTTGAACAAATCAATCAGTGGCTTGGTGTGCTAGGGATACATAGGGAATGAAGATGATCAGTCTATCAGACCATAGAATACTTCGCACATGCATGACTGACCTGGGATGATTCCAGAGGAGCAAAAACAAACTTTCTCGAATTCACGACGGCAACTTACATCAAATGCACGTGAATCAAAGGAAGTCACTTCTTTCATCCAAACATATACTTCATAAACGGGGCATGAAGAAAATGCTTACACAAGTTTTCCAACACTAGCTTAATGTTCAACAAAATCATGGAGGAGATAAGGATGTTGTCAATGGGCTCAACAACAATTCATCCGGGTTTCCTTTTAAAAGGAATTCCATAGTTAAGTGAACACGGTGATAGCATTGGTCAGACCCAACGAGTATAACGGTGTATACTCGAGGAACCAACCACGAGTAAGACATCATTACGAATATTGTTGGTTCTAACTTGATTTGACGATAGCCCACACTCAAATCAAGGTTTGGACAAGACAATAGATTCAACAACTGATCACGAGGATCAGTCGATGAAGATATCATCTTTCTTCAACACACACACACACACAAAAAGATATCCCTTAACATGAACTAAGTCGGACAAGCTTTTATCTTCCAACTCTCCAAGTTGTTGTTTAGCTTGACCAACTAACTCAGGGGTATCCCACACAGATTCTTGGAGAAGGGGTGGTTTACAGGAAACCATCTTGATCACGAACTCAACATAGTGGTCAGGTGGCAACCTGGTAATACTTCCGAGAAGATATTCGGAAAATTACAAACCACCGATATGTTACTAAGCTCGAGAACAATATCGCTTTTCAGGGCAAGACGATATGATCAAAGAGCGAGGGATTGACGAAATCCTAACTCACCGATCGAAAAGTGCACCAACAATAAGGACTAGGTAGCACAATCTATCTTAGAATGATGATTCAAGAACCAACACACTAAGAATGAAATTATTGTCCTTTAACTACCAAGCAACACGGTTGCTAGGAGTATTGACTTCACACATCATAGTTCACTTGTCGGCATTCCGGTTGCGACAACACGAAACCGAGGAATGAATAATGATGGCGAGAGTATCACTAAATCAAGAATTCATAGGATGGTGTGTAATTCCTATGACTTTCTTGACATAAAGAGGGTAATACTTCAGGGTAGAACAGAACAAGAGCTGGATTGGCATTTTGATCTGCAAGATACAACTACTTTGACCCAATCCTGGATATGGACGAGGTACTGGAGTTTGTTTCTCCTAGTCACTCTGGAATAGAATGGCTTGATGGACCACAAGAGTAATAGGCATCGATGAACATGAATGCACGACTACTCCTGACTATCAATTGATAGACGAGGGTCAGAAAACAACTAAGGAGGGACAACTCAAGGAACATATAACTTTTTGAGTTGTGGATGCATAGATTAGCATGTCGAACGAATTCAACATATATCTCCCGGATAACCCATGCAGAGAGGTAGAATTGGCAGAGTCACAATATAGAATCAAGAACTCATTAAGAGCACTCTTGTTGTGATCTTTTGATCCACCAAACTTCTGCCATAAGTGGTTCATAGTATTTGGAAGAAGGAAATACCACAGACCTCGAGGACTATCACAAAGGTTACTAAATTCCTAAAGGAACTAGCAAACACTATCAATATGAGGTAAGTAGAGTGAATCTTGGGTTCAAGAACCCAGAGATGAAATGCCTACTAACTAAATGGTATCACGGGATGCTTTTGAGAATGATGGCCAGAATCATCACACTGGGACACAAATCATGGCTAGACCACTAGATGATCCCCTAAGCACTTAGGGTCATAATTATTAACTCCAACATATATGTCGAGGCAATAAAGTACCTCAACTCACTAATTTGTGTGATTAATCTGACCAAAAGGACATCGGAATGGGAAGAAGGGATTTGCAAATGCATCAGACTGTTTAGAAACCTGGGATGACTCGGACAGCATAACGGCTGTAAATGCTCAGAAAAGATTTGAGACATTCACAAAAATGGTGGCATAACCACTCAGAAGCACAATATCAAGGTTTCGAGATCAACAATTAACATACGGAAGTAATAGGAACTGAAACGAGGCTTAAGTCCAACAATCTTACAAGTCTACAGATTAGTAACACGTGATCCTGATAGAAAGAAGAGAAATCCTAATTCCTTAACCCCGTAGGAAAGATAGGACGACTCAGATCAGAAGGGCATAAGGTATAAGGAGTAAAAAGAGCCTTACGTTCCATCCCACAATCAATTCCCTTATATAACTAAAGAATTTCTAGACT
The DNA here is from genome assembly GCF_002162155.2 of Triticum dicoccoides. Classification (NCBI taxonomy): domain Eukaryota; kingdom Viridiplantae; phylum Streptophyta; class Magnoliopsida; order Poales; family Poaceae; genus Triticum; species Triticum dicoccoides. Next base: position 485,979,399 of record NC_041390.1, on the reverse strand, counting down.
CAACTTCGACCAGTTTGGCTTGGTAATCCTACAGGCAGTCAAGCTCTGATACCAACGCTGTCAGGACCCCGACTCAATGTCACATCGATCTAGCCTGTAACACCTCATATCACTTTGCGGCCTCACGCACGGTATTCCAACGGGTGTCGCCTTACCTTTGCCCGGGACCGTTTGCGCCTTTTGGCTCACCTATATGATGATGTCGCTAGCATCCATATGATAAGGAGCCCGGGCTGACATGACTAGTCGTAAACCCAAAGTGGCACAGACTTACAGGGACAGGCATCCATGACCCAACATCGAACGTGTCGGTCATCAGCAAGTGGGTCCGGGTTGTAGCACTGGGCTAGCAGGACTCCGGTAAACCGGGCTGTAGCGGCTAACAGGGCTCCGGTACTCAATGCATGACATTTCCCCAAGGGGACAGACACAGGAACGAAGAAGGACACATGCCGGCCAGCCTAAGTGTTTCGGAGCAGTAGCAAGCTACCATGGCTCAATGGAAACACTAGGAGACATTTCCCGGTAAGAGAGGCTACTAAAGATAAACAACTAGATAGTCAGATCCCACACATACCAAGCATTTCAATAACATACACACAATATGCTCGATATGTGCAAATACAACAAGGCATCACAACATGACTCTACGACACAAGTATTTATTCAATAGGCTCCAAGGAGCGAGATATTACAAACAGGGGTCTCATGACCCAACATTCAGAGCATACAGATCAAAACACAAGCGGAAGCTAATATGTCTGAGTACAGACATCTACAAATGAAAGAGGCTGAGAAGCCTGACTATCTACCAGATCCTGCCGAGGGCACAAGATCGTAGCTGAGGTAACAAGCTAAACGTCGAAGTCCACGCGGTACTACTAGCGAGACTGAAGTCTCTCTGCAAAAACATAAATTAAGCAACGTGAGTACAAATGTACCCAGCAAGACTTACATCAGATCTATCTACATATGCATCATTATCAACAAGGGGGTGGTGGGGTTTAACTGCAGCAAGCCAGCTTTGACTCGGTGGCTAACCTGAACTACGACTGCAAGTAACTCTTTTGAGGTGGCGCACACGAGTCCACATATTCACCATATCAATACACCACTATGGATCCGCTCCCGTCTCCCTACGAGAACGCCGTCCATAGCACTCACGCTCATCTTGCGTATTTTAGAGTATCCACTTACACTTGTCTATGAACTGTATAGGCAACCCAGAAGTCCTTTACCGCGGACACGGCTATTCGAATAGATCATATTAACCCTGCAGGGGTGTACTTCTTCACACACGCTTTCGCCACTTACCGCCATGTACACCTCGTGTATCTCGGCAACCTTCAAGCGGAAGCCTGGCGAGGGAGTCGGCCACGACCTGACTAACCACACAAGTCTCTCGTCTAGGTTTATCGCCTATTCGGGTTCCATCCGCAAGGAGATCCGGCCGGGGTGTTGCTCACGGCCCCAAACGATGTGTGCAGGGTTCCCAAGCCCGCCTCGATGGGTGGATCTACGCTTGGTACACCGTGCCACTGTGCCTAGTCTGTCCCAAGCCCACCTGTACCGGGTGCCACTTGGTAGACTACTAACACTACCTACAAACACCAGAAACTAGTTGCAACTCCTGGACAGAGATCGAGTTGATTAATAAGTCGAGAGAGCTTGGAGGGCCCGGAGCCCAATGTGTGGTAGTAACTGATCATGGATCACAAACACAGAACTCAGTTCCTGAGGACGGCTACAATGAGACAACCCACCATGTACTCCTACATGGCCTCTCACTGCTACCTTTACCAAATCGTGTTCACACACTTAGTTCACACACAGTAGGACATGTTCACACACCTCTGATTCATCCCCGATGAATCAGACCTGACTCAACTCTAAGCAGTAGCAGGCATGACAAACAAGCATGAAAGAGTAGGCACATCAGGGCTCAAACAACTCCTACTCATGCTAGTGGGTTTCATCTATTTACTGTGGCAATGACAGGTCATGCAGAGGATAAGGGGTTCAGCTACCGCAGCAAGTAACAAATATGTCATTGTTGTTCTAATGCAGTAAAAGAGAGCAGGAGCGAGAGAGTAGGATTGTATCGGAATGAACAAGGGGGTTTTGCTTGCCTGGCACTTCTGAAGATGATATAGCTCTTCATCGGTGTCATCGATCTCATCGTCGGAACATCGTCTACTGAGAGGGGACAAATACCGACAAACAAGGAAGAAACACAATCAATGCAATGCACAATATGATGCATGATCATGACATGGCAATATGTTGTTGATTGGGCTAATGCAACTAGCAGCAAGTTAAATGGAGTTGGTTTGAATCCAGGATTCAAATTCAAACTCCATATGTGAGGGTTTAAATGCCATTTATAAGATTTGTGCTAAACAGCAGCTATAAGTTGTTCTAACATGCATGAAAATGGTATAGATGGATAGATTGGATTTTTCTGATCATTTTTCATATATAAATTATTTAATTTGGAGTTACGGTTGAATTTCTATGAATTTTAGAAGTTTTGGACATTTTTCTGAAAATAATAAATCATTTAAGATTTATTTAAATTCCAGAAACAAATACTGCATCAGCATGACGTATTAGTGACGTCAGAAAGTCAACGGGGCTGGTCCAGGTCAAGCCTGGCCAGTGGGGTCCACACGTCAGTGTCTCAGACGAGTTTGTGTCGCTGACATGTGGGCCCAGTCAACGGCCACGTCAGCGCGGTCAAAGCTAATGCGTGGGGCCACTGCAATTAGATTAAACTTAATCTATTTTAGTTAGCCCTTTAGTTAAGCGGTGGGGCCCGGCTGTTTGTGACACGATGCGGTGGTTAGTGGCTAATTAAGCCAGCCACGTCAGCTGGCCGGAGATTAGCCGGCGACGACCACAGAGCACGGCGGGGGCACACCGGACTTGCGCTAGGGGCATCGGATTCGCGCGCTGAGGGCACCAGGGCATAGCCCTCGCTCTTGCGCATCCAGAGAGCCAAATGGGAGGGGCTGGGGTGGATCATGCTCGCCGGAGTCGAGCTCGTGGCGGCGGCCGGAGCTACGAGTGGGTGCGGGGTTGGCGCTGCAGCTTGCAAACGAGCCGGCTGTCACGCTAGTTCTGCTCTACGGAACGTTGCGAGCGCAACGGGCGCACGCACGGGACCAAAAGGTCACCGAGGCTTCGCCGGCGACGAGCGCGGGCGGCGGCGGGTTTCGGTCGTTGGCAAGGCGGCAACTACGGTGTGCAAACAAGAGAACGGAGAGGGGGAGAAGGAAGAGGAGCTCACGGGGAGTTGGCTGGTGCAGACGACGGGGCCGGGGAAGCGTCGGAGCGAGCGGGACGGCGAGGCGGATCTCCGGCGGCCGAGGAGGGGGAAAACGTCGGGGGCGGCGTTCCGGGGCTCTTCTGGTCGCGTGAGACGACGAGGAGGACGAGGGAGGACCGGCGGAGCTCGAGGGCGTGTCGAAGAGGCTTCGGGATGGCTGCGGCCGCGCGAGCGCTGGTTGGCGGCGACGGGCTCCGTTCGGTCGCGGGAGGGAGAGAGAGCAGAGGGGGATAGGGACGGAGGGAGAAGTGGACGTGGCGCCAGGGAGGTGCGTGGCATCTCCAGGGGGTCGGGGAAGCGAGCAGAGAGGCAGGAGGAGGTGGAAGCAGGAGGTGGAGTTCGGGCGCGCGCGCGTCGACACGCCAACGTCCTTCTGGCGCAAGGAGGAGGGTGACTGGCACGGGCCAGGTGGGCCGGCCCAGCCAGGTAAGGTTTCTGCTCTTTCCTTTTACTTATTGTTTTCTATTTTTTTCTTCCTCTGTTTTGATTTAGTTTAGCAACTAAATCATTTTAATAGATTCTGTAGGTTTTTATGTGGCTTGCTAAAATATATACAAAGCCACTCACAAACTTCCAGAATTATTGGAGTCATATTTAATATATATTAAATATAAATCCAAAGCAAATAGTTATTGGATTAATTCAAATGGCCAAAATAAATATCTCTATGACTCCAAAAATATTGGTTTGAATTTTACCTCTTACCAATATTTCTATGGAATAATAGGAACATTTTCTTGGACTCATTTGAGAAGATTTAAATGTTGGTTATTTTTAGAGGTTTCCTGAGGCTTTTGAAAATTCCTCAATTCAAATTTCATTTGAATTTAAACATGATGAACACATGGAAGCAAGCATAGGTCAGGCCAGAACTAGGGATGTGATAGTACAGGAGCAGGAGAATCCGACAGTCAGGATGCCGCCCCGGCAAGGAAAGGCCGGCGGCGGAACAAAAGAAGGAAAAAGGGCAAGGAAGTGCTAGTTGTCGAGCAGACCGGCAACGGAGGTGGTGCCAAGGAAGCTAAAGCTGGTGGCTCCGACAAGGAGGCCCAGCCTGTGGCGGCCGCCGACAAGCAGGACGGCTCCGGCAAGCCGTATTGCAAGATTCACCGCACCAAGGGTCACGATCTCCAGAACTGCAAGAAAGTCGAACAGCTTGTTGAGCAACAGAAAGCTGAGTACGAGCGGCGCGACAAGGAGAAGGCCCAGGAAGGAACTGGTGGATCCGGCAAGAAACGTCCCAGCCGAGGAGGACGCCGCGGCAAGGCCAAGTAGCGGCAAGGAGACAGACCTCCCCACGGCCGCGACAAGGATGAAGACGACGACGATGACGAAGACGTGGATGATGATGAGGCCGATGAGCAGGAATTTCAGAAAGCTACAGAGGTCCTGTGCGTTGATGGTGGCGCCTCTCTGCATACTTCGCACCGCCAACTCAAGTAGTGGATGCGGGAAGTGAATGCAGCAGAGCCATCCGTAGAGTCACGCAAGCCTCTGAAATGGTCCAGCACGCCTATCATCTTCGACATTGAGGATCATCCTGATCGCGTAACTGCGGTCGGATGCTTACCGATGTTGGTTTCACCAACTATCCGCAACCTCAAGGTCACGAAGATGCTAGTTGACGGCGGGGCTGGCTTGAATCTGATCTCCTCCGCGGTCCTTCAGAAACTCCAGATCCCCGACAGCGAGCTCGAAGAAACCGGCACATTCCAAGGAATCAACCCGGGAAGGAGCAAGCCGAAGGGGAAGATCATGCTGCCGGTCACATTTGGCAGCGAGTGTCACGACCGGTTTTCCGGGAAATAAATTTCCAGAAAAGACCGTCGTGCTCATCAGCCCCAGGATTACTGTTAGCTGATGAGGCTCCAACTTGATACAGAAATTCCAAGCAGAAAACAAAATATGTAATACAAGGCCATTCTGGCCTGTGAGTACAACAAATGGTTTCTAGTGGTTGATGGCGGAAGCGGGTTGTGAAACATCAGTGTCTATGGGACTCCATTTCCCATGGGAACAGCTGACCAGGTTAACTCCTATCTTCGCGAGGCTGCTATCTCCATTACTTAGGTTCCGGGGCTGTCATCGCGTCGCTCCTCTTCGTGCAAGAAAATCTGGCCAAGACAATAGCCAGGGACAAGCCAGTGAGTACTTTTAATGTACTCGCAAACATTATGAACACAGGTATAATATAACAATGATGTGCTGAAAATATTTTATGCTCATGACGTCAGTCACAAAAGATAAATAAATCTCTGATGCGTGCAAGCAAGTTATTTATAAAATTGCAATAACATAGTAGTATTAAAATTTATGAAATAAATAACAAGCAAAGCCACAGTCGGGCGTCTTAGCGACACCACATAAAGGGCTTTAAAAGAAATGCCACAGTCGGGCGTCTGAGCGACACCACATAAAGGGCTTTAAAAGAAATGCCACGGTCGGGCGTCTGAGCGACACCACATAAAGGGCTTTAAAAGAAATGGCACAGTCGGGCGTCTGAGCGACACCACATAAAGGGCTTTAAAAGAAATGCCACAGTCGGGCGTCTGAGCGACACCACACAAAGGGCTTTAAAATAAACAATCATAGTGAATATCCCGGAGGTAGAACCATCCCAGAGATACTCGATAATAACAATAATATCACGGATTAGTCAACAATAATAATAATCATAATTATCACAAGTCACAGGTAGTAGTTCCAGTTCTGGTTAACAGTTTCACCTCCGAAGACCGACACTAAGACCAACACTTGACCCATCCCAGACTGTAATCCTTAACCATGGACACGGCTATTCGAATAGGTTTAATCTCTGCAGAGGGTGTACTCTTTACCCACGAGTAACGGATTTCTTTAGTCCATCGGGACTAATTCCGTCTACGGTCTTTTTGTTGAAAACACACCTAACTTGCACACACCAGCTTATCTCACACGTGTCTCGAATCACCCACGACACCTGTTAAGCAAACTCTAAGTGGGGAGGCTACAACCTCGCGTAGCATGGGATCAAATTTATATCGCGCGCTCTAAGGGGTGGCCTCCCCTCTCGGTCCCAACCGGAAACACCCATGCCCCCGCACCAGGTGGCCTGCCTACCAGCTACAACCGGTATCTTCCACCATGGCCTCTCTGTACGGTGTGTGCTAGAAAGAGGTTGACAACTTACTGAACCGTACTCTACTTGATGTAGAGACGAGTGGTAGTACGAAACAAGTATGGGGGTTACTGGCACAAGACTCGATCTACGGTCGACTCAGGAGGTTTAAGTATTCCCTGCATGATTAGCATGACGAATATATTTCAACCAACAGAGTCACCGCTCATATCACCTTGCCATGCCATACCAGACATAACCGTCCCGACGGAGACCGGCGACAAACTCATGCCTACCCAAGGCAGAGGTTTTCCCGGGTTCCTGCCAGTATGCATGCAAGGCACATGAGGGTGATTATCATCACAAGTGTGTCCATTTCCAACAGCATGGAAATCAATAACATGCACCCATGCATATGATCATATCACATGAAATAACAAGTTTCTCCAAAGTGAGGTGATGTTATGAACGTGTCATCGAACACACAAAAATATTATGTCGGGGTTCAGAATGCTTGCCTTCAATGTGTGGAAAGGCAGGGTGCACTCCAAAACTTGAAACATTTCTCCTCTCTTCAAAAATCCTATTTTAGCAATATAAAAGAATTAACACACAAAATAAAAATAGCACCAAAAGTTGTTCTGAAATTTTTTCAAATAAATCTTAAAATAAACTAGGTGAAATTTGAGAGAGGTAGGAAAAAGAATCATTTCATTTGGAGTTGTATTTAAAAAGATATAACCAGTCAAAGTTTTGGTCAAATTCTGTTTTTAAAAATAAAACAAAAGAAAACATTTCAGCCACGAATACGCTTTCTAAGTAGGGGTTACGTACTTGGGGTTTTACGCTATCACTTAACACGCGTGGCGGCGGAGTGGGTCACTGACAGTGGGTCCACGGGGCCCACTAGTCAGGTTTGACTAGTCTTTCTCCCTCTCCTTCCTCTGTCCCGAGCGGAGGCGGAGCTCCGGCGATCGTCGCCGGCGACTGGCGGCTTCTCGCGGGGCCCCAAGGGCGGGGATGGATCCGCCACTCCAGGGCGGTCATCCCGGTGGTCGACAGGTAGGTGGGGGCGGAGGGAGCTGCCGGCGGCGAGCTTCGCGGCAGAGGAGGCTTCGGTGGCGAAGTGGTTTTGTGGCGGCGATGGCTCCCGAACCAAATTGAGTAGGGGGATCTGTTCACGGGAGGAAGAGAGGACTTCTGGTGAAGAGAGTGGAGAGGGGGAAGCCCTAGTGGCGCCGGAGTGAACGAGACAGTGGCGGCGGCAGGAGTTGCCGGAGACGAAGAAGGCGGCGTTTCCCTGACGATTGCGGGCTATGGGGGTTCCATGGGGTAGCCTGAGGTTGCGTGCGTGCTCAGAGGGGCTCGGGGTCCCTTTTTATAGCATGGCAAGGCGGTTCCGCGGCGGCTGCGGATAAGGTCGCCGGCAACCGCCATTCTGTCGCTAGGGTGTCGTGGCGGCGACGAGCGCTAGCGGACACACTCGTGGATGAGCTTGCGCTGTTCCAGGGGCCAGGTGGCGAGCGGAAGAGGCTTGGGCGGCGCTGAACAGAGCAGGGGCTGTCGGCAGCCGTGGCGGCTAGCTCCTGGCCTGTCGGGGACGTGGCGAGGGGTGGCTTGGCGTGTTGCGGTGAGGAGGGACGTGCGTGGCGTGGCTCTGCAGTGGAGGCAAGGCCAGGGGCGCGACGCGTCGGCTCGGGCGCGGCACGTACAAAACGCGTGCCAAACGCACGCTCTGCTCGCGCTCCGGGCGTGCACGGGACGTGCTCGACGTAATGCCTGAGCATGCTAGAGGTCGCGGTTGAGGCTGGGAAGAAACAGGGCTAGGTTAGGGTTAGATAGAGGGTGAATGGGCATTGTTGTTAGGTTAGGTGACCAAGTTCATAGTGTAAACTTGAATCCATGCCAAATCTGGCTATGCTCTCCAGGTGTTTGACAAAATGCCACAGGCACCTAGGCTCTTCTTGGGGTGGCCAAATCCTCCAGATCAGGGTCTCCTTAGATGCAAGAGAGAGTGGTGAGGTTAGTTTGTGAAAAGCACAAACTTGTTAGTGCAAGTTTTGCAAAACTACAATTCTGGACAGGAAATAAATGACATTATTTCATGAACCAAAATTAATCCAATGGGTGCATGCTCCTGGATTTAGGGGTTTGGTAGGGCTGTCTACAAGTAGGAGAAAACACAAGATCTTTGGAGCAAAATTAAATAGGGTTGCAGTAGAAATCACAAGGCTGGACCAGAATGAAAAAGAGGATGATTCACTCAATTTTTTCAAAGAACATAAATAGGTTTTTGCACAAAGTGGAATAATATGCTCCTACTGGCCTCCCCTAATTTTGGTAGAAGTTTTAAATAAATATTTAAATAGGTTGTAGTGTAAAATTGCCCACTGGACCAGATTTGAAAACTTGGTGTAGAACTCAAAATATCCAATGAATGAAATATATTATTGCACAAAAGTGATTTAGAGACATCACATGATATCTCCAAACCTTGGTGAAATTTTTAGTTAAATATATCAAATGGTTGTAGTTCAAAAAGAGCTCCAAATTTTAAAACAAGTCATTTAATGAATAAAGCTCAGGGTGAAATAATTCTATAAATAAATCTCCTGATTGAGAGATGTTTTTTAAATGAGAGGGAAAATAAGTCCAACATATTTTGGAAGGATCCACTTGGGAAAAATTTCTTAATATTAAAAGAAAAGTTTTGAAATCAACAGAGATATACTTGCATGCAAAAAATTTAAACTCTTGGCAAAATTTTAATAACTAAAACCTGGTTAAATTTTTGGGGTGTTACAATACTACCCCCCTTAAGAAAAATCTCGTCCTCGAGATTTGCTAAGAGCCGTTGTGAAAAACAAAAGTTCCATATGCGTTCGAGCGGTTGTGAGACTGCTGCCGTGGTGCTGCGTGAATAAAAATAATAATAATCCACGTAGTGAGGGGATAAATGATGCAGCAATTCAGTAAAAAGAAAACTCATACTAGGATCTTTCGCGGTTACACAAGTTAATCACGAAGAAAAATTACTCATACCAGTAGAAACTAAATACTCGACTCGTCACACAAATTTGGGGTACCATGCATAAGATACACGCAAATATAAATGCTGCAAAAACAAATACAGTAGTGACGTCTAAAATGAAAACGGTAACTGGGTGGGGTCCTGATAAAATGTCTCTGGTAAAGGGATACACTCCTCTTCTATCGGAGGAAGTGGATTGACCAGTCGATGTATGCGTCTCTCCGGGTCGGGCCTCAGTGGTCTGCCGATGGCAATCTGAGGATTCAGATCAGTGAGATTCTGGAGATAATCCATCACTCGTTGGTTCAAATGCTCTTGAGCGATGATGTACTGGATAAGGTTGGCCAGAACTGGGTCTCTCTCAATACGCCCACCGGGAAAAGACGTTACTTCTCCGGGTGCTGCACGGCTCGGAAAGTAATAATATCCTCGTTCGCGGGCATAGGGTATTGCGGATCAAAGACGAGCAATCGCTTCTTTCGTAGCAGCTTCTATGGCCAGGTGTGGGGTTGGCATAGATTTCCCCACAAAGGAAACTTCTGTTGGATCTTGGTTGGGGTCTACAGGAGGAATGTGTACTGCTGCCCAATATTCCAAGGTGGATGGGGTGATTCTAGATTTGAACAGCTCGTACTGGGGTGGCTGGGTAGAACCCATGGTACTGCGGGTAAAGTCCCACAATATTTTGACAAAGCTACCTGGGGTTGCATCTGGGGTTCTCAGGTGAATGCTGGGGCTCGGCATGACAGGAAAAAGTTGTGAGTGTGGTGCACAAGGTGAGGGTTGCTGGGTAAGGTCACAAGGTGGCCTTTATATAGCAATGGAGCCGGATTCGTTTTACCGTGGTGAAAGGTAATAAATTTGCCAGCTTAGCTCCAAAGGTCAGGTCAGTGTCAGAGATACACATATCTCATAAAGAGACGTGTTACTGTGGTTGTCGTCGGGTTGGTTTTGGTAGTTGTGCCCGGAAAATGTGCAACTATGCGCTGACAAAGAAAATACGCAAGGCTACCATTAAAGCAGAGGCACAACGACAGGCTGCGTTAATATACATGGTCGCACGATTACAACGCGAGGATACACTGAAACTCGGTGCTACTCATACGGCTTAGTCTACCTCGTTTATGTCTAAACGGGCGTGCCTGGTGGATGTCGAGGCTTCTCCACGTGTCTCACTGCCGGGATTAGTCGGAGATGGCAGAGGAACTGCAGGGTCGGGGTAGTGATGATGACCATCGCGGGGATTGTTGGCCACAACCCCGTTGGAGTGTGCTCCCAAAAGGCGACGAAGCACTTCTGGGGTCATCAAAGCATCTCGGCTGATGGTTGGAGCTGATCTCGGGGTCTCGATCGGTTGTCCAAACAGCACGACTGGGTTGTCGGCGTTGGGCTCGTTTTCTTCTCTCGCCGGGGCTCGACGAACCAGCTCTCCACGAGCTGCAATTAAATCAATAGTGATTTGATCGCACAGTTCCTCTAGTGCACTTACATAGCGCACCAGGTGCAACAATGCAGGATCTGTCTCGTGATCTCCGTTGGCAACTTGGGGTGGTCTACCATACCCTTCACGTCTGGGGTAGTAGTGGAATGAGCGACAGTTAACTCTGGGCGACAAGTGCCTGAGATGAACTATAGCCTCTCGAGCAGCTAGTTGTATGGCTTGTGGCTCAAAGGAAGTTGTTCTTCTGGTGAACCTGTAGGGGCGCTCGGGTACTATACCCCTACCGTAGATGTGTACAGTGGCCCAGAATTGACGTTCTTCACCGCTCAAGGGTCCTTGGTACACAACATATTTTGGTGGCTCCTCTAACGCATAGGCACGACGGGTGAGGTTTGCGAGGATGGTCACAAAACCTCCAAGGTTGGTTGCTGTGGTCTCGTTGTGCACTATGGGGCCAGGCATTGTGGCTGGGTTCGAGGTTGTGTTGTGATGGGTTGGGGCTAGCGTGCCCTTTTTATAGAAAAAAGGGAACGGAGTCTTCTTTCGCACGCTTGCGAATGAGACATTTTTGCCATCGGTCACTGGTGTGTGACCGACAGGCTAGGCTGATAGGTTGGGCACCGACTGCCAAAAGTGTCGGGGTCACTGTGTGGCTATCTTGCACGGGAAGCTTGGCTGGGGTTTGGCTAAGGTCTAGTGGGTTGGTTTGCCTAAGTTTTTCGACCTGGCTAAGATAGGATTAGCCAATGGTCAGCCTGGCTCTGATACCAAGTCTGTCACGACCGGTTTTCCGGGAAATAAATTTCCAGAAAAGACCGTCGTGCTCATCAGCCCTAGGATTACTGTTAGCTGATGAGGCTCCAACTTGATATAGAAATTCCAAGCAGAAAACAAAATATGTAGTACAAGGCCATTCTGGCCTGTGAGTACAACAAATGGTTTCTAGTGGTTGATGGCGGAAGCGGGTTGTGAAACATCAGTGTCTATGGGACTCCATTTCCCACGGGAACAGCTGACCAGGTTAACTCCTATCTTCGCGAGGCTGCTATCTCCATTACTTAGGTTCCGGGGCTGTCATCGCGTCGCTCCTCTTCGTGCAAGAAAATCTGGCCAAGACAATAGCCAGGGACAAGCCAGTGAGTACTTTGAATGTACTCGCAAACATTATGAACACAGGTATAATATAACAATGATGTGCTGAAGATATTTTATGCTCATGGCGTCAGTCACAAAAGATAAATAAATCTCTGATGCGTGCAAGCAAGTTATTTATAAAATTGCAATAACATAGTAGTATTAAAATTTATGAAATAAATAACAAGCAAAGCCACAGTCGGGCGTCTTAGCGACACCACATAAAGGGCTTTAAAATAAATGCCACAGTCGGGCGTCTGAGCGACACCACAAAAAGGGCTTTAAAAGAAATGCCACAGTCGGGCGTCTGAGCGACACCACATAAAGGGCTTTAAAAGAAATGCCATAGTCGGG
>NC_041390.1:485953136-485966359 GCF_002162155.2 Triticum dicoccoides | reverse complement strand
TAACAATAATATCACGGGTTAGTCAACAATAATAATAATCATAATTATCACAAGTCACAGGTAGTAGTTCCAGTTCTGGTTAACAGTTTCACCTCCGAAGACCGACACTAAGACCGACACTTGACCCATCCCAGACTGTAATCCTTAACCATGGACACGGCTATTCGAATAGGTTTAATCTCTGCAGAGGGTGTACTCTTTACCCACGAGTAACGGATTTCTTTAGTCCATCGGGACTAATTCCGTCTACGGTCTTTTTGTTGAAAACACACCTAACTTGCACACACCAGCTTATCTCACACGTGTCTGGAATCACCCACGACACCTGTTAAGCAAACTCTAAGTGGGGAGGCTACAACCTCGCGTAGCATGGGATCAAATTTATATCGCGCGCTCTAAGGGGTGGCCTCCCCTCTCGGTCCCAACCGGAAACACCCATGCCCCCGGACCAAGTGGCCTGCCTACCAGCTACAACCGGTATCTTCCACCATGGCCTCTCTGTACGGTGTGTGCTAGAAAGAGGTTGACAACTTACTGAACCGTACTCTACTTGCTGTAGAGACGAGTGGTAGTACGAAACAAGTATGGGGGTTACTGGCACAAGACTCGATCTACGGTCGACTCAGGAGGTTTAAGTATTCCCTGCATGATTAGCATGACGAATATATTTCAAGCAACAGAGTCACCGCTCATATCACCTTGCCATGCCATACCAGACATAACCGTCCCGACGGAGACCGGCGACAAACTCATGCCTACCCAAGGCAGAGGTTTTCCCGGGTTCCTGCCGGTATGCATGCAAGGCACATGAGGGTGATTATCATCACAAGTGTGTCCATTTCCAACAGCATGGAAATCAATAACATGCACCCATGCATATGATCATATCACATGAAATAACAAGTTTCTCCAAAGTGAGGTGATGTTATGAACGTGTCATCGAACACACAAAAATATTATGCCGGGGTTCAGAATGCTTGCCTTCAATGTGTGGAAAGGCAGGGTGCACTCCAAAACTTGAAACATTTCTCCTCTCTTCAAAAATCCTATTTTAGCAATATAAAAGAATTAACAGACATAATAAAAACAGCACCAAAAGTTGTTCTGAAATTTTTTCAAATAAATCTTAAAATAAACTAGGTGAAATTCGAGAGAGGTGGGAAAAAGAATCATTTCATTTGGAGTTGTATTTAAAAAGATATAACCAGTCAAAGTTTTGGTCAAATTCTGTTTTTGAAAATAAAACAAAAGAAAACGTTTCAGCCACGAATACGCCTTCTAAGTAGGGGTTACGTACTTGGGGTTTTACGCTATCACTTAACACGCGTGGCGGCGGAGCGGGTCACTGACAGTGGGTCCACGGGGCCCACTAGTCAGGTTTGACTAGTCTTTCTCCCTCTCCTTCCTCTGTCTCGAGCGGAGGCGGAGCTCCGGCGATCGTCGCCGGCGACTGGCGGCTCCTCGCGGGGCCCCAAGGGCGGGGATGGATCCGCCACTCCAGGGCGGTCATCCCGGTGGTCGACAAGTAGGTGGGGGCGGAGGGAGCTGCCGGCGGCGAGCTTCGCGGCGGAGGAGGCTTCGGTGGCGAAGTGGTTTTGTGGCGGCGATGGCTCCCGAACCAAATTGAGTAGGGGGATCTGTTCACGGGAGGAAGAGAGGACTTCTGGTGAAGAGAGTGGAGAGGGGGAAGCCCTGGTGGCGCCGGAGTGAACGAGACAGTGGCGGCGGCAGGAGTTGCCGGAGACGAAGAAGGCGGCGTTTCCCTGACGATTGCGGGCTATGGGGGTTCCATGGGGTAGCCTGAGGTTGCGTGCATGCTCAGAGGGGCTCGGGGTCCCTTTTTATAGCGTGGCAAGGCGGTTCCGCGGCGGCTACGGATAAGGTCGCCGGCGACCGCCATTCTGTAGCTAGGGCGTCGTGGCGGCGACAAGCGCTAGCGGACACACTCGTGGATGAGCTCGCGCTGTTCCAGGGGCCAGGTGGCGAGCGGAAGAGGCTTGGGCGGTGCTGAACGGAGCAGGGGCTGTCGGTGGCCGTGGCGGCTAGCTCCTGGCCTGTCGGGGACGTGGCGAGGGGCGGCTTGGCGTGTTGCGGTGAGGAGGGACGTGCGTGGCGTGGCTCTGCAGTGGAGGCAAGGCCAGGGGCGCGACGCGTCGGCTCGGGCGCGGCACGTGCAAAACGCGTGCCAAACGCACGCTCTGCTCGCGCTCTGGGCGTGCACGGGACGTGCTCGACGTAATGCCAGAGCATGCTAGAGGTCGCGGTTGAGGCTGGGAAGAAACAGGGCTAGGTTAGGGTTAGATAGAGGGTGAATGGGCATTGTTGTTAGGTCAGGTGACCAAGTTCATAGTGTAAACTTGAATCCATGCCAAATCTGGCTATGCTCTCCAGGTGTTTGACAAAATGCCACAGGCACCTAGGCTCTTCTTGGGGTGGCCAAATCCTCCAGATCAGGGTCTCCTTAGATGCAAGAGAGAGTGGTGAGGTTAGTTTGTGAAAAGCACAAACTTGTTAGTGCAAGTTTTGCAAAACTACAATTCTGGACAGGAAATAAATGACATTATTTCATGAACCAAAATTAATCCAATGGGTGCATGCTCCTGGATTTAGGGGTTTGGTAGGGCTGTCTACAAGTAGGAGAAAACACAAGATCTTTGGAGCAAAATTAAATAGGGTTGCAGTAGAAATCACAAGGCTGGACCAGAATGAAAAAGAGGATGATTCACTCAATTTTTTTCAAAGAACATAAATAGGTTTTTGCACAAAGTGGAATAATATGCTCCTACTGACCTCCCCTAATTTTGGTAGAAGTTCTAAATAAATATTTAAATAGGTTGTAGTGTAAAATTGCCCACTGGACCAGATTTGAAAACTTGGTGTAGAACTCAAAATATCCAATGAATGAAATATATTATTGCACAAAAGTGATTTAGAGACATCACATGATATCTCCAAGCCTTGGTGAAATTTTTAGTTAAATATATCAAATGGTTGTAGTTCAAAAAGAGCTCCAAATTTTAAAACAAGTCATTTAATGAATAAAGCTCAGGGTGAAATAATTCTATAAATAAATCTCATGATTGAGAGATGTTTTTTTAAATGAGAGGGAAAATAAGACCAACATATTTTGGAAGGATCCACTTGGGAAAAATTTCTTAATATTAAAAGAAAAGTTTTGAAATCAACAGAGATATACTTGCATGCAAAAAATTTAAACTCTTGGCAAAATTTTAATAACTAAAACCTGGTTAAATTTTTGGGGTGTTACAGCGAGCTGAACTTCAGAACTGAGAGGGTCACATTTGACGTTGCCTATTTTCCATTGCCCTACAATGGGATCCTTGGCCGTCCAGCGCTCGCCAAGTTTATGGCAGCCTCTCACTATGCATACAACATGCTCAAGATGCCAGGCCCGATAAGTGTCATCTCTATCCCCGGCGACAAGAAGGATGCCCTTATCTGCGCCGACAAGATCTATCAGGAAGCAGCAGCCGCAGCAGAGCGCAAGACACTTGCCGCTGAAGTTCCCGGAGGGAAGAAGAAGACAAAGTCCGGCAAGAGCTCTGATGCCCACTCCGGCAAGCGCACCTCTTCGGAGTGCTGCGCTACCGTCGAGGACGCACCATCGAGCTCCACCGGCAAGTGCAAGAAGACGATGGCAGCTCCACCCGAGACCAAGAAGGTGTCCGCCAAGGAGGACAGCACTGGTGGTACCTTCACCATCAGTGCCACGCTTGACCCCAAATAGGAAAGTGCGCTCATTGCTTTCCTGCGGGCGAATGTCGACGTGTTTGCATGGCAACCGTCTGATATCCCCGGTGTTCCCAGGAAAGTAATTGAGCACCACCTTGCCGTCTGTCCTCATGCTCGGCCCGTCAAGCAGAAAGTCAGGAAGCAAGCAGTGGAGCGCCAAGAATTCATTGCAGAAGAAATCAGGAAATTGGAAGCAGCAGGCCTTGTCAGAGGAGTGCTCCATCCCACGTGGTTGGCCAATACTGTAGTCGTGCACAAGGCGAACGGGAAATGGAGGCTTTGTATAGACTTCACTGACGTCAATAAAGCTTGTCCCAAAGATCCATTTCCCTTGCCGCGCATTGACCAGATTGTTGACTCCACAGCTGGATGTGATTTGCTTTCATTCCTTGATGCATATTCAGGATACCATCAAATCTTCATGGCAGAAGAGGATGAAGAGAAAACCGCATTTATCACCCCTTGCGGCACATACTGTTTTGTACGGATGCCCTTTGGGTTGAAGAATGCTGGTTCAACATTTGCAAGGGTAGTCCATGTTGCCTTTGAGCCACAGATACACAGAAATGTGGAAGCCTACATGGATGATATAGTGGTCAAGAGCAAGGACAAGGCTACCCTGATCCAAGATTTAGAAGAAACTTTTGCAAATCTGCGCAGGATCAACCTCAAGCTCAACCCCGAGAAGTGTGTGTTTGGAGTCCCTTCCGGCAAGCTTCTCGGGTTCTTTGTGTCTCAGCGGGGAATCGAAGCCAACCCCGACAAGATCAAGGCCATCGAGCAGATTGAAGCACCGAAGCGCGTCAAGGATGTGCGAAGGCTTGCCGGTTGCGTGGCTGCTCTCAGCAGGTTTATCTCTAAGTCTGCTGAGCGCGCCCTGCCATTTTTCAAAATATTGAAAAAGGCAGGTCCAATGAAATGGACTCCGGAAGCGGAGGACGCGCTACAGGACTTGAAGAGGTACCTGTCCTCCACTCCAATACTTGTCGCACCTAAGCCACAAGAGAAGTTGCTGTTGTACCTAGCGGCAACCAATCAATTGGTTAGTGCTGCGTTAGTAGCGGAGAGGAAGGCGGACGATGAGCCAGCAACCGCGGCAAGTGAATCCAGCGACAAGCAGGGGGCTTCTCCGACAAGCTCTGGCCCCGACAAAGATGAATCTGCGCAGACGTGCAAGGAGGTGCAGAAGAAGATGGTGCAGCGCCCAGTTTACTTTGTTAGCTCCCTTCTCCAGGGGGCTAGGTCGAGGTACTCTGGTGTGCAAAAGTTGCTTTTCGGCCTCCTCATGGCCTCGAGAAAGCTGCGCCATTACTTCCAGGCACACGAGATTACAGTCGTCACTCGCTTTCCGCTGAAGAGGATACTGCAGAATCCAGAAGCAACAGGCAGGATTGTCGAGTGGGCACTGGAACTGTCAAGCTTTGGCCTCAAGTTTGAGAGCACTGCAACGATCCAAAGCAGGGCATTGGCAGAGCTCATAGCAGAGTGGACGCCAACCCCAGACGAAGAAATTCCAGAGACGAGCATCCCCGTCAAAGAGGCAAGCAAAGAGTGGCTGATGTACTTTGATGGTGCCTTCTCGCTGCAAGGCGCCGGTGCTGGCGTGCTGCTTATCGCACCCACCGGAGAGCACCTCAAGTACGTAGTCCAGATGCACTTTCCCAAGGAGCAAGCAACGAACAATACTGCAGAGTATGAGGGTTTGCTTGCTGGCCTCAGAATCGCAGCCGACCTTGGGATCAAGAAACTCATTGTAAGGGGTGACTCGCAGTTGGTCGTCCGCCAAGTAAACAAGAACTACCAGAGTCCATTGATGGAAGCTTATGTTGATGAAGTGAGGAAGCTAGAAGCACACTTTGACGGCCTGCAAATGGAACACGTTCCACGAGCTCAGAATGACATTGCTGATGGCCTGTCAAAGTGCGCAGCACTAAAGTTACCTGTGGAACCAGGGATTTTTGTGCTCAAGCTGACTCAACCATCCGTAACACCATCAACTGGACAGAATAAGAAGAGGAAGTTGGTTTCTGATGACTACTTTCCGGCAGAGCTTCCCGAAGCCGCCGCCAAGAAGGTCCCCAAGATCGACGCCAAGAGTGCTGAGGAGCAGTCTGCTCCGGCGAACCTCTTGGTTTGTTCCATTGAAGCAGACGCTCCCGACAAGTTTTGCTCCAGCAAGCTTGCCGGGGAATATCACGCTCCGGCCGAACCACAGGTTCTTGCCGTAGAAGCGGATGTTCCCGCAGCAATAGATACGCCTTTAGTCCTTGTTGTCGAGCCACAAGCTCCAGCATGGGCGTAGTAGATTGTCCGTTTCCTTCAGACAGGAGAGCTTCCCGAAGAGCAAGAAGAAGCTGAAAGAGTAGCCTGGCAGTCAAGTATGTACAAGTTTGTCGACAACACACTGTACAGAATAAGACTCAACGGTGTGAAATTGAAGTGCATTCGCCGGGAAGATGGACAACAGCTGTTGGCAAAGATACATGGAGGCATATGTGGTCACCACATTGGCGCAAGAGCACTTGCCGGCAAAGCATTCCGGCAAGGCTTCTTCTGGCCGACAGCCCTCCAGGATGCAACTGCACAAGTAACCAAGTGTGAAGCATGCCAGTTCCATTCCAAACAGATACACCAGCCAGCTCAAGCTCTCCAGAAGATCCCTTTATCCTGGCCATTTTCGGTCTGGGGGCTCGACATCCTCGGCCCCTTCCCCCGAGTTGTCGGGGGCTTTGAGTTCTTGTACGTTGCAATCGACAAGTTCACAAAGTGGTCGGAAGTGGAACCAGTGAGGAAGGTGACAGCACAGTCAGCAGTCAAGTTCTTCAGGTCGATTGTTTGCCGTTTCGGGATCCCTAACAGGATCATCACCGACAACGGCATGCAATTTACGAGCCGCACCTTCATGCAGTATGTCCAAGATCTTGGTGCCAAGGTCTGCTTCGCTTTTGTTGCTCATCCGAGAAGCAACAGTCAAGCGGAGAGGGCAAATGCTGAAGTGCTGCGAGGCCTCAAGACCAGAACTTTCGACAGGC
This sequence comes from Triticum dicoccoides, assembly GCF_002162155.2. Classification (NCBI taxonomy): domain Eukaryota; kingdom Viridiplantae; phylum Streptophyta; class Magnoliopsida; order Poales; family Poaceae; genus Triticum; species Triticum dicoccoides. The sequence goes on along the minus strand of NC_041390.1, from coordinate 485,959,574 downwards.
TGCACAAGTGCGGAAGAAACTAGATCGAGGAGCTGCCGGTGATTCTTTGGTCGATTAGAACGACGCCAAATCGAGCCACTGGCCAGACACCCTTCGCTCTAGTCTACGGAGCGGAGGCAGTTCTCCCCACGGAACTCGTTTACGGGTCGCCTCGAGTGCTCACTTATGATGAGCTCGAGCAAGAGCAGCTGCGACAAGATGACGCGCTGCTCCTTGAGGAAGACCGTCTCCAGGCTGCTGTGCGAGCCACTCGCTACCAGCAAGCTTTGCGTCGCTACCATAGCCGCAAAGTTAAAGCCAGGAGCTTCGAGGAAGGCGACCTTGTTCTTCGGCGTGTTCAGTCCGCCAAGAATTCCAACAAGTTGACGCCGAAGTGGGAAGGCCCTTATCGGGTGAAACGAGTCACTAGGCCCGGCGCTGTCCGCCTTGAGACCGAAGATGGCATTCCGGTGAGCAACTCCTGGAACATTGAACATCTTCGTAAGTTTTACCCGTAGGGCGCGGTTGCCGGAAGCTTTTCCGGCAACCACCTTTTGTACAAGTCTTGCCGCTGTTGCATGTAATCCTTTGTACAAAGCCGGGCGCAGACCCCGTGCACCAGTAAAGCTCATGTGCCCCGCACATCTTGTCAGTTTTTTATGCTATAATCCTTTTCGCATATGTTATCTGACACTTTGTGCAGCACCAGATCCCGATAAGCAATAGCGAGCCCAAGGCTCCATATCATTACTTTATTTCTCTGTTTCTTTCTCAAAAGAAGGAAGGTTCCCTCGCCCACAAGGTTTACCGAGGGGAGAAGGAGAAGATAATGGTGTGGACCAGACCGTTCAAGAAAGTTTCTCCTTGCCGGGAAGCAGACGACAGAAAAGCTAAGTTGCTACAGCTTGAGCAATCAGTTTTTTTTAAGTTTTTGAGTTATTTTCCTTGAACGACCGTGCTTTGTATGGAAAACCTGTGCGCGGAGGAACCAACTCGTAGCTAGCTGCGCCCTTACTTTGTTTTCGAGTCCGCTCAACAACTTAAGTGAGCTGCTAGCGCCCTTACTTTGCTTCGAGTCCGCTCAGCAACTTAAGTGAGCCGCTAGCGCCCTTACTTTGTTTCGAGTCCGCTCAACAACTTAAGTGAGCTGCAACTAGTTGCGACAAGGTTGCTTGTCGGTAGTGACCCCGCCAGCAGGCTACTGAAGTTCCACACTCGGTGCTCGCGGCAAGGGTGCCTGCACCAGCAAGTTTCCCTAGAAAGCGTAGGGCAGAACCATACAAAGCCAAGAGTCGAGTAAAGGAAGTAACACATCAATTTTTTGCCTAAGACAGAGTTATATTACAAAAATAACTTGTCGCACCTCTAATAAAGTGTTACCATGACATGACTGGCAGCGACAAGAAAAGAAGAAAACGGACGGCCTAATCTACGCTAGAGGTCGAGTGTCCGTCCTTTTGCTTCTCTTTCGTTCGCAGGACTCACATATCCTGGCCAGACTGCTTGAGGACGAAAAGGAGAAGAAGGGCGCGCCGGCACCTGGGCCCCGGCAAGCCAGTATCGCTGGTGGCTGCGAGTGCCAAGAATCGTCCACGGCAAACCAGAGTTGCCGGGGGCTGCAATATCAGATAAGTCTTTCATCCCTCATCATGCATCCTCTTATGGACTGGGGAATGCGAAACCGCGTTTTCTTCCCGAAAAACTGCCGTGCTCCCTCAACTCTAGGCCCTGGGGCTCGTTCCCGGGTCCAAGTTTGGTCGTAGTCGCGGCAGCAAAGGGATGAAACGAGGAGACCGCACCCACCTTGTTCCCGCCTCCGTCAAAGGCGTGAGAAAGGTCGAGCGACGTGGGAAGGCGGCAGGGCCTGTTGCCGGGAGATGAAATGTCTGTCCGAGGGATACCAAGGATTTGCTCCTTGGCGTGGGTTCAACTCACGAGACAAATAACCCGGCAAGCATCCCCTTTTTCATTAAAAAACATCCCACTCAGGTACAGTCCATAGAGGATGAAAAACATGAAAGAGAGGATTACAAGTTTTAGATACAGCTAAGGCCCGAAGGCTTACAAATTAAAAAGATAAGATGCCCGTAATCCCTTTCCTGTCCCTCTCTTCAGGAGGCAGGTCAAGGAGGCGAAAAGGGCAAAAGGAGCGCCTAGGCGAGCTACGGGTGCCAGAAGACACCAAGAGAACATCCCGGGGGCCGTCCGAAGGCTGGACGGCGATGGCGGCGCTGGAAGCAGGGCTCGAAGACGGGGCGGCAGGACGTCAGCACGCCGTCGAGGGCACCACGCCCCCGTACTCCGACCTGACGGCCTTGTCGCCAGTCCTCTTCCCCTTCCGTAGCCTCCCTACGCCAGCCGCCCAAGGAGACCACCCCGGGGAGTTCAAGGAGCCGGCGACACGGATGATGGGGTCGCCGGTGCCGCGCGAAGCGGCGCCCGACGCCTAGTCGGACTCGCCACCCCGCCGCCCGCTACCCTCATCGTTGGTGTCGCTCTCCTTCTCGTCACTCTCGCTCGAGGAGGAGCCTTCGCTATCGGAGGAGCTGTCCACGCAACACTTCGCCCGAGTGCCGAAGCACCCGAAGACCTTGATGGAGAGGAGATCACCCTCCATCAACTTAAAATGGAGGGTAAACCCCTCCATCAGGCTGTGGATACGGGCGAACGTCTTCCACCCTCGATCAAGATACATCACATTAGGGGCTGGGAATACAACGCGGACTCGCGCGCCGCTGATCCCACAGCCCCTCATGTGTAGTCTCAGTGTCTCGGGCGGGTCCAACTCCATCGGGCTCGCAAACGGAGCTGGAAGCCGGAGGCGACGACGAGGCGCCCGGCGCAGCTTGACGAAGAACTCGCAAGGGTCGTCCCCTATATGGACCGCCATGGGTGGAGGAGCCGCCGGCGGAGGCGAAGCTGGCGCGCCGCCCCGCCCGCCTCTTCCCCGAGCGCCTCGACCTCGTCCTCGACCTCGTCCGCGACCTCGCCCCCTTCCTCTTCCCCTTATGGCTGGCTCTGCCACCACGGGCGCGGGAGAGGGAGAGATGCGCTGTCTGGCGGCGACCCTCGCCGCCACCGATGAAGGGCCTGGGTTCCCTTTCTCCATGGTGAATGAGAGAAAGGGGAGCAGAAGCTGAAGAAAGGAGGAGATGAGAGAGTGCAGGTTTCTGTGCTCCCCTCCCGCTCTTTATAAAGGAGCGAGGTGGGGGCTCGGCCGCCCCGCTTAGCGAATCAAGGCACGGGAAGAGCAGGGAGTCGGGGCCAACCCGCTGCCTCTGCTCGCGACGGCCCAGTTTCCCACTTCCACCGTCCGCGACCCCAAGCGCATGGGAGCCGCGTGGCGGGGATGCAGAACCAAGGCGACGGATGAGGCAGCCTCGCTCCGCCTCATGATCGCGGGGAATGGACGTCCCGAAAACCGCGCACCGGCCCCGTCCAGTAAATGCACCACGCCCCCACACCTACCTCCGTTTTAGGAGGAGGGCGTGAACCGTCCCCATCATCATGGCCTGACGCATGCTCGAGGGGCTTAGCCCTGCGCACGCCGCCCGCGTCACCCACGACGCCGCGTTTGACGCGTGCCGTTCTGGGCGTGCGCGGTGGGAGCGGAGAGATATGCGGCGTGACCTAGGACGCGCGTGCCCGTGCACTGTTTTGGGCCTGGCCCAACAGCGCTCGGCACCGTGTATGGCCCAGGCCCGGGGGCTCCTGTCGGTGTACTAGAGTAGGGGTACCCTAGTATCCCGAACTCGTGCACGGGCAGTTGCAGCGCCCCGCGGCAAGGCTTGCCGGGTGACCGCCAAGACCCTCCGTGGCTCCCTTGAAGACCATTCAAGAACAAAGTACCCAAACCAAGGCCCCGGCAAGAGGAGCTTGCCGGGAAGGCCAACCAAGGCCCTGGCAAGAGGAGCTTGCCGGGAAGGCCACTCAAGGCATACCAAGAAAGCTTGCCGCGACGCGCCCTGCGTCCCGACAAGGCCCGGTGAGCAACAAGCTCCCAAACACGACAAGACGACGACCGCGGCAAGGAGCTTGCCGCGGGAAACCCCCACTTCGTGCCCGCGCTCCAGCACACCTGCTAACGTGTCGCTCTAGGACTCTCCCAAGCACACGTGGCAGGAGGCCGTGCAGCTAGGGGTGCGCGGTGGCAAGCAGAGATGAAGAGAAGGCCATCGTGGCAAACGGTGGCGCTCCTAACGGTCACTTTTTGCACTGTTTAGGCAACTCAGACAGGCATTCAATGACTTTGTCCCCTGCCGTCAGAGTTAGGTAGGGTGCACTATATCCACAGTAGTTGTAGCTGCACCTACCGCATCCTTTTCCATTTTTACCCTTCTAGTCTACGTTGCCACCTGTCGGTGACCCCTTGAAAGTATAAAAGGAGGCCCAAGCGCAACGTAGAGGAGGTTCGGCCGGTTCACCTCATTCGAAACACCAGAAACACTCCCATGCTCAGTCTGCCAGCGTCCATCGCTCCTGAGCAAGAATTCAATACACACAAACAAGCAGCAGTAGGGTTTTACGCATCCGTGCGGCCCGAAGCTGGGTAAAACTGCTCGCGTGTACTGCCTCGATCCGCTCTTTGTGCAACCTCCGCCCCCCTCCGAACCGAAAGGGGCCCTGTCCCCATAGGTGTTGGTGGATCAGCCTCCCCGACAGGTACCCCCGAAAATACCCGAATCACTCGGAACCTTTCCGATGTCCGAATATAGTCATCCAATATATCGATCTTTACGTCTCGACCATTTAGAGACTCCTCGTCATGTCCCCGATCTCATCCGGGACTACGAACTACCTTCGGTACATCAAATCACATAAACTCATAATATAATCGTCGCCAAAACTTTAAGCGTGCGGACCCTACGGGTTTGAGAACTATGTAGACATTACCGAGACATATCTCCGGTCAATAACCAATAGCGGAACCTGGATGCTCATATTGGCTCCCACATATTCTACGAAGATCTTTATTGGTCAGACCGCATAACAACATACGTTGTTCCCTTTGTCATCGGTATGTTACTTGCCCGAGATTCGATCGTCGGTATCTCAATACGTTGTTCAATCTCGTTACCGGCAAGTCTCTTTACTCGTTCCGTAATACATCATCCCGCAACTAACTTATTAGTTGCAATGTTTGCAAGGCTTAAGTGATGTGCATTACCGGGAGGGCCCAGAGATACCTCTCCGACAATCGGAGTGACAAATCCTAATCTCGAAATACGCGAACCCAACAAGTACCTTCGGAGACACCTGTAGAGCACCTTTATAATCACCCAGCTACGTTGTGACGTTTGGTAGCACACAAAGTGTTCCTCCGGTAAACGGGGGTTGCATAATCTCATAGTCATAGGAACATGTATAAGTTATGAAGAAAGCAATAGCAACAAACTAAATGATCAAGTGCTAAGCTAATGGAATGGGTCAAGTCAATCACATCATTCTCCTAATGATGTGATCCCATTAATCAAATGACAACTCATGTCTATGGCTAGGAAACATAACCATCTTCGATTAATGAGCTAGTCAAGTAGAGGCATACTAGTGACACTCTGTTTGTCTATGTATTCACACATGTATTATGTTTCCGGTTAATACAATTCTAGCATGAATAATAAACATTTATCATGGTATAAGGAAATAAATAATAACTTTATTATTGCCTCTAGGGCATATTTCCTTCACCTTGTTGATGTGAGACTTTCTCATTTTTGTCTTCTCCACATAACCCCCATCATCATATTCTATTCCACCCATAGTGCTATGTCCATGGCTCGCGCTCATATATTGTGTGAAAGTTTATAGGTTTGAGATTACTAAAGTATGAAACAATTGCTTGGCTTGTCATCGGGGTTGTGCATGATGAGAGCATTCTTGTGTGACGAAAATGGAGCATGACTAAACTATATGATTTTGTAGGGATGAAATTTCTTTGGCCATGTTATTTTGAGAAGACATAATTGCTTAGTTAGTATGCTTGAAGTATTATTATTTTTATGTCAATATGAACTTTTATCTTGAATCTTTCGGATCTGAATATTCATACCACAATTAAGAAGAATTACATTAAAATTATGCCAAGTAGCACTCCGCATCAAAAAATCTGTTTTTATCATTTACCTACTCGAGGACGAGCAGGAATTAAGCTTGGGGATGCTTGATACGTCTCCAACGTATCTATAATTTTTTATTGCTCCATGCTATATTATCTACTGTTTTGGACATTATTGGGCTTTATTATCCACTTTATATTATTTTTGGGACTAACCTATTAACCGGAGGCCCAGCCCAGAATTGCTGTTTTTTTTGCCTATTTTAGGATTTCGAAGAAAAGGAATACCAAACGGGGTCCAAACGGAATGAAACCTTCGGGAACGTGATTTTCTCACCGAACATGATCCAGGAGACTTGGACCCTACATCAAGAAAGAAAGGAGGAGGCCACGAGGTAGGGGGC
>NC_041390.1:485941414-485952782 GCF_002162155.2 Triticum dicoccoides | reverse complement strand
TCCACCGACGTACTCCTTCCTCCTATATATACCTACGTACCCCCAAACGATTAGATACGGAGCCAAAACCCTAATTCCACCGTCATAACTTTCTGTATCCATGAGATCCCATCTTGGGGCCAGTTCCGGAGCTCCGTTGGAGGGGGCATCCATCACGGAGGGCTTCTACATCAACACCATAGCCCCTGCGATGAAGTGTGAGTAGTTTACCTCGGACCTTCGGGTCCATAGTTATTAGCTAGATGGCTTCTTCTCTCTTTTTGGATCTCAATACAATGTTCTCCCCCTCTCTTGTGGAGATCTATTTGATGTAATCTTCTTTTTGCGGTGTGTTTGTTGAGACCGTTGAATTTTGGGTTTATGATCAAGATTATCTATGAACAATATTTGAATCTTCTCTGAATTCTTTTATGTATGATTGGTTATCTTTGCAAGTCTCTTCGAATTATCAGTTTGGTTTGTCCTACTAGATTGATCTTTCTTGCAATGGGAGAAGTGCTTAGCTTTGGGTTCAATCTTGCGGTGTCCTTTCCCAATGACAGTAGGGCCAGCAAGGCACGTATTGTATTGTTGCCATCGAGGATAACAAGATGGGGTTTTTATCATATTGCATGAATTTATCCCTCTACATCATGTCATCTTGCTTAAGGTGTTACTCTGTTTTCATGAACTTAATACTCTAGATGCATGGTGGATAGCGGTCGATGAGGGGAGTAATAGTAGTAGATGCAGGCACGAATCGGTCTACTTCTCTCGGACGTGATGCCTATATACATGATCATACCTAGATATTATCATAACTACGCTCAATTCTGTCAATTTCTCAACAGTAATTCGTTCACCCACCGTAAAATACTTATGCTCTTGAGAGAAGCCACTAGTGAAACCTATGGCCCCTAGGTCTATCTTCATCATATTAATCTTCCAATACTTAGTTATTTCCTTTGCTTTTTCCTTTGCTTTTATTTTACTTTGCATCTTTATCACAAAAACACCAAAAATATTATCCTATCATATCTATCAGATCTCACTCTCGTAAGTGACCGTGAAGGGATTCACAACCCCTTATCGCGTTGGTTGCGAGGAGTTATTTGCTTTGTGAAGGTACGAGGGACTCGCGCGTAGCCTCCTACTGGATTGATACCTTGGTTCTAAAAAACTGAGGGAAATACTTATGCTACTTTGCTGCATCATCCTTTCCTCTTCAAGGAAATCCAACGCGGTGCTCAAGAGGTAGCAGTGGCTTCTCTCAAGATAGCATGTATTACGGTGGGTGAACAACTTACTGCCGAGCAACTAATAGAAAAGCGCATAGTTATGAAGATATCTAAGGCAATGGTCATGAATATAGGCATCACGTCCGTGTCAAGTAGACCGAAACGATTCTGCATCTCTATTATTACTCGACACATCGACCGCTATCCAGCATGCATCGAGAGTATTAAATTCATAAGAACAGAGTAACACATTAAGCAACATGACATGATGTAGAGGGATAAACCCAAACAATATGGTATAAACCCCATCTTTTTATCCTCGATGACCACAATACAATACGTGCCTTGATGCCCCTACTGTCACTGGGAAAGGACACCGCAAGATTAAACCCAAAGCTAAGCACTTCTTCCATTGCAAGAAAGATCAATCTAGTAGGCCAAACTAAACCGATAATTCAAAGAGACTTGCAAAGATATCAAATCATGCATATAAGAATTCAGAGAAGAAACAAATAATATTCATAGATAATCAAGTTCATAAATCCACAATTCATCGGATCTCGGCAAACACATCGCAAAAGAGTATTACATCGAATAGATATCCAAGAACATCGGGGAGAACTTTGTATTGAAGATCAAAGAGAGAGAAGAAGCCATCTAGCTAATAACTATGGACCCGAAGGTCTGTAGTAAACTACTCACGCTTCATCGGAGAGGCTATGGTGTTGATGCAGAAGCCATCCGTGATCGATTCCCCCTCCAGTAGATCACTGAAAAATGCCCCAAGATGGGATCTCACGGCTACAGAAGGTTGCGGCGGTGGAAAAGTGGTTTCTTGGATCCCCCTGATGTTTCTAGGGTATAAGAGTATATATAGGCGAAAGAAGTACGTCGGTGGAGCTATGTGGCGCCCACGAGGGTGGGGGGCGTGCCCTCCTGCCTCGTGGCCGCCTCGCGGATTTTCGGACTTCAACTTCAAGTCTTCTGGATTGCTTTCGGTCCAAGAAAGATCATCGCGAAGGTTTCATTCCGTTTGGATTCTGTTTGGTATTCCTTTTCTGCGAAACTCTAAAATAGGCAAAAAAACAAAAACTGGCACTAGGCCTCTGGTTAATAGGTTAGTCCCAAAAATAATATAAAAGAGCATAATAAATCCCATTAAACATCCAAAACAGATAATATAATAGCATGGAACAATAAAAAATTATAGATATGTTGGAGACGTATCAAGCATCCCGAAGCTTAATTACTGCTCGTCCTCGAGTAGGTAAATGATAAAAACAGAATTTTTGATGTGGAATGCTACCTAACAAATTTATCAATGTAATTTTCTTTATTATGGCATGAAGGTTCAGATTCGAAAGATTCACGACAAAAGTTTAATATTGACATAAAAATAATAATACTTCAAGCATACTAACAAAGTAATTATGTCTTCTCAAAATAACATGGCTAAAGAAAGTTCATCCCTACAAAATCATATAGTTTGGTTAAGCTCCATCTTCGTTACACAAAATATTCAAATCATGCACAACCCCGATGACAAGCCAAGCAATTGTTTCATACTTTAGTATTCTCAAACTTTTTCAACTTTCACGCAATACATGAGCGTGAGCCATGGACATAGCACTATAGGTGGAATAGAGTGGTGGTTGTGGAGAAGATAAAAAGGAGGAAGATGGTCTCACATCAACTAGGCGTATCAATGGGCTATGGAGATGCCCATCAATAGATATCAATGTGAGTGAGTAGGGATTGCCATGCAACGGATGCACTAGAGCTATAAATGTATGAAAGCTCAACAAAAGAAACTAAGTGGGTGTGCATCCAACTTGCTTGCTCACGAAGACCTAGGGCATTTGAGGAAGCCCATCATTGGAATATAGCCAAGTTCTATAATGAAAATTTCCCACTAGTATATGAAAGTGACAAAATAAGAGACTCTCTATCATGAAGATCATGGTGCTACTTTGAAGCACAAGTGTGGAAAAGGTTAGTAGCATTGTCCCTTATCTCTTTTTCTCTCTTTTTTTGTTTGGCTTATTTGGCCTCTTTTTCTCTTCTTTTTTGTTTCTTCACATGGGACAATGCTCTAATAATGATGATCATCACACTTCTATTTATTTACAACTCAAAGATTACAACTCGATACTTAGAACAAAATATGACTCTATATGCATGCCTCCGGCGGTGTACCGGGATGTGCAATGAATCAAGAGTGACATGTATGAAAAAATTATGAATGGTGGCTTTGCCACAAATACGATGTAAACTACATGATCATGCAAGGCAATATGACAATGATGGAGCGTGTCATAATAAACGGAACGGTGGAAGGTTGCATGGAAATATATCTCAGAATGTCTATGGAAGTGCCATAATAGGTAGGTATGGTGGCTGTTTTGAGGAAGGTAAATGGTGGGTTTACGGTACCGGCGAAAGTTGTGTGGTACTAGAGAGGCTAGCAACGGTGGAAGGGTGAGAGTGCGTACAATCAATGGACTGAACATTAGTCATAAAGAACTCACATACTTATTGCAAAAATCTACAAGTCATCAAAAACCAAGCACTACTCGCATGCTCCTAGGGGGATAGATTGGTAGCAAAAGACCATCGCTTGTCCCCGACCGCCACTCATAAGGTAGACAATCAAAGAAATATCTCATGCTTCAAATTTGTTACACAACGGTTACCATACGTGCATGCTACGGGACTTGCAAAGCTCAACACAAGTATTTCTCAAATTCACAACTAATTTACTGGCATGACTCTAATATCACCATCCTCATGTCTCAAAACAATCATCAAGAATCAAACTTCTCATAGTATTCAACGCACTTTATATGAAACTTTTTATTATACTCATCTTGGATGCCCATCATATTAGGACTAGTTTTATAGCCACAACAAATTACCATGCTGGTCTAAAAGACTCTCAAAATAATATAAGTGAAGCATGAGAGATCAATAATTTCTATAAAATAAAACCACCACCGTTCTCTAAAAAATATAAGTGAAGCACTAGAGCAAAATTATCTAGCTCAAAAGATATAAGTGAAGTACATAGAGTATTCTAATAAATTCTGATTCATGCGTGTCTCTCCCAAAAGGTGTGTACAGCAAGTATGATTGTGGTAAACTAAAAATCAAAGACTCAAATCATACAAGACGCTCCAAGCAAAACACATATCATGTGGTGAATAAAAATATAGCCTCAAGTAAAGTTACCGATAGACGAAGACGAAAGAGGGGATGCCTTCCGGGGCATCCCCAAGCTTAGGCTTTTGGTTGTCCTTGAATTTTACCTTGGGTTTCCTTGGGCATCCCCGAGCTTAGGCTCTTGCCACTCCTTATTCCAAAATACATCAAATCTTTACCCAAAAAGTTGAAAACTTCACAACACAAAACTCAATAGAAAATTGCATGAGCTTTGTTAGTATAAGAAAATAAACCACCACTTTAAGGTACTGTAATGAACTCATTATTTATTTATATTGGTGTTAAACCTAATATATTCCAACTTCTCTATGGTTCATACCCCCCGATACTAGCCATAGATTCATCAAAATAAGCAAACAACACATGAAAAACAGAATCTGTCAAAACAGAACAGTCTGTAGCAATCTGGATGTTTCGACTACTTCTGTAACTCCAAAAATTCTGAAAAATTAGGACGACCAGGAAAATTTGTATATTGACCTACTGCAGTTGGAGTTAGTATTTTATTGCTCTCTGGTAAAAAATGAAAATTATTTTCGTGAGCGCATACTTTCTGTTTTTATCAGCAAGATCAAACAACAATCACCCAAGAAGATCCTAAAGGCTTTACTTAGCACAAACACTAATTAAAACATAAAAAAACACAATCATAACAGAGGCTAGATAAATTATTTATTACTAAACAGGAACAAAAAGTAAAGAACAAAAATAAAATTGGGTTGCCTCCCAACAAGCGCTATCGTTTAACGCCCCTAGCTAGGCAAAAAACAAGAATAGATCTAGGTATTGTCATATTTGGTATGCAATCCATAAGTGGCTCTCATAAAAGATTCATAAGGAAATTTAATTTTCTTCCAAGGAAAGTGTTCCATACCTTTTCTTAACGGAAATTGGAATCTAATATTCCCTTCTTTCATGTCAATAATTGCACCAATCTTTCTAAGGAAAGGTCTACCAAGAATAATAGGACATGTAGGATTGCAATCTATATCAAGAACAATGAAATCTATGGGCACATAATTCCTATTTGCAACAATAAGAACATCATTGATCCTTCCCATAGGTTTCTTAATGGTGGAATCCGCAAGATGCAAATTTAAAGAACAAGCATCAAATTCATGGAAACCTAGCACATCACACAAGGTTTTTGGAATCGTGGAAACACTAGCACCCAAATCACATAAATCATAGCATTCATAATCTTTAATCTTAATTTTAATAGTAGGTTCCCGCTCATCATAAAGTTTTCTAGGGATATAAACTTCTAGTTCAAGCTTTTCTTCATGGGATTGCATTAAAGCATCAACGATATGTTTAGTAAAAGTTTTATTTTGATTATAAGCATGAGGAGAATTTAACACGGATTGCAAAAAGGAAATACAATCTATCAAAGAGCAATTGACATAATTAAATTCCTTGAAATCCAAAATAGTGGGTTCATTGCTATGTAAAGTTTTGACCTCTTCAATCCCACTTTTATTAATTTTTGCATCAAGATCTAAAAACTCTGAATCATTGGGACGCCTTTTAACTAAAGTTGACTCATCTCCAGTCCCATATTTATTAATATTCATATTGGAAAAATATATTTAATAGGAGTTTCATCAATCACTTTTAGATCTTCATCATTATTATCATGAAAACTAGAAGAACACGCTTTCACAAAGCAATCTTTTTTAGCACGCATCCTAACGGTTCTTTATTTGCACTCATCAATGGAAATTCTCATGGCTTTGAGAGACTCATTGATGTCATGCTTAGGTGGAATAGATCTAAGTTTCAAAGAATCAACATCAAGAGAAATTTTATCCACGTTCCTAGCCAATTCATCAATCTTAAGCAATTTTTCTTCAACCAAAGCATTGAAATTCTTTTGCGAATTCATAAATTCTTTAACACTAGTCTCAAAATCAGAGGGCGTATTATTAAAATTTCCATAAGACTTGTTGTAGGAATTACCATAATTATTATAGGAATTACTAGGAAACGGCCTAGAATTAAAATTTCCTCTATACGCGTTGTTACCAAAATTGTTCCTACCAACAAAATTCACATCCATAGATTCATTATTATTCTCAATCAAAGTGGACAAAGGCATATCATTAAGATCTCAAGAAATACTTTTATTAGCAAACAATGTCATAAGTTCATCCATCTTTCCACTCAAAACATTAATCTCTTCAATTACATGAACTTTTTTACTAGTGGATCTTTCAGTGTGCCATTGAGAAAAATTAACCATAATATTGTCTAGGAGTTTAGTAGCTTCTCCTAAAGTGATTTCCATAAAAGTGCCTCCCACGGCCGAATCTAAAAGATTTCTAGAAGCAAAATTCAATCCGGCATAAAAATTTTGTATAATCATCCACAAATTCAAACCATGTGTAGGGCAATTACGTATCATTAATTTGATCCTCTCCCAAGCTTGTGCAACATGCTCATGATCAAGTTTCTTAAAATTCATAATAGCGTTCCTAAGAGAGATGATCTTAGCGGGAGGAAAATACTTAGAGATAAAAGCATCTTTGCACTTATTCCATGAATCAATACTATTTTTAGGCAAAGAAGAGAACCAAGTTTTAGCACGATCTCTAAGCGAAATCGGAAATAGCTTCAATTTAACAATATCATTATCCACATCCTTCTTCTTTTTCATATCACACAAATCAACAAAGTTGTTTAGATGGGTAGCTGCATCTTCACTGGGAAGGCCAAAAAATTGATCTTTCATAACAAGATTCAACAAAGCGGTATTAATTTCACAAGATTCAGCATCGATAGTAGGAGCAATCAGAGTGCTAATAAAATCATTGTTGTTGGTATTGGAAAAGTCACACAATTTAGTATTATCTTGAGCCATCGTGACAAACAATCAATCCAAGACACAAGCACACAAGAAGCAAGCAAAAGGAGACGAACAGAAGAGGGGTGAATAAAAGGCAAAGGTTTTCAAAAATTGTTTTAGAAGTGGGGAAGAGGAAAACAAGAGGCGAATGGCAAATAATGTAATGCGAGGGAGAAGAGTTTATGATGAGTACTTGGTATGTCTTGACTTGGCATAGATCTCCCCGGCAACGCCGCCAAAAATCCTTCTTCCTACCTCTTGAGCATGTGTTGGTTTTCCCTTGAAGAGTAAAGGGTGATGCAACAAAGTAGAGTAAGTATTTCCCTCAGTTTTTGAGAACCAAGGTATCAATCCAGTAGGAGGCACACACAAGTCACCTAGTACCTGCACAAACAATCAAGAACCTTGCAACCAACGCGGTAAAGGGGTTGTCAATCCCTTCACGGTCACTCGCAAAAGTGAGATCTGATAAAGATAGTAAGATAAATATTTTTGGTATTTTTGTTGTATAAATTGGAAAGTAAAGATTGCAAAATAGTAAATGAGTTGCGATGTAAATAAAAGAGATGCAATATAATAAGAAAGAGACTCGGGGGCCATAGGTTTCACTAGTGGCTTCTCTCAAGATAGCATGTATTATGGTGGGTGAACAAATTACTGCCGAGCAATTGATAGAAAAGCGCATAGTTATGAAGTATCTAAGGAAATGATCATGAATATAGGCATCACGTCTGTGTCAAGTAGACTGAAACGATTCTGCATCTACTACTATTACTCCACACATCGACCGCTATCCATCATGCATCTAGAGTATTAAGTTAATAAGAATAGAGTAACACATTAAGCAAGATGACAAGATGTAGAGGGATAAACTCAAACAATATGATATAAACCCCATCTTTTTATCCTTGATCGCCACAATACAATACATGCCTTGCTGCCCCTACTGTCACTAGGAAAGGACACCGCAAGATTGAACCCAAAGCTAAGCACTTCTCCCATTGCAAGAAAGATCAATCTAGTAGGCCAAACTAAACCGATAATTCGAAGAGACTTGCAAAGATATCAAATCATGCATATAAGAATTCATAGAAAAACCAAATAATATTCATAGATAATCAAGTTCACAAATCCACAATTCATCGGGTCTCGGCAAATACACCACAAAAGAGTATTACATCGAATAGATCTCCAAGAACATTGAGGAGAACTTTGTATTGAAGATCAAAGAGAGAGAAGAAGCCATCTAGCTAATAACTATGGACCCGAAGGTCTGTGGTAAACTACTCACACTTCATCGGAGAGGCTATGGTGTTGATGTAGAAGCCCTCCGTGATTGATTACCCTCTGGCAGATCGCCGGAAAAGGCCCCAAGATGGGATCTCACGGGTACAGAAGGTTGCGGCGGTGGAAAAGTGGTTTCGTGGCTCCCCTTGATGTTTCTAGGGTATAAGAGTATATATAGGCGAAAGAAGTATGTCGGTGGAGCTACATGGGGCCCACAAGGGTGGGGGCGCGCCTACCCCCTGGGCGCGCCCTCCTGCCTCGTGGCCGCCTCATGGAGTTCCAGACTTCAACTCCAAGTCTTCTGGATTGCTTTCGATCCAAGAAAGATCATCACGAAGGTTTCATTCTATTTGGTATTCCTTTTCTGCGAAACTCTAAAATAGGCACACACAAAACAAAAACTGGCACTGGGCCTTTGGTTAATAGGTTAGTCCCAAAAATAATATAAAATAGCATAATAAAGCCCATTAAACATCCAAAACAGATAATATAATAGCATGGAACAATAAAAAATTATAGATACGTTGGAGACGTATCACCCTCCACACCTTCTTCCTCATTGAGGAGAGCCATCAGAATGTGCCTACACTTCCACCACTCATTTTCTGAGAGAGAACCACCTTCTCATGTGTTGAGATCAAGAGATTCCATTCCTACCATTTGGACCTTGATTTCTAGCCTTCCCCAAGTTGCTTTCCACTCAAATCCGTCTTCCACCATAGCGAAATCTATGAGAGAGAGTTAAGTGTTGGGGAGATTATCATTTGAAGCACAATACCAAGGAGTTCACCATCAACACATTGTCTATTACCTTTTGAAGAGTGGTGACTCCTAGATTGGTTAGGTGTCACTTGGGAGCCTCTGACATGATGTGGAGTTGAACCAAGAAGTTTGTTAGGGCAAGGAGATCACCTACTTCATGAAGATCTACCCGAATGAGGCAAGTCCTTCATGGGCGATGGCCATGGTGGGATAGACAAGGTTGCTTCTTCATGGACCCTTCGTGGGTGGAGCCCTCTGTGGACTTGCACAACCGTTACTCTTCGTGGGTTGAAGTCTCCGTCAACGTGGATGTACGATAGCACCACCTATCGGAACCATGCCAAAAACCTTTGTGTCTCCATTGTGTTTGCCTTCTCCAAACCCTTCCCTTTACTTACATGTGCAACATTTTACATTCCGCTGCTATACCCTTAGACTTGCATGTGTAGGGTGTTACTTGACTTGTCATAATTGCTAAAATTCGCCCACAACTAAAATTGGGAAAATGATAGTTTTTATTTGGTCAAGTAGTCTAATCACCCCCTCTAGACATACTTTCAATCCTACACATCTCAAACCCTAGTTCATCTCTTGTATTCAATCTTTCTATGAAAACCTCAGATTGGAACCTGTGGGTTGCTAGTAGTGTTGATTGCATCTTGTAGTTGATGCTAGTTGGTTTATTTGGTGGAAGATTATATGTTCAGATCCATTATGCTAGTCAATACCCCTCTGATCTTGGACATGAATATGATTTGTGACTAGTTACTTTTGTTCTTGAGGACATGGGAGAAGTCTTGTCATATTAATCATATGAATTTGGCATTCGTTCGATATTTTGATGATATGTATGTTGTTGTTTCCCTTAGTGATTGAAAGGATCGATATGGTTGACTAGAGGGGGGGTGAATAGGCAACTACCAATTTTTAGCTTTTCTTTACCAAATTAAACTTTGCATCAAAGTAGGTTGTCTAGATGTGCAACTAGGTGAGCAACCTATATGATGCAATAAGAACAAGCATACAAGCAAGCAAGGGTAGAAACAATAAAGAGCTTGCACAAGTAAAGGTAAGAGATAACCAAGAGTGGAACCGGTGGAGACGAGGATGTGTTACCGAAGTTCCTTCCTTTTGAGGGGAAGTACGTCTCTGTTGGAGCGGTGTGGAGGCACAATGCTCCCCAAGAAGCCACTAGGGCCACCGTATTCTCCTCACGCCCTCACACAATGCAAGATGCCGTGATTCCACTATTGGTGCCCTTGAAGGCGGCGACCGAACCTTTACAAACAAGGTTGGGGCAAACTCCACAACTTAATCGGAGGCTCCCAACAAGACCACGAAGCTTCACCACAATGGAATATGGCTCCGAGGTGACCTCAACCGTCTAGGGTGCTCAAACACCCAATAGTAACAAGGTCCGCTAGGGATGAGTGGGGGAATCGAAAATCCCTTGGTGGAAGTGTAGATCGGGGCCTTCTCAACCACTCCCGAGCAAATCAACAAATTTGATTGGCTAGAGAGATAGATCGGGCGGAAATGAAGCTTGGAGTATTTAATGGAGCTTGAGCAATAAATGGAGCTTGGGGGAGGAAGAGGTAGGTGAGAAGGAGGAAGGGGACTCCCTTTTATAGTGGGGGCAACAATCCCGTTTCCCCCCACCAACCAGCCCCGCACAGGGCGGTACTACCGCTGAGAGGGGGCGGTACTACCGCCAGGCGACGGTACTGCCGCGCCACCCAGCGGTACTGCCGCGCTGAGGAGACTTAGTAGGGAA
Organism: Triticum dicoccoides; assembly: GCF_002162155.2. Taxonomy (NCBI): domain Eukaryota; kingdom Viridiplantae; phylum Streptophyta; class Magnoliopsida; order Poales; family Poaceae; genus Triticum; species Triticum dicoccoides. The sequence continues at coordinate 485,941,678 of NC_041390.1, read as the reverse complement.
CGGACCACAATTGCGGTACTACCGCGGTGGTAGGGCGGTACTACCGCTCCTGGAATGGTACTACCGCCACTACAACCGTGACTAGTGCCGCAAAACCCGACACGAGAAAAAGACCTCTCGAATCGAGGCGGTAGGAGCCAGACTACCCAGCGGTACTACGGCAGTGGGGTCAAGGGCGGTAGTACCGCTGTGGAGCGGTACTGCCGCTTGTGACCCTTCGGCCATAGTACCACAGGCAGTGCGGTACTACCGCTGGGGCGAGAG
>NC_041390.1:485901111-485941282 GCF_002162155.2 Triticum dicoccoides | reverse complement strand
GCCAGGCCCCCAGCGGTACTACTGATGTGGAGCCAAGGGCGGTACTACCGCTGCGGAGCGGTACTGCCGCTTGGCTCCTCAGCGGTACTACCGCTGGGTGCGCGGTACTACCGCTTAGACCCAGACAAGACAAGGAAGAGAGGAGAGATCTCTTCAATGGAAAGGAAATGCTCGGGGGGTGAGAAGCAGATGTGTGCGTGATGATTCCACCCATGCAAAACCCCAGCGGACCCCCTCTTGATAGTACAGTGCCCTCTATGCAACTAGTCCACCAAGAAAGAAACGAAAGAGCTACACCATCTTGAAATACACTTCAAGGGGAAGAAGGCATCTCGTGCTAGGGGAGAATCTGTGAATAATTCAAAGCACAAGATTAGTCCGCAAACATGTTGTCATCAATCACCAAAACTACCTTGAGAGAGATATGCCATAACAATCTCCCCCTTTTTGGTGGATTGATGACAACTAGGGATTTGCGCAAGGAAAAGAAATAAAACAAAGAAAGCTAAGAACTACAAAATATAGACGGGCTCCCCCAGAATGTGTGCACCAAGAGATGGCACGACCCACACATTCGGATCAAAACTCCCCCAATATTTTATAGTCCAACAATACTAAGCACGGGATATATGAGAGAATTGAATAAACAGGACAAGCATGCATCTCACAATAAACTACAGTACTCAGACATGACATAAGTAATAAGGTAGCGATAGGGAGCATATGTCTCACACCATATGTCTAGAGCTTAGGTCTCACACCAAACCAAGCCAAAGAAGGACACCAAGAGAACACACAAGAAACCACAAGACGACACAAAACACGACACAAGAGGCAAATCCCTACACACTCTCCCCCTTTGGCAGCGAGACACCAAAAAGGGTATAGAGTGACACTATGACTCCAGGTGATGGGAGGTGGAAGAGCTCGAACATCACGTCTCTGCATCTTCATCGTGGGTCGAAAACTGCTCGGCATCGGAGTCGGTCCAGTGGCAATTCTGATGAATCCAGTCCTCCTCTTCAGTGATCTGACCCTCAGACCCATTGGCAACTGTTGCTCTCAACTGACGCATCAGCTCCTTGTGGCGCGTCCTGGCATGCTTCTCTGCCACATGAGTCATGTACTGACCATGAGACTCCATGTAGAAAAGCTTCTTCATCTTGCGCTTAAGCTTTTGTGCCCACGACGGTTCTACACTAGAGGAGCCAAAGTTCTCCTCATGATCATCTGTAGCAGCCTCACCCTCGGTCCCCATGGCAGCAGCAGCAACATCAGCAGACGGACCCCCTGTGGCAGCAGTAGCAGATGGACCTCCTGTGTGAGGCGCTGTCCAGTTGTCCTTCTTCCTCAGACGCTTGATCTCACGAGACACCAAGTCTCCAGTCTCTAGCAACAGTCTGGGATAAGTCTGTGCCCAGGCCCTCTCAATGAGCCTCATGATGAATGGACCATAGATAGGACACTTGCGCTCAGACACGGCAGATAGAAGTTCAGACCACATGACATGAGAGATATCCAGGCTCTCTCCAGTGCTTGCTTCCTTCTCATGCTGACAGAAAAGGAGCATGTCCACGAGGTAAGAGTGGACCATATCCAGATTCCCGATCTGTGGGAAGAGAGTCTCACGGAATATGCGATGAAGAATGTCCAGATACGGAGACAGCTCATAGGTCTTCTTCTGAGTGACTGGGTGAACCTTCACAGTGCAGTAGGGCTAAAGGGCTTGCTTGTGGGTGGATGTAGCATTGCGGTGAGGACGGAAACCGACAGGAGTCTCAAGCCCAGTATCCACCACATCAAGTAACTCCATGAAAGCCTTCCACTTGACAGAAAGCAGCTTGCCATTGGTCATCCATGTCAGAGTCTTGTCGACATCCGTCCCAAGATGGACGGTGGCATAGAATTGAGCTACCAAATCTGCATCAAAGTCCTTGTTGAATTGCATGATCCTGAGAATGTTCAGCTGAGTGCACATCTGAAGAGCTTCGCCAAAGTACTCCGGATCCTTCTCCATAGATCAGTGTCAATGGAGCGAACATCAACAAAAAGATTCTTCTTGGCCTTGATCACATCAAAGTAGATGGCAAACTGAAAACGATTCCAGAACGGGCGGTTGACCAAAGTGGGTTCTTGGTCCACCGCATAGGGGTTGCGGCGACACTTCTCCCAAAACTCCTTGTTGGTCATCTCAGTCACAGTCTTCCCTTTTGGCTTGTTGGCGGCTCGCTTCGATTGCTGAGGAGGTGGAGGAACACTTGCAGAAGCACTTGCTGGAGGCGGTTAGGTGCTCGAGGAACCACGGGCAGGCTCTGAGGTGCGGTAGCGTTTTGATGTGGCACGCCCGGGGTTGATACAGTGACCTTGCTGCTCGGAATGGTCAACACCTGGAGCCAAACACAAGAACAACGCGAAACAACCAGAAAGAATGAGCATAAGCCAACAAACACAACAAAAGATCAAGGTAAGGCAGGAGAATGATGGAAATTGGCATGCAGCGGTAGTACCGTGACCTGCTCGCGGTAGTACCGCCCCAAAGGAAGCGGTAGTACCGCCCCAAAGGAAGCGGTAGTACCGCTCTAGGTCAAGCGGTAGTACCGCTCCAAAGGGAGCGGTAGTACGGCTTGAGGCAAATAAACAGCAGTTTCATAGCACGAGGCGGTGAAACAGTGGTTTCCTACTACCGTGGTCAGATCCGGCACTACCGGCCTACCAAATTCAAAAATAATCCTACCAAACTCTAATCTAGATAGTCTAGTTGCCTTCTCCAATCAACTCAAGCCTAGATTTCGCCAAAAATCTAGAGATGCAACCACCATTGCCCCTAAGAAACAAGAACTAAAAGGAGACGAAACGAAAGAAAGAACGGGGGCAATACCGGCATCCAAGGCAAGAGGACGTGGTGGGGATTGACTCCACCAAAGGAAATTGAGAGGGACGCCCCGGAGACGGAGATCCGCTGGAGCCCTCCCACGGCGAGAGGAGGCTGGAGAGAGGAAGAGAAAAGAGGGGCGAAGTGAATGGGTATGGGGGAGAAGAAACCTCCCCCTGCCCCCAACTTAACCCCCTGTTCTCGTCCCCCAGCGGTAGTACCATGCTGGGGGGCGGTAGTACCGCTCACGAGTGGTAGTACCGCGCACCACCAGCGGTAGTACCGCCCAGCGCGCCATGGCAACTAAACAGACACGGCTTAGCTCGACAAAACGACAAAAACGGCAAACACACTAGCAAACGACCAAGACACACCTCTTCACAAGAGGGCGGTGGCCGAGCCCACCTATGTTTGAGTCAAAAGGTATGGCACCGTGAAGATTTTAACCTTGGGCCCATGACCAAAACTCGTCTTTTAAGCACAAGTGCCATCTACAATGGCTAAAGTGAAAGACTTGATCAATTTATGCATAATGGGGGGAGGGAGAGTTCATTGAGAGAACAACACTCCCCCTATGTCCATGCCTACACCCAAACTAGACAACAAATTGAGGGTGGTAGGGTGTGCACGGGTTCAAGCAACATTGCTCGAATCAATGATATTTAGCTCATGCCTTAACTCGCGAAATCTTGCTTCATCCAAGGGCTTTGTGAAAATATCTGCAAGGTTGTCATGAGTGTTGACATAGTTGAGCTCGATCTCTCCTCGCCTAATGTGATCCCGGATGAAGTGATATCGAATCTCAATATGCTTCGTCTTGAAGTGTTGCACTGGGTTGAGAGAAATCTTGATGGCACTTTCATTGTCACACCAAATAGGCACTTTGTCACAAGTGACACCGTAATCCTTTAAAGTTTGCCTCATCCATAGAAGTTGTGCACAACAACTGCCGGTGGCGACGTACTCCGCCTCAGTGGACGAGAGAGACACACAACTTTGCTTTTTGGAAGACCAACTTACCAAAGAGCAACCAAGGAATTGGCACCCTCCGGAAGTGGACCTTGTCGGGGAAACTCATCCTCGAACACCTATGGGGCCGGCGGACCGGGCCCCTTTCGGTTCAGCGGGGGGCGGAGGTCGCACGAAGAGCAGATCGAGGCGAAGCACACGAGCAGTTTACCCAGCTTCGGAGCTCTCCGGGGAGATAACACTCCTACTGCTGCTTGTCTAGTTCTATTATCTTGTGTTCTTGCTCTAGAGAGAGCGTAGTGTCTTTCTGGGTTACGAATGAGTCGAACTGACCGAACCCCCTCTACATTGCGCATGGGCCTCCTTTTATACGTTAAAGGGGTCACCGACAGGTGGCAACGCAGAGAAGGGCACAAATGTAAAAAGTGAGGTGGTTGGTATAGTTACTTGTACAGTGCACCCTACCTAACCCTGACGGCAGGGGACAAGGGCATTAAAGGCCCGTCTGAGTCGCCCAAACAGTGCAGAAAAGGACCGTTAGGGGCGCCACCGTTCGCCACGATGGCGATCTTGTCAGCTTCGCATGCCACTACGCACCGCTGGCTGCACAGCCTCCCGCCACGCGTGCCTGGAGAGGCCCCCAGAGCGACACGTTGGTGGATGCGCTGGAGCGTGGGCACAGAGTGGCCGCCTGCCGCGGCAAGCGCCTTGCCGCTGTTATTATCTTGTCGGGTCCGAAAGCTTGTCGCTCACCGGGCCTCGAGGTACCTTGGTTGGTCTTCCCGGCAAGCTCCCCTTGCCGGGGCCTTGTTGCCTTGCCGGAGCGCGTGGCGCGTCGCGGCAAGTTCCTTGGAGTGCCTCGGTTGGCCTTCCCGGCAAGCTCCTCTTGCCGGGGCCTTGTCTCCTGAGCTTAAATACTTTGTTCTTGAATGGCTCCAAGGGAACCTTGGAGGATCTTGGCGTTCGCCCGGCAAGCCTTGCCGCGGGGTGCTGCAACTGCCCGTGCACAAGTTCGGGGTACTAGGATACCCCTATTCTAGTACATCGACAGGAGCCCCCGGGCCTGGGCCAGACACGGTGCCGAGCGCTGTTGGGCCAGGCCCAAGACAGGGCACGGGCACACGCGGACTGGGCCACACCGAATCTCGCTGCGTATCCACCGCGCTCTCCCATAACGGCACGCGTTGAATGCGGCATCGTGGGAGAGATCGTGGGTGGTTGTTTATTCGGAAGGGCGAAACGTCCGCCCCGTCCCTCTTTATAAGCAGAGGAAACAGGGGCAGTCCGTTCCCCCTCGCTGGTTGCTGCTACTTCATCTTCACGAACCTCCGCCGCTCCCCCCTTCTTTCCGAAGCCGAGAGAGCAGCGCTCCGCCCCCCATTGCCACCAGCATCACCACGCCGTCGACCTCCCTCACCACCTTCGCCATGGCCCCGAAAGCCGACAAGGGAAAGGGCGTGAAGTCGGCCGAGGTGCAGTGGCTCGCGGCGCTGCGGAAGGAGCGAGCGATCTTCTCCCCTCAGCTCGGCGTGCAGGAGCTGAGGGAGTACTTCTACCTCTTTTGGGCGACGGAGACGCGTGCGCATCCGCGCACGAGGGTACTCCCGGCCGCTGCTTCGGAGTTGGCTCCAAACGGGTACCCATTCTTCGCGCTATTCTTCTATTGCGGGCTCTGCCCGCCCTTCTCGGAGTTCTTCTGTGATATCATGAACACATATGGCTTCCGCCTCCTTGACTTCACCCCCAACGCTATCCTGACCATGGCAGTTCTCGCACATTTGTGCGAAAACTTTGTCGGAGTCCACCCTAGTGTTGCCCTTTTCCGCCACTACTTCATACCTCGGGTAGAGAGAGGAGAGCCGCTTGCCGGAGGGATTGCCTGGATCTCTAGAGTCGGCAAGAAGGAGGCGTACTTGGACGGTGAGCTCCGCAGCAAGTGGGATGATTGGAGAGCGGAGTGGTGCTGGATTGTCGAGGAGAATCCGCAGCCCTTCACCGCCATGCTCCAAACTCCAATAGTGCGCGGCAATGACTGGAGCAACGTGGCCCCGGAAGACGAGAGGCTGAAGATCGCCATCACTAGGATTCTTCGCCTCAGGCTTGCCGGGCTCACTGTAGGTGCTGCCGGGGCAGATTTCCTCCGCCGCCGCATTGCCCCCCTGCAGGAGAGGGGGAGGCCCGCCTGGGAATTCAAGAATTCGGCGGACATCATGAGGCTGCGGCCGGGCCTCAACTACAACTTCACCGTCTTGGAGCTGGACGCAATGCTCCTGGAGTTGTTCAAACGCGACCCCCAGCACCCATTCACGCTGCCGAGGGGCGTAGTTCCACTGTGCAACAATTCTTCGCTTGACCGGATCCGCGCCATGATGCCATTGTGCGATTCACGTGGAATCGTTCCAACTTGGCAAGAGCCTGCGGATGACGTCGTGCAAGCGTTCTTCGACAACTTGGAAGAGGTGCTGGTCCACGCTGACGAGCAGAAAAGCCTCACCCGTGACACCACCGACGAGGAGCTGCAGCGCATCGCCACTAGGGCGGAAGAGGTTGCGGCCGCAGCTGCCGCGGGCGTGTTTGGGTTCACTGTGGAGGAGGCGGAGGCTGCAGAGGCAGCAAACCTTGCCGAGCGCACGGAGTTCATGGGCGAGGAGGAGCCTGTCGGTTCTGAAGCCGAGCCGAGCGAGGCCGGCGAGGAGGAGCCCGAGCCTTCAGAAAACTTGCCGCAGGCAGAGCCCCCGGCCCCGCCAAGAAGGCGCCTTCGCAGGGCCGAGGACGCAGCGGGGCGGCAGCCGGGTCAACAGCCGCCGAGCCGTGCGACGCGCTCTACCGCGGCAAGCAATGTTGCCGCGGGAGCGCCTCACGCAACAGCGGCAACTGGAGCGGGATCTTCCCGGGCCACCGCCACCGCCCCCACCAAGCGGGCAAGGGATCCTACTCCTTCGCCTCGCCGCACCGGAGGAGGGCCGGACTTCGATCTTTTCGCGCTCAGCTCCGACGAGGAGGAAGAAGAGTAAGTTTCTTTGGTGCTCTTGTAGTTCTTCAATCTTGCTGTTTATATCTTGTGTCTGACTTGCTCCAATCTGGACTCCTTTCTTTTCAGGACGCTAGCCCAGAGAGCGACGAAGAGGGCCAAGGCCGCGGTGATTGTCATCGAGGATGACCCCACCGTGCTAGCAGGAGGTGGGTCCGAGACCACCTTGACGGACCCGGTAATCACTCTTCAAAGCAGCCCCCAGCGCAGCCCCCAGCGTAAGCTCATAGTTTTTTCTTTGCTGTCGGGCGCGCATGAGTGCTTTTTCCTTTGTTTGATATCTTGCTTGTTGATTTGTGCAGGAGCAGAGCAATCACATCAGGAGCGCCCGGAAGCTGGTCCCGAAGTGCCACCTGCTTCGACTGCACCGCCAAGGGAGGAGTCCCCGGCAAGGGAGCGCTCTCCGGCAAGGGGGAACTCTCCGGCAAGGGACGTCACCGTTGCTCATGCGGCGACCGAGGCCGCAACTGCAGATCTTGGCACAGGTAATCCACTTGCCCAGAAACTTTCCCTTGGGTTCTTCTTCTTCTGATTTTCTTCCCTTGGATTTTGGATTGATTTTTCTCCCTTCTTCGTTCTTCAGACCCATCTGCGGCTGAGCCAATGGAGATAGAGGGTGCCGGCGAGGAAGGGGCCGGTACTGACAAGGCCGCCGGCGAGGAGGCCGCCAAGGCTGCCGCCGCAGAAGCCGGCGAGGGGTCGGGCGATCGTACTGACGACCCTGAGGCTGCAGGAGCGCCAGGCGCTGCACCGACCGCCGACCCCTCTGCTACTTCTGCGGAGCCGGGCTCCGAGGAGCCCCAGTCCAGCGCCTACTTGAAGGCCGGCGACGGTATCTTCATCAAGCTACCCTGGGCGTCGAGCTCCAGGGCGCCAGTCGAGGGGGAGACTTTTGATGAGGAGGTGCTCGCCTCCGCCGGACTGTCGTTGGTTGACGCGCCCGGCAGCAGCAGTGGCGAGCCTGAGGAGGAGCAGCTGCTGCGGAAGCTGCTGTCACTCTACCGCGCCCGGCAAGCCAAGCTGGCTTCCCGGGAAGCGCTTGTCGCGAAAGCGGGAGCCGACATGGAGAAGCGCGCGGAGGAGCTCCGGGGCCACAATCAAGAGGCTCTCCGGTCCCTGGCACAGGAGCGGGAGCGACTCGACGAGGAGCGCACGGCCTTCCTTCTCGAGAAGGCCGAAGCTGAGGAGGAGCAAAGGCTGGCCGCCGAGAAGTAGTCCGCGCGGGAAGGTGAACTAGTGCAGCGGAAGGCCAACCTCGATAGCTACGAGGAAGAGCTCGCCGAGCGCGAGCAAGCACTTGGCGGGGCGCTCAAGGAGGCAAAGGACGCTGCGGCAATTGCAGAGGCCGCCAAGAAAGAGCTGGAGGAGAAGGTGGCACAGCTGGAGGCCAACGTTGGGAAGAGCGGCGAGGAGCTTGCCGCGCTCAAGCGTGAGCGTGAGAAGGATGCTGCCGCCCACGGTGAGCTGCAAGGTCTTCTCGCTGAGAGGGGCAAGGAGCTCAGCGCTGCCAAGGATTCCAAAGCAGACCTGGAGCTGAAGCTGGCCACGCTAACACAGACGCTGGAGGCCGTCAAGGAGCGGGAGAAGACCTTGTCGGAGAAGGTCAAGGCTGACGCGGCGCTGCTGGAGAGCATCGCAGTTACCCAGAACTCGTTCAGAGACACTATGGAGCACTGGACCGAGGGTCTGGTGAACATTGCTGCAGTCATCAACGAGGAGCTGGCGCAGCTGGGGATGGAGGACTTTGGGTATCCTTCCGACGAGAGTCTCCAACCCAGCGCCAAGCTCAGCCTGTTCTTCAAGGGCGTGGCGACGGCACTCCAGCGGCTCCGGGAGAGGATCCCGAAGTAGCTGGCCGACGAGTCGTGCAAAATCTGTGTCGGGGTTCTCCAGAAGGTGCTGATGAAGGTGGCCTTCCGCAATCCAGGCCTCAGCTTCACCAACGTCCTCAGGTCCTTGCCGCCTGACGCCGATCTAGATGCACTCAAGGCCCTTGTCGCACCCATTGTGGACAAGGTGAGCGAGATCAAGAGGGTCGAGGGCGGACGCGTAGACTAGGCCGTCCATTTCTTCTTTTCCCTTGCCGCTGCTAATCATGTTATGAAAACATTCTGTTAGAGCTTCGACAAGTTATCTTGTAATATAACTTTATTTCTGTTATCAACTGCTATGTTATTTCCTCTACTAGATTCCTTCCTTTGTATGTTTTTACCCTATGCTTCTAGGGAACTTGTCGGCGCAGGCACCCGAGCCGCGAGCGCTGAGTGCGGGACTTCAGCAGCCTGCTGGCGGCGCTGCTTCCGACAAGAAACCTTGTCACGACTAGATGCAGCACACTTAAGCTGTTGAGCGGACTCGAAACAAAGTAAGGGCGCAACTAGCCACGAGTTGGTTCCTCCGCGCACAGGTTTTCCATACAAAGCAGGGTCGTTCGAGGAAGATAACTTAAAAATTTAAAAACTGATTGCTCAAACTTTGGCAACTTAGCTTTTCTGTCGTTTGCTTCCCGGCAAGGCAAAACTTTGCTTGAACGACGCCTGGTCCATACCACAATCTTCTCCTCCCCCCCCGGCAAACTTGTGTGTGAGGGAACCTTCTTTTCCTTTGTTGAAAAAGAAGAAAGAAGAGAAAATAATAATATGGAGCTCTTCGGCTCGTTACTGCTTACCGGATGTAGGTGCTGCACAAAGTGTCAGATAATCGCATGCAAGAAAGAAGCTAATGCATGAAATGGACAAGTTGTGCGGAGCACATGGGGTTCTTTTTATGCACGGGATCTGCACCCGGCTTTGTACAAAGGATTACATGCAACAACGGCAAGACTTGTACAAAAGGTGGTTGCCGGAACGGGGTTCCGACAGCCGCGCCCTACGGGAAAAACTTACGAAGATGTTCTATGTTCCAGGAGTTGCTCACCGGAATGCCATCTTCGGTCTCAAGGCGGACAGCGCCGGGCCTTATGACTCGTTTCACCCTATAGGGGCCTTCCCACTTCGGCGTCAACTTGTTGGAATTCTTGGCGGACTGAACGCGTCGAAGAACAAGGTCGCCTTCCTCGAAGCTTCTGGCCTTAACTTTGCGGCTATGGTAGCGGCGCAAAGCTTGCTGGTATCGAGCAGCTCGTATAGCAGCCTGAAGACGATCTTCCTCAAGGAGCAGCGCGTCGTCTTGTCGCAGCTGTTCTTGCTCAAGCTCATCATAAGCAAGCACTCGAGGTGATCCGTATACGAGTTCCGTGGGGAGAACTGCCTCTGCTCCATAGACTAGAGCGAAAGGCGTCTGGCCAGTGGCTCGATTTGGCATCGTTCTGACCGACCAAAGAACCACCGGCAGCTCCTCGATCCAGTTTCTTCCGCACTTGCGCAGCCTGTCGAAAGTTCTGGTCTTGAGCTCGTGCAACACTTCAGCATTTGCCCTCTCTGCTTGACCGTTGCTTCTCGGATGAGCAACAGAAGGGAAGCAGACCTTGGCGCCAAGGTCTTGGACGTACTGCATGAAGGTGCGGCTCGTAAATTGTGTGCCGTTGTCGGTGATGATCCTGTTAGGGATCCCGAAACGGCAAACAATTGACCTGAAGAACTTGACTGCTGACTGTGCTATCACCTTCCTCACTGGCTGCACTTCCGGCCACTTTGTGAACTTGTCGATTGCGACATACAAGTACTCAAAGCCCCCGACAGCTCGGGGGAAAGGGCCGAGGATATCGAGCCCCCAGACCGAAAATGGCCAGGATAAAGGGATCGTCTGGAGAGCTTGAGCTGGTTGGTGTATCTGTTTGGAGTGGAACTGGCACGCTTCACACTTGGTTACTTGTGCAGTTGCATCCTGGAGGGCTGTTGGCCAAAAGAAGCCTTGCCGGAAAGCTTTGCCGGCAAGTGCCCTTGCGCCTATGTGGTGGCCACATATGCCTCCATGTATTTCTGCCAACAGCTTTTGTCCATCTTCCCGGCAAATACACTTCAATTTCACACCGTTGAGTCTTCTTCTGTACAGTATGCTATCGACAAACTGGTACATACTTGACTGTCGGGCTACTCTTTCCGCTTCTTCTTGCTCTTCGGGAAGTTCTCCTATCTGAAGGAAATGGACAATCTGCTGTGCCCATGCTAGAGCTTGCGGCTCGACAACAAGGACTAAAGGCACATCTGCTGCTGTGGGAACATCCGCTTCTACGGCAAGGACTTGCGGCCCTGCCGGAGCTTGACGTTCCCCGGCAAGCTTAACGGAGCAAAACTTGTCGGGAGCGTCTGCTTCAATGGAGCAAACCATAAGGTTTGCCGGAGCAGACTGCCCCTCAGCATTCTTGGTGTTGATTTTGGGGACTTTCTTGGCGGTGGCTTCGGGGAGCTCTGCCGGAAAGTAGTCGCCAGAAACCAACTTCCTCTTCTTGCTTTGTCTAGTTGAGGGTGTTACGGATGGTTGAGTCAACTTGAGCACAAATATCCCTGGTTCCACAGGTAACTTTAGTGTGGCGCACTTTGACAGGCCATCAGCAATGTCATTCTGAGCTCTCGGGATATGTTCCATCTGTAGGCCGTCAAAGTGCTCTTCTAGCTTCCTCACTTCATCAACATATGCTTCCATCAATGGACTCTGGTAGTTCTTGTTCACTTGGCGGACGACAAGCTGTGAGTCACCCCTGACAATGAGCTTCTTGATCCCAAGGTCTGCTGCGATTCTGAGACCGGCAAGCAATCCTTCATACTCTGCAGTATTGTTGGTTGCTTGCTCCTTGGGAAAGTGCATATGGACTATGTACTTGAGGTGCTCTCCGGTGGGTGCGACAAGCAGCACGCCCGCACCAGCGCCTTGCAGCGAGAAGGCACCATCAAAGTACATCAGCCACTCTCTGCTTGCCTCTTTGACGGAGATGCTCGTCTCTGGAATTTATTCATCTGGGGTTGGCGTCCACTCTGCTATGAACTCTGCCAATGCTTTGCTTTGGATAGTTGAAGTGCTCTCAAACTTGAGGCCAAAGCTTGACAGTTCCAGCGCCCACTCGACAATCCTGCCTATTGCTTCTGGATTTTGCAGTATCCTCTTTAGCGGAAAGCGAGTGACGACTGTGATTTCATGTGCTTGGAAGTAATGGCGCAGCTTTCTCGAGGCCATGATGTCAGGACCCCGACTCAATGCCACATCGATCTAGCATGTAACACCTCATATCACTTTGCGGCCTCACGCACGGTATTCCCACGGGTGTCGCCTTACCTTTGCCCCGGACCGTTTGCGCCTTTTGGCACACGTATATGATAGTGTCGCTAGCATCCATATGATAAGGAGCCCGGGCTGACATGGCTAGTCGTAAACCCAAAGTGGCACAGACTTACAGGGACAGGCATCCATGACCCAGCATCGAACGTGTCGGTCATCAGCGAGTGAATCCAGGCTGTAGCACTAGGCTAGCAGGACTCCGGTGAACTGGGCTGTAGCGGGCTAACAGGACTCCGGTATTCATCGCGTGACATTTCCTCGAAGGGACAGACACAGGAACGAAGAAGGACACATGCCGGCCAGCCTAAGTGTTCCGGAGCAGTAGCAAGCTACCATGGCTCAGTGAAACACTAGGAGACATTTCCCGGTAAGAGAGGCTACTAAGGATAAACAACTAGATAGCCAGATCCCACACATACCAAGCATTTCAATAACATACACACAATATGCTCGATATGTGCAAATACAACATGGCATCACGACATGACTCTACAACTCAAGTATTTAATCAATAGGCTCCGAGGAGCGAGATACTACAAACAGGGGTCTCACGACCCAACATTCAGAGCATACAAGTCAAAGCACAAGCGGAAGCTATCATGTCTGAGTACAGACATCTATAAATGAAGAAGGCTGAGAAGCCTGACTATCTATCAGATCCTGCCGAGGGCACAAGATCGTAGCTGAGGTATCAAGCTAAACGTCGAAGTCCACGCGGAACTACTAGCGAGACTGAAGTCTCTCTGCAAAAACATAAAATAAGCAACGTGAGTACAAATGTACCCAGCAAGACTTACATCAGAACTAACTACATGTGCACCATTATCAACAAAGGGGATGGTGGGGTTTAACTGCAGCAAGCCAGCTTTGACTCAGTGGCTAACCTAAACTATGATTGCAAGTAACTCTTCAGGTGGCGCACACGAGTCCACATATTCACCATATCAATACACCACTATGGATCCACTCTCGTCTCCCTACGAGAACGCCGTCCATAGCACTCACGCTTATCTTGCATATTTTAGAGTATCCACTTTCACTTGTCTATGAACTGATATAAGCAACCCAGAAGTCCTTTTCCACGGACACGGCTATTCGAATAGATGATGTTAACCCTGCAGGGGTGTACTTCTTCACACACGCTCTCACCACTTACCGCCGTTTACACGACATGTACTCGGCAACCTTCAAGCGGAAGCCCAACGTGGGTGTCGGCCACGGCCTGCCTAAACACTCAAGTCTCTAGTCCAGGTTTATCGCCTATTCGGGTTCCATCCATGAGGAGATCCGGCCGGAGTTTCGCTCACAGCCCCAAACGATGTGAACAGGGTTCCCGAGACACCAAACGGGCGCCCGGTACACCGTGCCACGTGCCTACCGCATCACAGCCCACCCCTACGGTCAGCGCTGCGCACGGCCTCCAGCATACTACAAACACCAGAAACTACTTGCAACTCCTGGACAGAGGACAAGGGTGATTAAGAAGCCGAGAGGGTCCATTGGTTTCGGGCCCAATGCGTGGTAGTAGCTGAATCATGGATCACAAACACAGAACTCGGTTCCTGAGGACGGCTGCAATGAGACAACCCACCATGTACTCCTACATGGCCTCTCACCGCTACCTTTACCAAATCGTATTCACACACTTAGCTCACACACAGTAGGACATGTTCATACACCTCTGATTCATTCCCGATGAATCAGACCTGACACAACTCTAAGCAATAGCAGGCATGACAAACAAGAATGAATGAGTAGGCACAACAGGGCTCAAACAACTCCTACTCATGCTAGTGGGTTTCATCTATTTACTGTGGCAATGACAGGTCATGCAGAGGATAAAGGGGTTCAGCTACCGCAACAAGTAACAGATGAATCGTTGTTGTCCTAATGCAGTAAAAGACAGCAAGAGCGAGAGAGTGGGATTTTATCGGAATGAACAAGGGGGTTTTGCTTGCCTGGCACTTCTGAAGATAACATTGAGTCTTCATCAGTGTCAACGATCACATCGTCGGTACAACGTCTACCGAGGGAGAACAACACCGGCAAACACAGAAGAAACACGATCAATGCAATGCACAATATGATGCATGCTATGACATGGCAATATGAATGTGTTTTGGGCTAATGCATCTAGCAACAAGTTAAATGGGGTTGGTTTGAATACAAGATTCAAATTCAAACTCCATATGTGAGAGTTTAAATGCCATTTATTTGATTTGTGCTAAACAGCAGCTATAAGTTGTTCTAACATGCATGAAAATGGTACAGATGGATTCCTTGAATTTTTCTGATAATTTTTCATATATAAATTATTTAATTTGGAGTTACGGTTGAATTTCTATGATTTATTGAAATTTAGGGCATTTTCTGAAATTTCCTGAATATTAATAATTCCAGTAATTCATTAATGCGTCAGCCTGACGTCAGTGTGACGTCAGCAGGTCAACAGGGGCTGGTCCGGGTCAAACCTGACGTTCGGGACCCACATGTCAGCTGCACAGTGATTTAACAGAGTTTAATTAACTTAACTAAATTGTTAGCCGGGTTAATTAAACGGTAGGGCCCACCGGTCAGTGGCCCTAGGCCTGGGTTAGCGGGGGTGGTTAGGCCCTAATGACCGGCCACGTCGGATTCGCCGGCGGTTGGACGACGGCGACGACCCAGAGCGGCGGTGGCTCGCCGGAGTTGCGCCAGAGACGACGGATCGACGCGCCAGGGGCACCAGGAGGTAGCCCGTGCCCGTGTGCATCTAGGGGAACCAACGGGAGGTGCAGGGGTGGCCGGGGTTCGCCGGAGTGGAGCCCGAGGCGGCAGCCGGAGCTCGGGGGTTCGCGGGACTGGCGCTGCGGTGCACGGGAGGACGAGTGGTTAGGTGCTTTGGGTTCCTAAGGTTGCGGTGAGCACGCCGGTGGGCTCGGGAGCGAGCTGCGGTGGCTGTGGCCACGGCCACGCCATGGCCGGCGGCGAGGAGCAATCGGCTCCGGTGAAAAGGGTGGCTAGAGTACGGGAACGAGCGCGAGGAGGAGGGGGAATGGAAGAGTAGCTCACAGCGGATCTGGTGGAGGCAACGGCGAGGCCGGGGAGGGGCTGGAGCTCGCGAATCCTCGAAAGTTCGCCGGCGGCCGAAGGTTGGGGGCGAGCTTGAGGGCGACACTGCAGGGCTTCCGGAGGGCCGTGGATCGGTGGGGAGGAAGAGGGGGTCGGGGCGGAGCTTCCTGGGGCGTCGATGAGGCGTGGGGTGGCCGGTGGCCACGGTGGTTCTCGTCGTCGGCGGCGGGCGCGTTCGGTGAGGAGAACAGAGGAGGGGGAGAGTGTTCCGGGAGAGAGAGGAGAGGGGCACGGGGAGAGTAGGAGAGGGTCGAGGGGGCCGCGTGGCGTCACCGGGGCGTCGAGGAGGAGCCAAGCAGGCTGGGAGGGAGGAGGTGGCCGGGGCGCGTGGCCGCGCGCGCCGGGCGCGTGCCCGTCCTCCTGGCAGGGAGGAAGACGACATGGGAGGGGTGGAGATGGGCTGGGCCGGAAGTGTTGGGCCGTCCAGGTGGGCTTTGGTGAGCGCCAGGTAAGTCCAGGTAAGTTTCTGTTCTTTTATTGTTTTTTTGTTTCTGTTTTATACTTTGCCACTGTTTTTTTCAAATTAAAACAAATCCAAAACAGTGCCAGATATCCTCTGAATAATTTATGTTGCTAGATGGACTTTTCCAACAGCACATAAAGCATTTCAGAGTTATTTGAAAATATATCCCATATATTATGAATATAATTCCAAATTCAAATACAATAATGATTTAAATTCAGTGCTCAAAATATTCCTCAAAATGTTCATTATTTTTGGTTTGGTGCAAAACCCTTGCCAAAATATAACCAACATTATTTAAGGCCATTTTGGAAACATTGAATGCATTTTCCAGGGTTCTTTGCCCCTCTTTTATTTAAGTTTTTGAGGCTTCCAAAATTCCTCAGTTCAAGTTTCAAAAATTTAAACATGATGCACACATGGAAGCAAACATAGGTCAGGCCAGGACTAGGGATGTGACAACTCACCCCCACTAAACAAAAATCTCGTCCCGAGATTTAAGCGTAGGGTAAGGTGAAGGGGGAACGCAACTAGCACAATCTTCACGATCCAGGTTGCACTTCAAATGATCGTTGATTCAAACACCATCTTTGTCTCGAAGTCTTCCTCTGAGAACTCCAACTATCATGTCAGCGAGAGGAAAGGGAAGACCCTAAAAGAATTGTTCTTCTCGAAGGTCGAACAACTCAGGATTAACCCACGGATTGAGACATAGCAACATCTCTCGAGCTGAGAGACGAAGCACACATCCATAGGAACGGAGTGAAGCAGATGACAAAGGTTCACTAGGTAGACAACAATTTCACGCTTAAGAAGGTGGTAAACGATTGTCAACGTAGCGAGGAGTTTGAGTTGCCATGATACCATAACGATGCACCTTAGGTAAGGTGACTCGTAGAAATATCCCCTTAAGTGGCAAAAAGAATTACCTTTGATTCAAAGATCCTTGAAACTCTTTATACCAGCTTAAGGCAAATCATAATCGATCATTTAGAGGGGTTCGGTAGAATGGCATACCCGAACTTGGATGATGTGGATTACCTTGTTGAAGACAACGTAATGGATGAATTTGCTTATCACCAGAAATGGAAGAGATCCATGGTAGAATGGCACATTGGCGGTGCAAGCTGGGAACAAAATGCAAATGCTGGGAATGATTCTGGTAACTGGGGAAGAACCCAGCAATAGAGAGTAAATTCACTGTTTGAAAGGTCATAGCATTGCCGAGGAAACTGAGAGCATCCCAGTTAGTGCCGATGATAACACGTAGCGCTTGTGTGTGCTCTCAAGAACTTGAGCATTTCCACAATCATCAAGGTTTTACCAACATCCGTGTCAAGGATCCTGGCAACACAACATACTACCATGATGAATGATGATGGATGATGCGGATGCAAAAGAAGATAACACCTTCTCAGATTTCACCCTTGGCGGGGCCAAGGAAATAAAATCTGGATGATCCACTGAGAGACATTTAGCACTCCGCTTCTAATGTTCTCCTTGATATGCTAGTGTAACCCATTCATAGATATGGTTTGATATCTAGAACATCAAGTAAAAGGTCGGACTTCGGAAACACAAAAATCATAAGGAACAACTAGGGAGGTAAATCCTACGAAATCCTTATGGGGAGGTGGCCAACTTCTTCAATCAAGATACTGCAATAATAGGTCTTTCGGCTGGGAGGTGCTGGCCACGACATCCACTTATATCAGTTATTGAGGGACCAATATTATAGTTCTTGGGAAATGTTCCAAACCATCATATCTGCCTGAGATTCAGATCTGGTTGGTGTCAGGATATTCCAGACTCATCGAGCCTAGGAAGATAAATGAAAGTTTGCAACACAATTCGACGAGATAACGTTGCGAGATTCTCGGGAAATGAACTACGATAGCAAACTCCAAAACATGAGCTGGTTCTGCTACAAACATGTGAACACGTTGTCCAAGACAAGCATGACCACAAAGTAGTCTTATAATAAAACACTACCGAGTTCAGGAGGGGGAACCATCAACGAGGGTATCGAAGTCCTTACATAAGTCCGGATTAGCTCTTATGAAGGAACTCCTTCTCCTTGAACAAATCAATCAGTGGCTTGGTGTGCTAGGGATACATATAGATTGAAGGTTGCAAGTCTTCAAACCACAGAATTCTTCACACGTGTGCATGACTGATTTGGAATGATTCCAAAGAAAGCAACATTAACTTTCTCGAATCCACGGTAGCAACTTGCATCAGATGCACATGAATTAAAGGAAGTCACTACCTTCATCCAAACATATGCTTCATGAGCTAGCATGAACAAATGCTTTCAAAAGTTTCCAACACTAGCTTAATGTTCAACAAAATCATGGAGGAGATAAGGATGTTGTCAATGGGCTCAACAACAATTCATCTAGGTTTCCTTTTAAAAGGAATTCCATAGTTAAGTGAACACGGTGATAGCATTGGTCAGACCAAAGATGTAATGGTGTATGCTCGAGGGATCAACCACGAATAAGACAACATTACGAGCATCATTGGTACTGATTTGATTTGATGATAGCCCACACTCAAATCAAAGGATTGATAAGACAATAGGTCCAGCAACTGATCACAGGGACCAATCGATGAAGATATCATCTTTCTTCAACACACACTACACAAGAATATCCCTTTGGAACGAACTAAGTTAGGCAAGCTTTTATCTTCCAATTTTCCAAGTTGTTGTCTAGCTTAACCAACTAGCTCAGGGATATCCAACACAGATTCTTGGAGAAAGGGTGGTTCACAAGAAACCAACTTGATCACGAGCTCAACATAACAGTCAGGAAACAACCCGGTAACACTTCCAAGAAGATATTTGGAAAGTCACGAACCACCGGTATGTTACTAAGCTCGAGAACAATCTTGCTTTTGAGGGCAAGACGACATGATCAAATGAGTGAGGACTTGAAATAATTCCTAACTCATTGGTCGAGGAGTGCACCAGAAATAGGGACTAGGTAGCACAATCAATCTTAGGGTGACGATTCAATAATCAACACGCTAAGAATGAGGTTATCGTCCATTTAACTACCAAGCAACAGAGTTGCTAGCAATATTGATTTCACATGCCATGATTCATTTGTCGGCATTCCGGTTACAATAACACAAGAACCGAGGAATGAACAATGATGGCAAGAGGTATCACTGTACCAAGAGTTCATAGGATGGTGTGCAATTCCTATAACAATCTTGATATAAAATATGTAATACTCCAAGGTAGAGCAGAACAAAAGCTGGATTAGCAATTTGATCTGCGGAGCACAACTTCTTTGACCCAATCCTGGATAGGGAAGAGGTACTGGAGTTTGTTTCTCCTAGTCATTCCGCGATAGAATGGCTTGACGGACCACAAGAGTAATAGGCATCGATAAACGAACGCACGCATACTCTTGACTATCAATTGATAGACGAAGGTCAGTAGACAACTAAAGAGGGACAACTCAAAGGAACATATAACTTTCTGAGTTGTGGATGCATAGATTAGTATGTCGAACCAAGTTCAACATAATTCTTCCGGATAACCCATGCAGAAAGGTTGAGCTGGCAGAGTCACAATATAGCATGGAGAACTCATCGAGAGCACTCTTGTTGTCATCTTTTGGTTCAGAAGAACTCCTGCCAAGAATGGTTCATGGTAATTGGAAGAAGAAGATACCACGGACTTCAAGGACTATCGCAAAAGTTACTAATAACCTAAAGGAGCTAGCAATTACTATCAACATGAAGTAAGTAGGGTGGATCTCGGGTTCAAAACCCAGGAGTAGAATATCTACTACTAAGTAGCATCAGGAATGCTTTCGAGAATAAAGGCCAGAATCATCACACTAGGACACAAATCATGGCTAGACCACTAGATGATCCCCTGAGACACCTAGGGTCATAATAATAATTCCAACATAAATGTCAAGGCAATAGAATACCTCAACTCAACAATTAGTGTGATTGAGCTGGCATAAAGGAACATTGAAACCAGAGGGAAAGGATTTTGCAAATGCATCAGCCTATTTAGAAACCTAGGATGACTCGAACAGCATAACGGCTGTAAATGCTCAGAAAAGATTTGAGACATACTACAAAATGGTGGCATAACCACTCAGAAGCACAATATCAAGGTTCCGAGATCAACAATTAACATACGGAAGTAGTAGGAACTGAACTGAGACTTAAATCCAACAATCTTACAAGTCTACAGATTAGTAACACGTGATCCTAATAGAAAGAAGAGATAGCCTAGTTCCTTAACCCCGTAGAAAAGATAAGATGACTCAGATCAGAAGGGCATAAGGTATAAGGAGTAAAAAGAGCCTTACGTTCCATCCCACAATCAATTCCCTTATATAACTAAGAATTTCTAGACTCAACTTCGACCAGTTTGGCTTGGTAATCCTACAGGTAGTCAAGCTCTGATACCAACGCTGTCAGGACCCCGACTCAATGCCACATCGATCTAGCATGTAACACCTCATATCACTTTGCGGCCTCACGCACGGTATTCCCACGGGTGTCGCCTTACCTTTGCCCGGGACCGTTTGCGCCTTTTGGCACACGTATATGATAGTGTCGCTAGCATCCATATGATAAGGAGCCCGGGCTGACATGGCTAGTCGTAAACCCAAAGTGGCACAAACTTACAGGGACAGGCATCCATGACCCAGCATCGAACGTGTCGGTCATCAGCGAGTGAATCCAGGCTGTAGCACTGGGCTAGCAGGACTCCGGTGAACCGGGCTGTAGCGGGCTAACAGGACTCCGGTATTCATCGCGTGACATTTCCCCGAAGGGACAGACACAGGAACGAAGAAGGACACATGCCGGCCAGCCTAAGTGTTCCGGAGCAGTAGCAAGCTACCATGGCTCAGTGGAAACACTAGGAGACATTTCTCGGTAAGAGAGGCTACTAAAGATAAACAACTAGATGGTCAGATCCCACACATACCAAGCATTTCAATAACATACACACAATATGCTCGATATGTGCAAATACAACATGGCATCACAACATGTCTCTACGACTCAAGTAATTATTCATTAGGCTCCGAGGAGCGAGACATTACAAACATGGGTCTCACGACCCAACAATCAGAGCATACAAGTCAAAGCACAAGCGGAAGCTATCATGTCTGAGTACAGACATCTATAAATGAAAAAGGCTGAGAAGCCTGACTATCTATCAGATCCTGCCGAGGGCACAAGATCGTAGCTGAGGTAACAAGCTAAACGTCGAAGTCCACGCGAAACTACTAGTGAGACCGAAGTCTCTCTGCAAAAACATAAAATAGGCAAACGTGAGTACAAATGTACCCAGCAAGACTTACATCAGAACTATCTACATATGCATCATTATCAACAAAGGGGATGGTGGGGTTTAACTGCAGCAAGCCAGCTTTGACTCGGTGGCTATCCTAAACTACGACTGCAAGCGACTCTTTTGAGGTGGCGCACACGAGTCCACATATTCACCATACCCGACTCAATGCCACATAGATCTAGCATGTAACACTTCATATCACTTTGCGGCCTCACGCACGGTATTCCCACGGGTGTCGCCTTACCGTTACCCGGGACCGTTTGCGCCTTTTGGCACACGTATATGACAGTGTCGCTAGCATCCATATGATAAGGAGCCCGGGCTGACATGGCTAGTCGTAAATCCAAAGTGGCACAAACTTACAGGGACAGGCATCCATGACCCAGCATCGAACGTGTCGGTCATCAGCGAGTGAATCCAGGCTGTAGCACTGGGCTAGCAGGACTCCGGTGAACCGGGCTGTAGCGGGCTAACAGGACTCCGGTATTCATCGCGTGACATTTCCCCGAAGGGACAGACACAGGAACGAAGAAG
This sequence comes from Triticum dicoccoides, assembly GCF_002162155.2. Lineage (NCBI taxonomy): Eukaryota > Viridiplantae > Streptophyta > Magnoliopsida > Poales > Poaceae > Triticum > Triticum dicoccoides. Next base: position 485,919,750 of record NC_041390.1, on the reverse strand, counting down.
GACACATGCCGGCCAGCCTAAGTGTTCCGGAGCAGTAGCAAGCTACCATGGCTCAGTGAAACACTAGGAGACATTTCCCGGTAAGAGAGGCTACTAAGGATAAACAACTAGATAGCCAGATCCCACACATACCAAGCATTTCAATAACATACACACAATATGCTCGATATGTGCAAATACAACATGGCATCACGACATGACTCTACAACTCAAGTATTTAATCAATAGGCTCCGAGGAGCGAGATATTACAAACAGGGGTCTCACGACCCAACATTCAGAGCATACAAGTCAAAGCACAAGCGGAAGCTATCATGTCTGAGTACAGACATCTATAAATGAAAAAGGCTGAGAAGCCTGACTATCTATCAGATCCTGCCGAGGGCACAAGATCGTAGCTGAGGTATCAAGCTAAACGTCGAAGTCCACGCGGAACTACTAGCGAGACTGAAGTCTCTCTGCAAAAACATAAAATAAGCAACGTGAGTACAAATGTACCCAGCAAGACTTACATCAGAACTAACTACATGTGCACCATTATCAACAAAGGGGATGGTGGGGTTTAACTGCAGCAAGCCAGCTTTGACTCAGTGGCTAACCTAAACTATGATTGCAAGTAACTCTTCAGGTGGCGCACACGAGTCCACATATTCACCATATCAATACACCACTATGGATCCACTCCCGTCTCCCTACGAGAACGCCGTCCATAGCACTCACGCTTATCTTGCGTATTTTAGAGTATCCACTTTCACTTGTCTATGAACTGATATAAGCAACCCAGAAGTCCTTTTACGCGGACACGGCTATTCGAATAGATGATGTTAACCCTGCAGGGGTGTACTTCTTCACACACGCTCTCACCACTTACCGCCGTTTACACGACATGTACTCGGCAACCTTCAAGCGGAAGCCCAACATGGGTGTCGGCCACGGCCTGCCTAAACACTCAAGTCTCTAGTCCAGGTTTATCGCCTATTCGGGTTCCATCCATGAGGAGATCCGGCCGGAGTTTCGCTCACAGCCCCAAACGATGTGAACAGGGTTCCCGAGACACCAAACGGGCGCCCGGTACACCGTGCCACGTGCCTACCGCATCACAGCCCACCCCTACGGTCAGCGCTGCGCACGGCCTCCAGCATACTACAAACACCAGAAACTACTTGCAACTCCTGGACAGAGGACAAGGGTGATTAAGAAGCCGAGAGGGTCCATTGGTTTCGGGCCCAATGCGTGGTAGTAGCTGAATCATGGATCACAAACACAGAACTCGGTTCCTGAGGACGGCTGCAATGAGACAACCCACCATGTACTCCTACATGGCCTCTCACCGCTACCTTTACCAAATCGTATTCACACACTTAGCTCACACACAGTAGGACATGTTCATACACCTCTGATTCATTCCCGATGAATCAGACCTGACACAACTCTAAGCAATAGCAGGCATGACAAACAAGAATGAATGAGTAGGCACAACAGGGCTCAAACAACTCCTACTCATGCTAGTGGGTTTCATCTATTTACTGTGGCAATGACAGGTCATGCAGAGGATAAAGGGGTTCAGCTACCGCAACAAGTAACAGATGAATCGTTGTTGTCCTAATGCAGTAAAAGACAGCAAGAGCGAGAGAGTGGGATTTTATCGGAATGAACAAGGGGGTTTTGCTTGCCTGGCACTTCTGAAGATAACATTGAGTCTTCATCAGTGTCAACGATCACATCGTCGGTACAACGTCTACCGAGGGAGAACAACACCGGCAAACACAGAAGAAACACGATCAATGCAATGCACAATATGATGCATGCTATGACATGGCAATATGAATGTGTTTTGGGCTAATGCATCTAGCAACAAGTTAAATGGGGTTGGTTTGAATACAAGATTCAAATTCAAACTCCATATGTGAGAGTTTAAATGCCATTTATTTGATTTGTGCTAAACAGTAGATATAAGTTGTTCTAACATGCATGAAAATGGTACAGATGGATTCCTTGAATTTTTCTGATAATTTTTCATATATAAATTATTTAATTTGGAGTTACGGTTGAATTTCTATGATTTATTGAAATTTAGGGCATTTTCTGAAATTTCCTGAATATTAATAATTCCAGTAATTCATTAATGCGTCAGCCTGACGTCAGTGTGACGTCAGCAGGTCAACAGGGGCTGGTCCGGGTCAAACCTGACGTTCGGGACCCACATGTCAGCTGCATAGTGATTTAACAGAGTTTAATTAACTTAACTAAATTGTTAGCCGGGTTAATTAAACGGTAGGGCCCACCGGTCAGTGGCCCTAGGCCTGGGTTAGCGGGGGTGGTTAGGCCCTAATGACCGGCCACGTCGAATTCGCCGGCGGTTGGACGACGGCGACGACCCAGAGCGGCGGTGGCTCGCCGGAGTTGCGCCAGAGACGACGGATCGACGCGCCAGGGGCACCAGGAGGTAGCCCGTGCCCGTGCGCATCTAGGGGAACCAACGGGAGGTGCGGGGGTGGCCGGGGTTCGCCGGAGTGGAGCCCGAGGCGGCAGCCGGAGCTCGGGGGTTCGCTGGACCGGCGCTGCGGTGCACGGGAGGACGAGTGGTTAGGTGCTTTGGGTTCCTAAGGTTGCGGTGAGCACGCCGGTGGGCTCAGGAGCGAGCTGCGGTGGCTGTGGCCACGGCCACGCCATGGCCGGCGGCGAGGAGCAATCGGCTCCGGTGAAAAGGGCGGCTAGAGTACGGGAACGAGCACGAGGAGGAGGGGGAATGGAAGAGTAGCTCACAGCGGATCTGGTGGAGGCAACGGCGAGGCCGGGGAGGGGCTGGAGCTCGCGAATCCTCGAAAGTTCGCCGGCGGCCGAAGGTTGGGGGCGAGCTTGAGGGCGACGCTGCAGGGCTTCCGGAGGGCCGTGGATCGGTGGGGAGGAAGAGGGGGTCGGGGCGGAGCTTCCTGGGGCGTCGGTGAGGCGTGGGGTGGCCGGTGGCCACGGTGGTTCTCGTCGTCGGCGGCGGGCGCGTTCGGTGAGGAGAACAGAGGAGGGGGAGAGTGTTCCGGGAGAGAGAGGAGAGGGGCACGGGGAGAGTAGGAGAGGGTCGAGGGGGCCGCGTGGCGTCACCGGGGCGTCGAGGAGGAGCCAAGCAGGCTGGGAGGGAGGAGGTGGCCGGGGCGCGTGGCCGCGCGCGCCGGACGCGTGCCCGTCCTCCTGGCAGGGAGGAAGACGACAGGGGAGGGGTGGAGATGGGCTGGGCCGGAAGTGTTGGGCCGTCCAGGTGGGCTTCGGTGAGCGCCAGGTAAGTCCAGGTAAGTTTCTGTTCTTTTATTGTTTTTCTGTTTCTGTTTTATACTTTGCCACTGTTTTTTTTCAAATTAAAACAAATCCAAAACAGTGCCAGATATCCTCTGAATAATTTATGTTGCTAGATGGACTTTTCCAACAGCACATAAAGCATTTCAGAGTTATTTGAAAATATATCCCATATATTATGAATATAATTCCAAATTCAAATACAATAATGATTTAAATTCAGTGCTCAAAATATTCCTCAAAATGTTCATTATTTTTGGTTTGGTGCAAAACCCTTGCCAAAATATAACCAACATTATTTAAGGCCATTTTGGAAACATTGAATGCATTTTCCAGGGTTCTTTGCCCCTCTTTTATTTAAGTTTTTGAGGCTTCCAAAATTCCTCAGTTCAAGTTTCAAAAATTTAAACATGATGCACACATGGAAGCAAACATAGGTCAGGCCAGGACTAGGGATGTGACACATGAGGAGGCCGAAAAGCAACTTCTGCACACCAGAGTACCTTGATCTAGCCCCCTGCAGAAGGGAACTGACAAAGTAAACTGGACGCTGCACCATTCTCTTCTGCATGTTATCATGCTCCTGCGCAGATCCATCTTTGTCGGGACCAGAGCTTGTCGGCGAAGCCCCCTGCTTGTCACTGGATGCGTCTGCCGTGGTTGCTGGCTCATCATCTGCCTCTCTCTCCGCCACTAACGCAGCACTAACCACTTGATTAGTTGCCGCTATATACAGCAGCAACTTCTCCTGCGGCTTAGGTGCGACAAGTGTTGGAGTGGAGGACAGGTATCTCTTCAAGTCCTGCAGCGCAGCCTCCGCCTCCGGAGTCCATTTCACTGGACCTGCCTTTTTCAAAATTTTGAAAAATGGCAGGGCGCGCTCAGCAGATCTAGAGATAAACCTGCTGAGAGCAGCCACGCAACCAGCAAGCCTTCGTACATCCTTGACGCGCTTTGGTGCTTCGATCTGCTCAATGGCCTTGATCTTGTCGGGATTGGCTTCAATTCCCCGCTGAGACACGAAGAACCCGAGAAGCTTGCCGGAAGGGACTCTAAATATGCACTTCTCGGGGTTAAGCTTGAGGTTGATCTTGCACAGATTTGCAAATGTCTCGTCTAAATCTTGAATCAGGGTCGCCCTGTTCTTACTCTTGACCACTATGTCATCCATGTAAGCTTCCACATTTCTGTGCATTTGCGGCTCAAAAGCATGGTGGACTACCCTTGCGAATGTTGAACCAGCATTCTTCAAACCGAAAGGCATCCGTACGAAGCAGTACGTGCCACATGGGGTGATAAATGCGGTTTTCTCTTCATCCTCTTCTGCCATGAAGATCTGATGGTATCCTGAGTATGCATCAAGAAATGAAAGCAAATAACATCCGGCTGTGGAGTCAACGATCTGGTCAATGCGTGGCAAGGGAAATGGGTCTTTGGGACAAGCTTTATTAACATCGGCGAAGTCAATACAAAGTCTCCATTTCCCGTTAGCCTTGCGCACAACAACAGGATTGGCCAACCACGTGGGATGGAGCACTCCTCTAACAAGGCCTGCTGCTTCCAACTTCTTGATTTCTTCTGCAATGAATTCTTGGCGCTCCACTGCCTGCTTCCTGACTCTCTGCTTGACGGGCCGTGCATGAGGGCAGACGGCAAGGTGGTGCTCGATTACTTTCCTGGGAACACCGGGGATATCAGAAGGTTGCCATGCAAACACGTCGACATTCGCCTGCAGGAAAGCAACGAGCGCGCTTTCCTATTTGGGGTCAAGAGTGGCGCTGATGGTGAAGGTACCACCAGCGCCATCCTCCTTGGCGGACACCTTCTTGGTCTCGAGTGGAGCTGCCATTGCCTTCTTACACTTGCCGGTGGAGCTCGATGGTGCGTCCTCGATAGTAGCGCAGCACTCCGAAGAGGTGCGCTTGCCGGAGTGGGCATCAGAGCTCTTGCCGGACTTGGTCTTCTTCTTCCCCCCGGGAGCTTCAGCAGCAAGTGTCTTGCGTTCTGCTGCAGTTGCTGCTTCCCGATAGATCTTGTCGGCACAGATAAGAGCAACCTTCTTGTTGCCAGGGACAGAGATGACACTTATCGGGCCTGGCATTTTTAGTACGTTGTACGCATAGTGAGAGGCTGCCATGAACTTGGCGAGTGCCGGACGGCCAAGGATTCCATTGTAAGGTAATGGAAAGTCGGCAACATCAAATGTGACCCTCTCAGTCCTGAAGTTCAGTTCGCTGCCAAATGTTACCGGCAACGTGATCTTTCCCTTCGGCTTGCTCCTTCCCGGGTTGATTCCTTGAAATGTACCGGTCTCTTCGAGCTCGCTGTCGGGGATCTGGAGTTTCTGGAGCACCACGGAGGAGATCAGGTTCAAGCCGGCCCTGCCGTCAACTAGCATCTTTGTGACCTTGAGGTTGCGGATTGTTGGTGAAACCAACATCGGCAAGCACCCGACCGCAGTTATGCGATCAGGGTGGTCCTCAATATCAAAGATGATAGGCGTGCTGGACCATTTCAGAGGCTTGCGTGACTCGATGGGTCGTTCTGCTGCATTAAATTCCCGCGCCCACTGCTTGAGCTGACGGTGCGAGGTATGCAGAGAAGCACCACCGTCAACGCACAGGACCTCTGTGGCTTTCTGGAACTCCTGCTCATCAGTCTCCTTGTCATCCATGTCTTCATCGTCGTTGTCATCTTCATCCTTGTCGCAGCCGTGGGGAGGTCTGTCTCCTTGCCGCTGCTTGGCCTTGCCGCGGCGTCCTCCTCGGCCGGGACGTTTCTTGCCGGATCCCCCAGCACCTTCTTGGGCCTTCTCCTTGTCGCGCCGCTCGTATTCAGCTTTCTGTTGCTCAACAAGCTGCTCGACTTTCTTATAGTTCTGGAGATCCTGGCCCTTGGTGCGGTGGATCTTGCAATACTGCTTGTTGGTGCCGTCCTGCTTGTCAGCGACCGCCACCTCCGCGGCAACCTCCTTGCCGGAGTCACCAGCTTTGGCTTCCTTGGCGCCACCACCGTTGCCGGACTGCTCAACAACTAGCACCTCTTTGCCTTTCCTCCTTCTGTTGTTCCGCCGCCGGTTTTTCCTTGGCGGGGTAGCATCCTCACTGTCAGATCCTCCCGCTCCTACATTCTCTCCGGGGAGTCTCCTTCCTTCCTCAGCACGTGCACACTTGTCGGCCAGTGCATATAACTCACTGACGTCCCTGATCTTGCACATCGCCATTTCCTCCCGCATCCTGCGGTTCCACACGTTCTGATGGAACGCGCTAATCACCGCGGCAGGGTGGACGTCTGGGATGTTGTGCTGCACACTGCTGAATCTCTGAATGTACTTGCGCAGGGGCTCTCCTTCCTTCTGGGCGAGCAGATGAAGATCACTCTCCTGGCCATGAGGCTTGTGTCCGCCTGTGAAGGCGCCGACAAACTGATGGCACAGATCAGCCCAAGAAGATATGGAGTTGTCCGGCAAGTGCATGAGCCAGGACCTGACGTTGGGCTTGAGTACCAGCGGGAAGTAGTTGGCAAGGATCTTGTCATCCCGTCCCCCGGCAGCCTGCACCGCGATGGTGTAGATGCTGAGGAACTCTGACAGATGCGTCTTGCCGTCGTACTTCTCCGGTACGTCTGGCTTGAAGTTTTTCGTGCTGGGCCACTGGACTTGCCGCAGCTCACGAGTGAACGCAGGGCAACCTACCGCATACGGCAGATCGCCTGGTTCCCCTGGCGCATGCATGTCATCAGAGGGCCCAGCGCGCTTGTCGGATTGACGTCGCACTTCTCTTTGGCGCTCGATGCGAGTTCGAGCGTCTTCTTGTTGCCGACCATGAAGGACTTGGCGCTGATCGCGACGAGCTCGTGGATCCGACGATGCAGTGGAGTCGCTGTCGAGGTGGATCCGGCGAGTCGGCGATCTTGGCCTTCGGGGCGGTGATTGCATGGTAGTTGCACCTCCACCCGTTTCGTCGCCACCGGCTCGCGCTCGGCGAAGAAGAAGACTTCAGCGGCAGCCGCTCCGTCCACGTCACTTCCACCACCGTTGGAGCAAACGGGTGGTGGAATGGACGCCGGCGGAAGAATGGACGTCGACGAGGAAGCTCATGATGCCGCCAGGTCCAAAGACAAGGCTGCACAAACCTCGGCGACTGTACATGTAATCATCAGACGCCGCTGAAGTCTTCTTCTTCGCTGAGCGCGAGCCGGTGGCGACGAAACGGGTGGAGGTGCAACTATCATGCAATCATCGCCCCGAAGGCAAGATCGCCGACTCGCCGGATCCACCTCGACAGCGACTCCACTGCATCGTCGGATCCACGAGCTCGTCGCGATCAGCGCCAAGTCCTTCATGATCGGCAACAAGAAGACCCTCGAACTCGCATCGAGCGCCAAAGAGAAGCGCGACGTCAATCCGACAAGCGCGCTGGGCCCTCTGATGACATGCATGCGCCAGGGGAACCAGGCGATCTGCCGTATGCGGTAGGTTGCCCTGCGTTCACTCGTGAGCTGCGGCAAGTCCAGTGGCCCAGCACGAAAAACTTCAAGCCAGACGTACCGGAGAAGTACGATGGCAAGACGCATCTGTCAGAGTTCCTCAGCATCTACACCATCACGGTGCAGGCTGCCGGGGGACGGGATGACAAGATCCTTGCCAACTACTTCCTGCTGGTACTCAAGCCCAACGTCAGGTCCTGGCTCATGCACTTGCCGGACAACTCCATATCTTCTTGGGCTGATCTGTGCCATCAGTTTGTCGGCGCCTTCACAGGCGGACACAAGCCTCATGGCCAGGAGAGTGATCTTCATCTGCTCGCCCAGAAGGAAGGAGAGCCCCTACGCAAGTACATTCAGAGATTCAGAAGTGTGCAGCACAACATCCCAGACGTCCACCCTGCCGCGGTGATCAGCGCGTTCCATCAGAACGTGTGGAACTGCAGGATGCGGGAGGAAATGGTGATGTGCAAGATCAGGGACGTCAGTGAGTTATATGCACTGGCCGACAAGTGTGCACGTGCTGAAGAAGGGAGGAGACTCCCCGGAGAGAATGTAGGAGCGGGAGGATCTGACAGTGAGGATGCTACCCCGCCAAGGAAAAACCGGCGGCGGAACAACAGAAGGAGGAAAGGCAAAGAGGTGCTAGTTGTTGAGCAGTACGGCAACGGTGGTGGCGCCAAGGAAGCCAAAGCTGGTGACTCCGGCAAGGAGGTTGCCGCGGAGGTGGCGGTCGCCGACAAGCAGGACGGCACCAACAAGCAGTATTGCAAGATCCACCGCACCAAGGGCCATGATCTCTAGAACTGTAAGAAAGTCGAGCAGCTTGTTGAGCAACAGAAAGCTGAATACGAGCGGCGCGACAAGGAGAAGGCCCAAGAAGGTGCTGGGGGGTCCGGCAAGAAACGTCCCGGCCGAGGAGGACGCCGCGGCAAGGCCAAGCAGCGGCAAGGAGACAGACCTCCCCGCGGCCGCGACAAGGATGAAGATGACAACAATGATGAAGACATGGATGACGAGGAGACTGATGAGCAGGAGTTCCAAAAAGCCACAGAGGTCCTGTGCGTTGACGGTGGTGCTTCTCTACATACCTCACACCGTCAGCTCAAGCAGTGGGCGCGGGAAGTTAATGCAGCAAAACCACCCATCGAGTCACGCAAGCCTCTGAAATGGTCCAACATGCCTATCATCTTTGATATTGAGGACCACCCTGATCGCATAACTGCGGTCGGGTGCTTGCCGATGTTGGTTTCACCAACAATCCGCAACCTCAAGGTCACAAAGATGCTAGTTGACGGCAGGGCCGACTTGAACCTGATCTCCTCCGCGGTGCTCCAGAAACTCCAGATCCCCGACAGCGAGCTCGAAGAGACCGGTACATTTCAAGGAATCAACCCGGGAAGGAGCAAGCCGAAGGGAAAGATCACGTTGCCGGTAACATTTGGCAGCGAACTGAACTTCAGGACTGAGAGGGTCACATTTGATGTTGCCGACTTTCCATTACCTTACAATGGAATCCTTGGCCGTCCGGCACTCGCCAAGTTCATGGCAGCCTCTCACTATGCGTACAACGTACTGAAAATGCCAGGCCCGATAAGTGTCATCTTTGTCCCTGGCGACAAGAAGGATGCTCTTATCTGTGCCGACAAGATCTACTGGGAAGCAGCAGCCGCAGCAGAACGCAAGACACTTGCCGCTGAAGCTCCCGGGGGGAAGAAGAAGACCAAGTCCGGCAAGAGCTCTGATGCCCACTCCGGCAAGCGCACCTCTTCGGAGTGCTGCGCTACTGTCGAGGACGCACCATCGAGCTCCACCGGCAAGTGTAAGAAGGCAATGGCAGCTCCACCCGAGACCAAGAAGGTGTCCGCCAAGGAGGATGGCGCTGGTGGTACCTTCACCATCAGCGCCACTCTTGACCCCAAATAGGAAAGTGCGCTCGTTGCTTTCCTGCGGGTGAATGTCGACGTGTTTGCATGGCAACCGTCTGATATCCCCGGTGTTCCCAGGAAAGTAATCGAGCACCACCTTGCCGTCTGCCCTCATGCACGGCCCGTCAAGCAGAGAGTCAGGAAGCAGGCAGTGGAGCGCCAAGAATTCATCACAGAAGAAATCAAGAAGTTGGAAGTAGCAGGCCTTGTCAGAGGAGTGCTCCATCCCACGTGGTTGGCCAATCCTGTTGTTGTGCGCAAGGCTAACGGGAAATGGAGACTTTGTATTGACTTCACTGATGTTAATAAAGCTTGTCCCAAAGACCCATTTCCCTTGCCGCGCATTGACCAGATCGTTGACTCCACAGCCGAATGTGATTTGCTTTCATTTCTTGATGCATACTCAGGATACCATCAGATCTTCATGGCAGAAGAGGATGAAGAGAAAACCGCATTTATCACCCCATGTGGCACGTACTGCTTCGTACGGATGCCTTTCGGTTTGAAGAATGCTGGTTCAACATTCGCAAGGGTAGTCCACCACGCTTTTGAGCCGCAAATGCACAGAAATGTGGAAACTTACATGGATGACATAGTGGTCAAGAGTAAGAACAGGGCGACCCTGATTCAAGATTTAGACGAGACATTTGCAAATCTGCGCAAGATCAACCTCAAGCTTAACCCCGAGAAGTGCGTATTTGGAGTCCCTTCCGGCAAGCTTCTCGGGTTCTTCGTGTCTCAGCGGGGAATTGAAGCCAATCCCGACAAGATCAAGGCCATTGAGCAGATCGAAGCACCAAAGCGCGTCAAGGATGTACGAAGGCTTGCCGGTTGCGTGGCTGCTCTCAGCAGGTTTATCTCTAGATCTGCTGAGCGCGCCCTGCCATTTTTCAAAATTTTGAAAAAGGCAGGTCCAGTGAAATGGACTCCGGAGGCGGAGGCTGCGCTGCAGGACTTGAAGAGATACCTGTCCTCCACTCCAACACTTGTCGCAGCTAAGCCGCAAGAGAAGTTGCTGCTGTATATAGCGGCAACCAATCAAGTGGTTAGTGCTGCGTTAGTGGCGGAGAGAGAGGCAGATGATGAGCCAGCAACCACGGCAGACGCATCCAGCGACAAGCAGGGGGCTTCGCCGACAAGCTCTAGTCCCGACAAAGATGGATCTGCGCAGGAGCATGATAAGATGCAGAAGAGAATGGTGCAGCGTCCAGTTTACTTTGTCAGTTCCCTTCTGTAGGAGGCTAGATCAAGGTACTCTGGTGTGCAGAAGTTGCTTTTCGGCCTCCTCATGGCCTCGAGAAAGATGCGCCATTACTTCCAAGCACATGAAATCACAGTCGTCACTCGCTTTCCGCTGAAGAGGATACTGCAAAATCCAGAAGCAACAGGCAGGATTGTCGAGTGGGCGCTGGAACTATCAAGCTTTGGCCTCAAGTTTGAGAGCACTTCAACTATCCAAAGCAGAGCATTGGCAGAGTTCATAGCAGAGTGGACCCAACCCCAGATGAAGAAATTCCAGAGACGAGCATCCCCGTCAAAGAGGCAAGCAGAGAGTGGCTGATGTACTTTGATGGTGCCTTCTCGCTGCAAGGCGCTGGTGCGGGCGTGCTGCTTGTCGCACCCACCGGAGAGCACCTCAAGTACATAGTCCAGATGCACTTTCCCAAGGAGCAAGCAACCAACAATACTGCAGAGTATGAAGGATTGCTTGCCGGTCTCAGAATCGCAGCAGACCTTGGGATCAAGAAGCTCATTGTCAGGGGTGACTCACAGCTTGTCGTCCGCCAAGTGAACAAGAACTACCAGAGTCCATTGATGGAAGCATATGTTGATGAAGTGAGGAAGCTAGAAGAGCACTTTGACAGCCTACAGATGGAACATATCCCGAGAGCTCAGAATGACATTGCTGATGGCCTGTCAAAGTGCGCCGCACTAAAGTTACCTGTGGAACCAGGGATCTTTGTGCTCAAGTTGACTCAACCATCCGTAACACCCTCAACTAGACAAAGCAAGAAGAGGAAGTTGGTTTCTGGCGACTACTTTCCGGCAGAGCTCCCCGAAGCCGCCGCCAAGAAAGTCCCCAAAATCAACACCAAGAATGCTGAGGGGCAGTCTGCTCCGGCAAACCTTATGGTTTGCTCCGTTGAAGCAGACGCTCCCGACAAGTTTTGCTCCGGCAAGCTTGCCGGGGAACGTCAAGCTCCGGCAGGGCCGCAAGTCCTTGCCATAGAAGCGGATGTTCCCACAGCAGCAGATGTGCCTTTAGTCCTTGTTGTCGAGCCGCAAGCTCCAGCATGGGCACAGCAGATTGTCCATTTCCTTCAGACAGGAGAACTTCCCGAAGAGCAAGAAGAAGCGGAAAGAGTAGCCCGGCAGTCAAGTATGTACCAGTTTGTCGATAGCATACTGTACAGAAGAAGACTCAACGGTGTGAAATTGAAGTGTATTTGCCGGGAAGATGGACAAAAGCTGTTGGCAGAAATACATGGAGGCATATGTGGCCACCACATAGGCGCAAGGGCACTTGCCGGCAAAGCTTTCTGGCAAGGCTTCTTTTGGCCGACAGCCCTCCAGGATGCAACTGCACAAGTAACCAAGTGTGAAGCGTGCCAGTTCCACTCCAAACCGATACACCAACCAGCTCAAGCTCTCCAGACGATCCCTTTATCCTGGCCATTTTTGGTCTGGGGGCTCGATATCCTCGGCCCTTTCCCCCGAGCTGTCGGGGGCTTTGAGTACTTGTACGTCGCAATCGACAAGTTCACAAAGTGACCGGAAGTGCAGCCAGTGAGGAAGGTGACAGCACAGTCAGCAGTCAAGTTCTTCAGGTCAATTGTTTGCCATTTCAGGATCCCTAACAGGATCATCACCGACAACGGCACACAATTTACGAGCCGCACCTTCATGCAGTACGTCCAAGACCTTGGCGCCAAGGTCTGCTTCGCTTCTGTTGCTCATCCGAGAAGCAACGGTCAAGCAGAGAGGGCAAATGCTGAAGTGCTGCACGGGCTCAAGACCAGAACTTTCGACAGGCTGCGCAAGTGCGGAAGAAACTGGATCGAGGAGCTGCCGGTGGTTCTTTGGTCGGTCAGAACGACGCCAAATCGAGCCACTGGCCAGACGCCTTTCGCTCTAGTCTATGGAGCAGGGGCAGTTCTCCCCATGGAACTCGTATACGGATCGCCTCGAGTGCTCGCTTATGATGAGCTTGAGCAAGAACAACTGCGACAAGACGACGCGTTGCTCCTTGAGGAAGATCGTCTTCAGGCTACTGTACGAGCTGCTCAATACCAGCTAGCTTTGCGCCGCTACCATAGCCGCAAAGTTAAGGCCAGAAGCTTCGAGGAAGGCGACCTTGTTCTTCGGCGCATTCAGTCCGCCAAGAATTCCAACAAGTTGACGCCGAAGTGGGAAGGCCCCTATAGGGTGAAACAAGTCACAAGGCCCGGCGCTGTCCGCCTTGAGACCGAAGATGGCATTCCGGTGAGCAACTCCTGGAACATAGAACATCTTCGTAAGTTTTTCCCGTAGGGCGCAGCTGCCGGAACCCCGTTCCGGCAACCACCTTTTGTACAAGTCTTACCGCTGTTGCATGTAATCCTTTGTACAAAGCCGGGCGCAGATCCCGTGCATAAAAAGAACCCCATGTGCTCCGCACAACTTGTCCATTTCATGCATTACCTTCTTTCTTGCATGCGATTATCTGACACTTTGTGCACCACCTACATCCGGTAAGCAGTAATGAGCCGAAGAGCTCCATATTATTATTTTCTCTTCTTTCTTATTTTTCAACAAAGGAAAAGAAGGTTCCCTCGCACACAAGTTTGCCGGGGGGGAAGGAGAAGATTGTGGTATGGACCAGGCGTCGTTCAAGCAAAGTTTTGCCTTGCCGGGAAGCAAACGACAGAAAAGCTAAGTTGCCAAAGTTTGAGCAATCAGTTTTTAAATTTTTAAGTTATCTTCCTCGAACGACCCTGCTTTGTATGGAAAACCTGTGCGCGGAGGAACCAACTCATGGCTAGTTGCGCCCTTACTTTGTTTCTAGTCCGCTCAACAGCTTAAGTGTGCTGCATCTAGTCATGACAAGGTTTCTTGTCGGAAGCAGCGCCGCCAGCAGGCTGCTGAAGTCCCACACTCAGCGCTCGTGGCTCGGGTGCCTGCGCCGACAAGTTCCCTAGAAGCATAGGGTAAAAACATACAAAGGAAGGAATCTAGTAGAGGAAATAACATAGCAGTTGATAACAGAAATAAAGTTATATTACAAGATAACTTGTCGCAGCTCTAACAGAATGTTTTCATAACATGATTAGCAGCGGCAAGGGAAAAGAAGAAATGGACGGCCTAGTCTACGCGTCCGCCCTCGACCCTCTTGATCTCGCTCACCTTGTCCACAATGGGTGCGACAAGGGCCTTGAGTGCATCCAGATCGGCGTCAGGCGGCAAGGACCTGAGGATGTTGGTGAAGCTGAGGCCTGGATTGCGGAAGGCCACCTTCATCAGCACCTTCTGGAGAACCCCGGCGCAGATTTTGTGCGACTCGTCGGCCAGCTACTTCGGGATCCTCTCCCGGAGCCGCTGGAGTGCCGTCGCCACGCCCTTGAAGAACAGGATGAGCTTGGCGCTGGGTTGGAGACTCTCGTCGGAAGGATACCCAAAGTCCTCCATCCCCAGCTGCGCCAGCTCCTCGTTGATGACTGCGGCAATGTTCACCAGACCCTCGGTCCAGTGCTCCACAGTTTCTCTGAACGAGTTCTGGGTAACTGCGATGCTCTCCAGCAGTGCCGCGTCAGCCTTGACCTTCTCCGACAAGGTCTTCTCCCGCTCCTTGACGGCCTCCAGCGTCTACGTCAGCGTGGCCAGCTTCAGCTCCAGGTCTGCTTTGGAATCCTTGGCAGCGCTGAGCTCCTTGCCCCTCTCAGCGAGAAGACCTTGCAGCTCACCGTGGGCGGCAGCATCCTTCTCACGCTCACGCTTGAGCACGGCAAGCTCCTCGCCGCTCTTCCCAACGTTGGCCTCCAGCTGCGCCACCTTCTCCTCCAGCTCTTTCTTGGCGGCCTCTGCAATTGCCGCAGCGTTCCTTTGCCTCCTTGAGCGCCCCGCCAAGTGCTTGCTCGTGCTCGGCGAGCTCTTCCTCGTAGCTATCGAGGTTGGCCTTCCGCTGCACTAGTTCACCTTCCCGCGCGGACTGCTTCTCGGCGGCCAGCCTTTGCTCCTCCTTAGCTTCAGCCTTCTCGAGAAGGAAGGCCATGCGCTCCTCGTCGAGTCGCTCCCGCTCCTGTGCCAGGGACTGGAGAGCCTCTTGATTGTGGCCACGGAGCTCCTCCGCGCGCTTCTCCATGTCAGCTCCCGCTTTCGCGACAAGCGCTTCCTGGGAAGCCAGCTTGGCTTGCCGGGCGCGGTAGAGTGACAGCAGCTTCCGCAGCAGCTGCTCCTCCTCAGGCTCGCGACTGCTGCTGCCGGGCGCGTCAACCAACGACAGTCCGGCGGAGGCGAGCACCTCCTCATCAAAAGTCTCCCCCTCGACCGGCACCCTGGAGCACGACGCCCAGGGTAGCTTGATGAAGATACCGTCGCCGGCCTTCAAGTAGGCGCCGGGCTGGGGCTCCTCGGAGCCCGGCTTCGCAGAAGCAGCAGAGGGATCGGCGGTCGGTGCAGCGCCTGGCGCTCCTGCGGCCTCAGGGTCGTCAGTACGATCACCCGACCCCTCGCCGGCTTCTGCGGCGGCAGCCATGGCGGCCTCCTCGCTGGCGGCCTTGTCAGTATCGGCCCCTTCCTCGCCGGCGCCCTCTATCTCCATTGGCTCAGCCGCAGATGGGTCTGAAGAACGAAGAAGGGAGAAAAATCAATCCAAAATCCAAGGGAAGAAAATCAAAAGAAGAAGAACCCAAGGGAAAGTTTCTGGGCAAGTGGATTACCTGTGCCAAGATCTGCAGTTGCGGCCTCGGTCGCCGCAGGATCAACGGTGCCGTCCCTTGCCAGAGAGTTCCCCCTTGCCGGAGAGCGCTCCCTTGCCGGGGACTCCTCCCTTGGCGGTGCAGTCGAAGCAGGTGGCACTTCGGGACCAGCTTCCGGGCGCTCCTGATGTGATTGCTCTGCTCCTGCACAAATCAACAAGCAAGATATCAAACAAAGGAAAAAGCACTCATGCGCGCCCGACAGCAAAGAAAAAACTATGAACTTACGCTGGGGGCTGCGCTGGGGGCTGCTTTGAAGAGTGATTGCCGGGTCCGTCAAGGTGGTCTCGGACCCACCTCCTGCTGGCACGGTGGGGTCATCCTCGATGACAATCACCGCGGCCTTGGCCCTCTTCGCCGCTCTCTGGGCCAGCGTCCTGAAAAGAAAGGAGTCCAGATTGGAGCAAGTCAGACACAAGATATAAACAGCAAGATTAAAGAACTACAAGAGCACCAAAGAAACTTACTCTTCTTCCTCCTCGTCGGAGCTGAGCGCGGAAAGATCGAAGTCCGGCCCTCCTCCGGTGCGGCGAGGCGGAGGAGTAGGATCCCTTGCCCGCTTGGCGGGGGCGGTGGCGGGGGCCCGGGAAGATCCCGCTCCAGTTGCCGCTGTTGCGTGAGGCGCTCCCGCGGCAACATTGCTTGCTGCGGTAGAGCGCGTCGCACGGCTCGGCGGCTGTTGACCCGGCTGCCACCCCGTTGCGTCCCCGGCCCTGCGAAGGTGCCTTCTTGGCGGGGCCGGGGGCTCCGCCTGCGGCAAGTTTTCTAAAGGCTCGGGCTCCTCCTCGCCGGCCTCGCTCGGCTCGGCTTCGGAACCGGCAGGCTCCTCCTCGCCCATGAACTCCTCGCGCTCGGCAAGGTTTGCCGCCTCTGCAGCCTCCGCCTCCTCCAAAGTGAACCCAAACACGCCCGCGGCAGCTGCGGCCGCAACCTCTTCCGCCCTAGTGGCGATGCGCTGCAGCTCCTCGTCGGTGGTGTCACGGGTGAGGCTTTTCTGCTCGTCAGCATGGACCGGCACCTCTTCCAAGTTGTCGAAGAACGCTTGCACGACGTCATCTGCAGGCTCTTGCCAAGTTGGAATGATTCCATGTGAATCGCACAACGGCATCATGGCGCGGATCCGGTCAAGCAAAGAATTGTTGCACAGTGGAACTACGCCCCTCGGCAGCGTGAATGGGTGCTGGGGGTCGCATTTGAACAACTCCAGGAGCATTGCGTCCAGCTCCAAGACGGTGAAGTTGTAGTTGAGGCCCGGCCGCAGCCTCATGATGTCCGCCGAATTCTTGAATTCCTAGGCGGGCCTCCCCCTCTCCTGCAGGGGGGCAATGCGGCGGCGGAGGAAATCTGCCCCGACAGCACCTACAGTGAGCCCGGCAAGCCTGAGGCGAAGAATCCTAGTGATGGCGATCTTCAGCCTCTCGTCTTCCGGGGCCACGTTGCTCCAGTCATTGCCGCACTCTATTGGAGTTTGGCGCGCGGCGGTGAAGGGCTGCGGATTCTCCTCGACAATCCAGCACCACTCCGCTCTCCACTCATCCCACTTGCTGCGGAGCTCACCCTCCAAGTACGCCTCCTTCTTGCCGACTCTAGAGATCCAGGCAATCCCTCCGGCAAGCGGCTCTCCTCTCTCTACCCG
The DNA here is from genome assembly GCF_002162155.2 of Triticum dicoccoides. Classification (NCBI taxonomy): domain Eukaryota; kingdom Viridiplantae; phylum Streptophyta; class Magnoliopsida; order Poales; family Poaceae; genus Triticum; species Triticum dicoccoides. The sequence continues at coordinate 485,902,461 of NC_041390.1, read as the reverse complement.
AGGTATGAAGTAGTGGCGGAAAAGGGCAACACTAGGGTGGACTCCGACAAAGTTTTCGCACAAACGTGCGAAAACTTCCATGGTCAGGACAGCGTTGGGGGTGAAGTCAAGGAGGCGGAAGCCATATGTGTTCATGATATCACAGAAGAACTCTGAGAAGGGCGGGCAGAGCCCGCAATAGAAGAATAGCGCGAAGAATGGGTACCCGTTTGGAGCCAACTCTGAAGCAGCGGCCGGGAGTACCCTCGTGCGCGGATGCGCACGCGTCTCCGTCGCCCAAAAGAGGTAGAAGTACTCCCTCAGCTCCTGCACGCCGAGCTGAGAGGAGAAGATCGCCCGCTCCTTCCGCAGCGCCGCGAGCCGCTGCGCCTCGGCCGACTTCACGCCCTTTCCCTTGTCGGCTTTCGGGGCCATGGCGGAGGTGGTGAGGGAGGTCGACGGCGTGGTGATGCTGGTGGCAATGGGGGGCGGAGCGCTGCTCTCTCGGCTTCGGAAAGAAGGGGGGAGCGGCGGAGGTTCGTGAAGATGAAGTAGCAGCAACCAGCGAGGGGGAACGAACTGCACCTGTTTCCTCTGCTTATAAAGAGGGACGGGGCGGACGTTTCGCCCTTCCGAATAAACAACCACCCACGATCTCTCCCATGATGCCGCATTCAACGCGTGCCGTTATGGGAGAGCGCGGTGGATACGGAGCGAGATTCGGTGTGGCCCAGTCCGTGTGTGCCCGTGCCCTGTCTTGGGCCTGGCCCAACAGCGCTCGGCACCGTGTCTGGCCCAGGCCCGGGGGCTCCTGTCGGTGTACTAGAATAGGGGTATCCTAGTTGTGATGCCCGGATAATCAAGCTACAGTAAACCTTTGCTAATGATGCCACGTCACCACGATTACTGTTGCTAAACTCACATTGGTTCGAAACCGATTCAAATTCAAATTCAAAATAAAGTCAAACAGTTAAAGTTTTCAAAAGTCAAAACTAAAATGTGCTAAATGTAACAAATAATTCATAAGTAATGTTGGTGGAGGAACCACATTTTTATAAAATGTCTAAATGCATTCAAATAATTAAAACTGTAGGTAAAACAAATAAATAAATGTGTTGGTATTTTATAAAATACTAAACTATATTATTTGGGGGTTAAACCTTTTTGTGGCAGAGGTATAATTAGTGTTACTATTTAAGATACAACTTTTATGTTTTATAAAACTAGAATAAAATAAAACAGTAAAAGAAAAGGAACAAAAAAAAGAAAGAATAGAAATTATAGCCCCCCCCCTCGCTGGGCCTCGGCCCAGATGGCCTCGGGGCCAATCAGGCCGGCCCAGCCGGCCCCTCCTCTCTCTCCTTATCCCCA
>NC_041390.1:485896694-485900255 GCF_002162155.2 Triticum dicoccoides | reverse complement strand
GCGTGCCCCATCGTCGGTGCCCCGACGGCCTCGTCCCACCCTGCGGGCGAGTGCCCGCTCGGGTGCGCCCGCGCCCAGAGCCCACGCCGTTCGGGCGAGCGCCCGCACCCATGCCCGCTAGCCCCTCTGGGCCACAGACACATGGGGCCCACGCCCCAGAAAAAAAAGAGGGATTAAAAAAAAATAAAAAAAAAATTAAAATTAATTAAAATAAATATAATTAATAAAAATAAAAATGATTTAATAAAATTAATTATTAATTAATTAATTATCTAATGAATTAATTAAGTTAATTAATCCGGTTTAATTAATTTAGTTAACTAGTTAGGTTAATTAAATAGTAATTAAATTAACTAATCTGTAATTAACCTAAACAGAGAATGACAGGTGGGTCCCACTGGACCCACATGTCAGGTTGACCACGTCAACTCAGTTGACTGCTGATGTTAGCATGACATCATGCTGATGTCATTAATCTGTTTTTCGAATTAATTAAATAATTAATTAAATTCCAGAAATTAATAAAATCTTTAGAAAATCATATCTTTTAATCCGTAACTCGGATTAAAATACTTTCTACATGAAAGTTGCTCAGACCGACGAGACGATTTCGGATACGCAACCCGTTCGTCCGCCACACCCCCCTAACCTATCGAACTCGCAACTTTCCCCCCCTCCGGCTCCTCTGCCCGAAAACACGGAACCCCGGGAATACTTCCCGGATGCTTCCCCCCTTCACCGGTATCACCTCCTACCGCGTAGAACACGTCTAGCTCTGCCTGTTATCCTGTTATGCACTTGCTTGCTATGTATTTACTGTTTCTCCTCCCTCTTCTCTCCGGTAGACTACGAGACCGACGCTGCTGTTGACCAGTTCGACTACGGAGTTGACGACCCCTCTCTCTTGCCAGAGCGACCAGGCAAGCCCCCCCTTTGATCACCAGATATCGCCTATTCTACTCTATACTGCTTGCATTAGAGTAGTGTAGCATGTTACTGCTTTCTGTTATACCTATCCTGATGCATAGCCTGTCCTTGTTACTACTGTTGATACCTTTAACCGCAATCCTAAATACTTAGTATAGGATGCTAGTTTATCATCATTGGCCCTACATTCTTGTCAGTCTGCCTTGCTATACTATCGGGCCGTGATCACTTGGGAGGTGATCACGGGTATATACTATACATACATACATACTATACAGATGGTGACTAAAGTCGGGTCAGCTCATTGAGTACCCGCAAGTGATTCTGACGAGGGGGCTGAAAGGACAGGTGGCTCCATCCCGGTAGAGGTGGGCCTGGGTTCCCGACGGCCCTCGACTGTTACTTTGTGGCGGAGCGACAGGGCAGGTTAAGACCACCTAGGAGACAGGTGGGCCTGGCCCTGTTCGGCGTTCGCGGATACTTAACACGCTTAACGAGATCTTGGTATTTGATCTGAGTCTGGCTACTGGCCTATACGCACTAACCATCTACGCGGGAGTAGTTATGGGTATCCCGGCGTCGTGGTATCAGCCGAAGCACTTCAGACGTCAGCGACGGAGCGGCGCGCGCCGGATTGGAACGTAAGCCTGCTCTTGTATTAAGGGGGCTAGTTCTGCTTCCGGCCGCCCTCGCAACGTGCAGGTGTGCTATGGGCGATGGGCCCAGACCCCTGTGCGCTTAGGTTTAGACCGGCGTGCTGGCCTCTCTGTTTTGCCTAGGTGGGGCTGCGACGTGTTGATCTTCCGAGGCCGGGCATGACCCAGGAAAGTGTGTCCAGCCAAATGGGATCAAGCGTGTTGGGCTATGTGGTGCACCCCTGCAGGGAAGTTAATCTATTCGAATAGCCGTGATCTTCGGTAACAGGACGACTTGGAGTTGTACCTTGACCTTATGACAACTAGAACCGGATACTTAATAAAACACACCCTTCCAAGTGCCAGATACAACCGGTGGTCGCTCTACCTCAGGGATATGAGGAGGGGATCGCCGGGTAGGATTATGCTATGAGATGTTACTTGGAGATGCTACTTGGAGGACTTCGACCTACCCTCTTCTGCCTGTTGCAAGACGAAGGTGACCAGAAGCGTAGTCTTCGATAAGACTAGCTATCCCCCTCTTATTCTGGCATTCTGCAGTTCAGTCCACTGATATGGCCCTTTACACATATACCCATGCATATGTAGTGTAGTTCCTTGCTTGCGAGTACTTTGGATGAGTACTCACGGTTGCTTTCTCCCCCCTTTTTCCCCTTTCCTTTCTTTCTGGTTGTCGCAACCAGATGCTGGAGTCCAGGAGCCAGACGTCACCGTCGACGACGACCCCTACTACACCGGAGGTGCCTACTACTACGTGCAGGCTGACGACGACGACCAGGAGTAGTTAGGAGGATCCCAGGCAGGAGGCCTGCGCCTCTTTCGATCTGTATCCCAGTTTGTGCTAGCCATCTTATGGCAACTTGTTTAACTTATGTCTGTACTCAGATATTGTTGCTTCCGCTGTCTCGTCTATGATCGAGCACTTGTATTCGAGCCCTCGAGGCCCCTGGCTTGTATTATGATGCTTGTATGACTTATTTTATTTGTAGAGTTGTGTTGTGATATCTTCCCGTGAGTCCCTGATCTTGATCGTACACATTTGCGTGCATGATTAGTGTACGATTGAATCGGGGGCGTCACACTAGTACCCCGAACTTGTGCACAGGCAGTTGCAGCACCCCGCGGCAAGGCTTGCCGGGCGAACGCCAAGATCCTCCAAGGTTCCCTTGGAGCCATTCAAGAACAAAGTATTTAAGCTCAGGAGACAAGGCCCCGGCAAGAGGAGCTTGCCAGGAACACCAACCGAGGCACTCCAAGGAACTTGCCGTGACGCGCCACGCGCTCCGACAAGGCAACAAGGCCCCGACAAGAGGAGCTTGCCGGGAAGACCAACCAAGGTACCTCGAGGCCGGGTGAGCGACAAGCTTCCGGACCCGATAAGATAATAACAGCGGCAAGGCGCTTGCGGCGGCAGGCGGCCACTCTGTGCCCACGCTCCAGCGCATCCACCAACGTGTCGCTCTGGGGGCCTCTCCAGGCGCGCGTGACGGGAGGCTCTACAGCCAGCGGTGCGCAGTGGCATGCGAAGCTGACAAGATCGCCATCGTGGCGAATGGTGGCGCCCCTAACGATCCTTTTCTGCACTGTTTGGGCGACTCAGACGGGCCTTTAATGCCCTTGTCCCCTGCCGTCAGGGTTAGGTAGGGTGCACTGTACAAGTAACTGTACCAACCACCTCACTTTTTACATTTGTGCCCTTCTCTGCGTTGCCACCTGTCGGTGACCCCTTTAACGTATAAAAGGAGGCCCATGCGCAACGTAGAGGAGATTCGGTGGGGTTCGATTCATTCGTGAGCCAGAAAACACTTAGCTCTCTCTCTAGAGCAAGAAGATAATAGAACCAGACAAGCAGCAGTAGGAGTGTTATCTCTCCGGAGAGCTCCGAAGCTGGGTAAACTGCTCGTGTGCTTCGCCTCGATCTGCTCTTTGTGCGACCTCCGCCCCCCGCCGAACCGAAAGGGGCCCGGTCCTCGAACAC
>NC_041390.1:485888706-485896303 GCF_002162155.2 Triticum dicoccoides | reverse complement strand
GTCCTCGAACACCTATGGGGCCGGCGGACCGGGCCCCTTTCGGTTCGGCGGGGGGCGGAGGTCACACGAAGAGCAGATCGAGGTGAAGCACACGAGCAGTTTACCCAGCTTCGGAGCTCTCCGGGGAGATAACACTCCTACTGCTGCTTGTCTGGTTCTATTATCTTGTGTTCTTGCTCTAGAGAGAGCGTAGTGTCTTTCTGGGTTATGAATGAGTCGAACTGACCGAACCCCCTCTACGTTGCGCATGGGCCTCCTTTTATACGTTAAAGGGGTCACCGACAGGTGGCAACGCAGAGAAGGGCACAAATGTAAAAAGTGAGGTGGTTGGTATAGTTACTTATACACTGCACCCTACCTAACCCTGACGGCAGGGGACAAGGGCATTAAAGGCCCGTCTGAGTCGCCCAAACAGTGCAGAAAAGGACCGTTAGGGGCGCCACCGTTCGCCATGATGGCGATCTTGTCAGCTTCGCATGCCACTGCGCACCGCTGGCTGCACAGCCTCCCGCCACGCGCGCCTGGAGAGGCCCCCAGAGCGACACGTTGGTGGATGCGCTGGAGCGTGGGCACAGAGTGGCCGCCTGCCGCGGCAAGCGCCTTGCCGCTGTTATTATCTTGTCGGGTCCGGAAGCTTGTCGCTCACCGGGCCTTGAGGTACCTTGGTTGGTCTTCCCGGCAAGCTCCTCTTGCCGGGGCCTTGTTGCCTTGCCGGAGTGCGTGGCGCGTCGCGGCAAGTTCCTTGGAGTGCCTCGGTTAGCCTTCCCGGCAAGCTCCTCTTGCCGGGGCCTTGTCTCCTGAGCTTAAATACTTTGTTCTTGAATGGCTCCAAGGGAACCTTGGAGGATCTTGGCGTTCACCCGGCAAGCCTTGCCGCGGGGTGCTGCAACTGCCCGTGCACAAGTTCGGGGTACTAGGATACCCCTATTTCTAGTACACCGACAGACTTCCTATCCACTTTGTCTCCCGCCCAATCGGAATCCGAGTACCCTACAAGCTTGAAGTTTGATCCTCTTGGGTACCATAAGCCAAAGTTTGGGGTATGAGCCAAATATCGGAAGATTCGTTTGACCGCCACATAGTGACTTTCCTTAGGTGCGGCTTGAAACCGTGCACAAATTCCCACACTCAACATGATGTCTGGTCTAGATGCACAAAGGTAAAGCAAGGAACCAATCATGGAACGATATACCTTTTGATCCACCACTTTACCATTGGGATCTAAGTCAAGTTGGCACTTGGTGGGCATTGGAGTGGAGGCCGGCTTGACGTCACTTAGCTTGAATCTCTTGAGCATGTCTTGGGTGTATTTGGATTGATTGATGAAGGTTCCTTCTCTTCTTTGCTTCACTTTGAACCCTAGAAAGAACTTCAACTCTCCCATGGAGGACATCTCGAACTTTGAGGTCATGAGAGCGGAAAATTCCTCATTGAAAGCTTTGTTAGGAGAACCAAAGATAATATCATCAACATATAATTGGCACACAAACAACTCCCCTTTGACCTTCTTAGTAAAAAGAGTGGGGTCGATTAGCCCAACTTCAAAACCACGATCTTGTAACAACTCAGTAAGATGGTCATACCACGCACGTGGGGCTTGTTTAAGGCCATAGAGTGCCTTATCGAGTTGATACACATGATCGGGAAAGTAGGGATACTCGAACCTGGGGGGTTGCTTGACGTAAACCAATTCATTAATGGGACCATTAAGAAAAGCACTCTTCACATCCATTTGTTGTAACTTAAAGTTATGATGAGAAGCATATGCAATCAACATGCGAATGGATTCAAGACGAGCAACGGGAGCAAAGGTTTCACCGTAGTCGATACCCTTGACTTGGGAGTAGCCTTGTGCTACCAAACGAGCCTTGTTGCGAATGATAATCCCATGGGCATCTTGCTTGTTCTTAAATATCCACTTGGTTCCAATGACATTATGGTTCCCCATTGGCCTTGGCACCAATCTCCACACTTTGTTGCGCTTGAAGTTGTTGAGTTCTTCGTGCATGGCATTGAGCCAATCCGGATCTTCTAACGCCTCATAGACCTTGTGGGGTTCCACACAAGAGACAAACGCGTGATGCTCACAATAATTTGCTAATTGTCTACAAGTGCTTACCCCCTTTCTTAAGCTTCCAAGCACATTCGTCATGAGATGATCCTTGGTGGAGAGCTTGGAAGCAACCTTGGCGGCATGACGCTCTAATTCCTCCTCAGTGGTGAGTTGAGGATAGGTTACTTGATCATCTTGAGTGCCATCATGAACTTGTTCTTGATCTTGAACTTTCTCAGGGGAGAGAACTTGACCTTGGGCATCACTTGGTGAGTCAACACCGTCTTGAGTATGATCTTGCCCTTGGTCTTGTTCATGAGGTTGAGGGCCTTCACTTTGTTCTTCGGAAGCGTGTGGGCCTTGGGTTGGTGATGGCTCCACTTGAGTGGAGCATTGTCCTTCTCCTTCGGCCACAAGGGGTTCCTCAATGGGTAGGATGAAACCAACACCCATTCTTCTTATGGCTTGAGGAGGAATTTCATCACCTACATCACAAGTGCCACTTTGCTCCACTTGGGAGCTGTTATTCTCATCAAACTCCACGTTACACGTCTCCTCAATAAGTCCGTGGATTTATTGAGGGCACGGTAAGCATGAGAGTTTGTAGCATAACCAACAAATATGCCCTCATAAGCTCTAGCCTCAAATTTAGACAACCGGACACCTTTCTTGAGAATGAAACACTTACACCCAAATACCCGGAAGTACTTGAGGTTGGGCTTGTTACCGGTGAGTATCTCATATGGGGTCTTGTTCAAGCCCTTGCGGAGGTAGAGCCGATTGGATGCATGACACGCGGTGTTGATGGCTTCGGCCCAAAAGTTGTATGGAGACTTGAACTCCGCCATCATGGTCCGTGCCGCATCCATCAACATCCCGTTCTTCCTCTCCGCAACACCGTTTTGTTGAGGGGTGTATGGTGCAGAATATTGATGCTTGATTCCCTCATCACTAAGAAATTCATCCAAGGTGTAGTTCTTGAACTCGGTGTCGTTGTCACTTCTTATTATCAAGATCTTTGCATTGTGTTGACGTTGTGCTTCATTTGCAAAGTCAATGACGGTTTTTTGGGTCTCGCTCTTCCTCTTGAAGAAATACACCCATGTGTACCTTGAGTAGTCATCCACAATCACCAAGCAATACTTCCTACCTCCAAGACTATCGCAGGATGGGGGCCCAAAAAGATCCATGTGAAGGAGCTCCAAGGGCCTCCTTGAATAAATGATAGTCGTGGGAGGGTGAGCCTTCTCATGTAGTTTTCCTTCGATACATGCACTGCAAGCACGATCTTTAGCAAAACTAACATTCGTTAGTCCACGGACATGGTCCCCCTTGAGAAGACTTTGCAAAGATCTCATATTGACATGGGCTAAACGGCGATGTCAAAGCCATCCCACATCAACTTTAGCCATTAGGCATGTCACGGTCTTAGTGGGTCGCTCCGAAAAGTTAATCACATATAGACCGTTCTCGACATGCCCAACAAAAGCTACTTTAAGAGTCTTGCTCCACAAGAGGGCCACGGTATCGATATCAAAGAAAGTGGCAAAGCCCATGATTGCAAGTTGACGAACGGAAAGTAAATTGTATGCAAGGGACTCAACAAGCATGACCTTCTCGATCGTGAGATCATGAGAGATGACCACCTTTCCAAGTCCCAATACCTTAGAGGATGAGGCGTCACCCCACTCGACATTGGTGGGCATAGATGGAACTTTGTGCACGTCCACCACCAAGTCCTTGCTTCCGGTCATATGATTTGTAGCTCCGCTATCGAGCAACCATGATCCACCTCCGGAAGCAAACACCTACAAGAGATCAATGCTTGGTTTTAGGTACCCATTTTGTAATGGGTCCTTTGAAATTAGTAACAAGGGTCTTAGGAACCCAAATAGACCATTCAATGTACTCATGAAGAGAACCAACAAATTTGGCATAAACATGCCCATCACTAGCACGGCATAACACATAAGAAGGATTAAAATCGCCGGCTTTGTTGGGAGGGATGACATTGCCCTTCTTGACATTGTTCTTCTTCTTCTCCTCGGGGGCACTCTCTCCCTCCCTCACAAAGGTTTGCATGAGGGGAGGAGGTCGTTTGGTCTTGTCATTCTTCTTCTTGTTCTTGGAGTCGGGCACGTACCCAACCCCTTCCTTGGCCACACCTCCCTTTTGGTTGATCAAGAGATCGTTGAGGTTCTTCTTGCCTTGTATGCAAGTCGCAAGACCTCTCTCAAGTTGCTCCTTCAACTTAGCATTTTCCTCAACAAGATGTATATGCTCACAACACGGGTTAGTAGCATTTGCATTATCAATTAAAACCATATGAGGAAAAGTTGCTTTCTCCTTAGTTAGCTTCACTTGGAGTTGATCATGAGACTCCTTGAGACTAGCGTGAATACCCTTCAAGGCCTTGTGGGCCTTGTCAAGTATATAAAACTCCTCTTTGAGTCTAGCAAGATCAACCCCGAGTATGGTCTTCTCGGAATTTAGCACACGAGAAACAATGAGGGCATGATCATAATCTTTCTTTAACTTAGCATGATCAATGTTATGTGTGTAACGTCCCGAGACCGATGTGCCAGGTGTCGTCCAGTTATTCGTTGTTGTTGCCTTGTCATTTTCTTGCCTGTTGCATTTCATCATGTCATCATGTGCATAGCATCATCATGTTTTCAAAACTTGCATCTGTCCCGGTCTCCTCGTCCTCTCTGTTGTCCGTTCTGAGCCCAACCACACTTGCACACGCCCGCGGCATGTCCGAAATATTATTTTATAAGTGGCCGGAAAATGTTCTCGGAATGGGTTGAAAGTTGGCGTGCGCTGTTGCTATGTTGTTAGTAGGTCGCCCGCCAAGTTTCATCGCATTCGACGCTCGTTTGACGCCCCAACGTTTAACTATAGCGGCAGTATAGCCGGTCTAACGTCGGACGTTTTCGGTCTCCAGAAACATATGTCAGGCCCTCTCTCTCCCTTCTCCCCCTCGCAGTCTCGCCACAGCCCACCTAGTCCATCCTCCTTTCCCTCTTCGCTTCCAGAGTTGTCCGATGCGACCGGACGGTCCGAAACCCTCTCTGCACAGTGCATCAAACCCCTCACGTGAGCGTCCGAAAGTTGTCCCGGACCCGACCCGGGCTGTCGCCACCGTTGTGTCTGGATCATCCCCAAACGTCTACAAAATGTCACTGTTTTCTTATTTGGACTTCCTAGCTATTTTATTCGTGATCGTTCGATTGCGATCGGAGGGACGATATACCCCTAAGTCTAACCCACCTACCTGCTATATAACCAGACCAAACCCTAAAATCCAGGGAGATGTCCCATCCAATCCACCACCGCGCCGCCACTCCACCCGGTCTCTCCTTCCACCTCGGGATCTTCCCAGATCCAAATCCTCCCCTCCTCGATTTCAGCCACCAGCCAACCATCGCTCTCCACTGCTCCTCCTCGATCCAGAGCTCACGCCCCCGACCCAAATTCTTCTCGGCCTCCACCCATGCAGCCTCCTCCCTCCTGCTCCTGCCAAGGGTTTGTCTCGAGCGCTGCCGCAAGCAGCAGCAGCCATTGGAGACCCAGAGCCGCTCCTTTTCTCCGTCCGCAGCACCAGGAGCCCGAGCTCCATCTTCTATGTCCGCGTCCGAGTGAGAGGAGCTCGCTGCTCGAGCTCGAGCATGCAGCCCAGTCCCATGGCGCCCTCCCGAGGTCCTCCCGTGCATGCCTCCACTCGTCCTCATCGCCCTCCTTCTTCATCGGAGCATCACCGGACCAACAGCTCCATCGCGCACACCCGCCGCCAGCAAAAGACCCAGGATCCTCGTGGCCGCCCGACCCCCTGCTGCTTTGCGCTGCCGTCGGAACCTCGCCTCCACCACCAGATCCGGCCGGCCTCCGCCGCCCTTGCCTGTTCCTGGCCGGATCCCGCTCCAAGACCCTCGCAAGAGTCGCGCCCAAGTCCCCAGCCTCGCCATCCCCTGCTGCGGCCTCTGCTACAACGAGCAGGTCGCTCGTCCTGTGCCCGCTCGCGTTGACCAAGCCAGCGCCAGGCTCAGCCTGCTTCTTCGCCAAGGCCCAGCGCCTCTACATCCCCCAGCCAGCCTCAAAGGCCCAACGTGAGCAGCCCAGATCCAGCTAATCCGGCATGTAGTATTTTTTTTCCTTAGCTGTGATTTTATCCATTTCCAGGGATTTGCACTTTTGCAGATCATCCCTTAAACTTCATGCATTTCATTCCTCTCATCCGGTGCATCACATGTAAAAAGTTTATATATGAAAAATGCTTAAAATTGTGTCTAGTTTCATAATATGTCACTTTCATCCATGTTTAAAATGTTTAAAATGCTGTTTGGTTAAATTTGCTCCTATGCCATGCTAAAATGGTTTAATTCATAACTAAATAACCGTAACTCGGAATTTAATCATCTTTATATGTAAATGGGGTAGAAAAATGCCTAGTTTAACTTGGTTCACTTACTTTGCGTGTTTAATAACTCTAAAATTATGATTAGGGCAGAACAGTACCAAACCCTAATATATGCATATGGGGATTACCAGAATTGTTGTTCGTTGCTTCCGGCCTCATTTAAACTTGACTAGATAGGTAGTTTACTTTGCTTCACCCTTGCCATGTTAAGAACATTTAATATTGTTGGGGTACATAAACGAGAGAGAACTAAATAATTGATGTGGTGCTCCGTCAATATGCAACTCGTTGCATATTGAGCTCCACTTAATTTGTAGTTTTGGTTGTTGCACTTTGCCATGCCATGCCCTCTTTAAACTGGACATGCATCATACTTGTTTGCGCATCATGCCGTGTCTATGTGGTGGTTGTTTACTATGTTGTGTGCTTCTTTCCGGTGTTTGCTTCTTCGGGTTGGTTCCGGTAACGTCGTGCTTGTGAGGAACCGTTCGTCTACGTCCGTTTGTCTTCTTCATGGACTCGTTCTTCTTCCTTGCGGGATTTCAGGCAAGATGACCATACCCTCGAAATCACTTCTATCTTTGCTTTGCTTAGTTGCTCGCTCTTTTGCTATGCCTATGCTGTGATACCTACCACTTGCTTATCATGCCACCCATATTGTTGAACCAAGCCTCTAACCCACCTTGTCCTAGCAAACCGTTGTTTGGCTATGTTACCGCTTGCTCAGCCCCTCTTATAGCATTGTTAGTTGCAGGTGAAGATTGAAGTTTGTTCCTTGTTGGAACATGGAGATACCGTTCCTTGTTGGAACATGTTTACTTGTTGGGATATCACAATATCTCTTATTTAATTAATGCATTTATATACTTGGTAAAGGGTGGAAGGCTCGGCCTTATGCCTGGTGTTTTGTTCCACTCTTGCCGCCCTAGTTTCCGTCATATCGGTGTTATGTTCCCGGATTTTGCGTTCCTTACGCGGTTGGGTTATAATGGGAATCCCTTGACAGTTCGCTTTGAATAAAACTCCTCCAGCAAGGCCCAACCTTGGTTTTACCATTCGCCACCTAGCCTTTTTTTCCCTTGGGAGTCGTGCATCCCGAGGGTCATCTTATTTTAACCCCCCCC
>NC_041390.1:485839180-485888435 GCF_002162155.2 Triticum dicoccoides | reverse complement strand
CAGTGCTTGTCTAAGTGTTGGTCCGAAATGGGCAGCCTGCGGGGCCACCTCGGGGAAACTTGAGGGCTGGTTTTACTCGTAGCTTGACCTATCCGGTGTTGCCCTGAGAATGAGATATGTGCAGCTCCCATCAGGATGTCGGCACATCGGGCGGCTTTGCTGGACTTGTTTTACCATTGTCGAGGATGTCTTGAAGAACCGGGATACCGAGTCTGATCGGAATGTCTCGGGAGGAGGTCTATTCCTTCGTTGACCGTGAGAGCTTGTCATGGGCTAAGTTGGGACACCCCTGCAGGGATTTGAACTTTCGAAAGTCGTGCCCGCGGTTATGGGCAGATGGGAATTTGTTAATGTCCGGTTGTAGATAACTTGAACCTTAACTTAATTAAAATGCATCAACCGCGTGTGTAACCGTGATGGTCTCTTTCCGGCGGAGTCCGGGAAGTGAACACGGTTGTTGGAGTTATGCTTGACGTAGGTTGCTATAGGATCACTTCTTGATCATACTTTTATCGACCGTGCTTTGCCTTCTCTTCTCGCTCTCATTTGCGTATGTTAGCCACCATATATGCTAGTCGCTTGCTGCAGCTCCACCTCATACCTTTACCTTACCCTTAAGCTTAAATAGTCTTGATTGCAAGGGTGCGAGATTGCTGAGTCCCCGTGGCTCACAAATACTTCCAAAACCAGCTTGCAGGTGCCGATGAGTCCGTGCAGATGACGCAACCAAGCTCAAGGAGGAGCTCGATGAAGATCTTGTCCTTTGTGTTGTTTCGTTCTAGTTGATCAGTAGTGGAGCCCAGTTGGGGTCGATCGGGGACCTTGTCGCATTTGGGGTTCTTCTTTTATTTTGGTTCCGTAGTCGGACCTTGATTGTATTTGGATGTTGTAATGCTTTATTCATGTATTTGTGTGAAGTGGCGATTGTAAGCCGACTATGTATCTTTTCCCCTTATGTATTACATGGGTTGTGTGAAGATTACCTCACTTGCGACATTGCTTTCAATGCGGTTATGCCTCTAAGTCGTGCTTCGACACATGGGAGATATAGCCGCATCGAGGGCGTTACAAGTTGGTAATCAGAGCCTTCCCCGACCTTAGGAGCCCCCACTGTTTGATCGTTTTTAGCAGTCGTTGTTGAGTCTAGAAAAATGTTTTGAGTCATTTAGGAATTATAAATCGGAGAGTTTAGGAATTCTTTTTACTTCCCAGTCTCTTCATCGCTCTGGTGAGGCATACTGACGTAGAGTTTTGACTCTTCTCTTCTCAAATTTTGCTAAAAAAAGTTTGGGATCACGCGGGTATCTTGGAATCGTTCCGATGGTTTTGTGATGAGAACATTGTCTTGGTGCCTCCTGTCAGTGGTTTTGTGGAAGTGTCCCGGGGAGTTGAGCTCCGAGGTGTTGTCGTCATAATCTTATCATTGCAGTTCTGGAATACCTGAGTTTAGTATACCGACATCGAAAATCTCTTTTATGCAGTTCGTTGGTGAGATAACCTCAACGCCACCCAGTACTGGGGCGGGAGTTCGGGAGTATTGCCATAACTCGTATAACGGATGCTTTTCGAAGGTTGAGGTAGATGATTTCCGAAGGTTTCTTGGTTATGTGTTGAAGGATGGATACAGTTGGATGTAGGATTTGCTAGTTTGGGTGAGATATTATGCTTCCCCTGTATCCCTAACACCTGATTGCATAACCGGAAAGGTTCGGGAGTTTCATAGGTGGGAATTCAAGTAGCTCTTAGGATATCTTTCCGACAGATGTATGATATGAAATTGGGGTTCGACGTCTAGTGGTCCGCCTATTCACGGTTCGTTTTACAGTGGTCTCGTTGTCTTAAAGAGTCCTTGGCTATGCCGACTCGGGGATGCTTCGTATGTCATGTGCACTGCCTTGTACATGATGGTGCTGTACGATCGAGCCCGTGTAGGCCCCACCACGAAAACTTCGGACAAAATCTCTATCATATGTGTGTTCTGGCTTATTTTGCAAGCCAATCCTTTGTTTTTTTTTGTTTTGAGTTGTGGTATTCGAGTTGCTTCAATGTCTAAATGTTGATTCCATACCTTTCCTAAGCGGTGTTCTCATATTCCTATGTGAACACCAATCCTTCTTGATCATCAAGATTGTTTTTGTCAATCCTTTTAACCGTTGTGCTTCTCTTCAAGCGGATCCGTTCATTTTCAACATCCGCAAGATTCAATCTCAGCTTTCTCAATGTTGTTCGTTTCATCCATCCCAAGTTGTCTTTGTTTTTTTCCCACCCTCCCACCCTCTTTTCTTCGAGGACTCGGATGTCTTAATCAAGTATCATTTTATTGATGTGAAGTCTCTCCATTCTTTCCTTCAATATTCTTATCCGGTGATTCTCATGAAGATTTTAACGGAGTTTCTAGTTCACCATTATTCTTTCTTTTTCTTCTCCGGTAGATTTAATTCAAGCTTTGGTTTTGAGCTTACTCCTTTTCTTTTTGCCCAATGCCTATTTATGTCGGTGCACCTCTTAATCATCCACTTCTCGCTATTCAATTGTTCCGGAGTGTTCAAGATATCTCGAGTCTGTTATCTCATTCAAGTCTTTTAATTCAACCGGTGCAATCTCTCCTTTAATCATTTCAACGGTGTTTCTTTGAGTGGGCCCTAACCCACAGGTCTTTTCCCAGGATCTTACCTGACTCTTCTAATTCTCCCGGAGCTATCCTCAAAAAAATTCTTTTCAAAGTTTGACGTAAGAATGAATTGTCATCAGTCAAATGTCTTTCTCCAAGAACGGTTAAATTCTTTTCATCGTTGGCTCAACCTTTCCATTCTTCATTCCGGAGTGTCTAAATAATTCATGGTGGTGTTTCTCATCATCATTCTCGGATTTTGAAGACCGAAGAAGAGTTTCTCTTTAATCTTGCTCCATTCTCTTCAAGATTCGTGATTCTAGCTTGTTGCCATCCTCTCGTAATTGTTTTGATCGTGAGAATTCTTTTCACCTATCCGGAGCAATTCAAGAGTCTTCTCAGTTTGTTATCCGGAGTCCATCAATTTAGGTTTATTCATTCTCAGCTATCAGTTATCATTCTCCTATCTTACCGGTGCTTCGTTCAAGTAATCTCTAATCAGTCCGTGATCCCTTTGTTCTCTTATATCTAAATTCTCTCAAGCATCTTCATTCATTTGCAATTTCTTCCCGGTTGTTTCGTTATCTTTTATTCGTTCATTTCCAATTGTATGGTGGTTCGTTCAAGATTTTCTTCCATGGTCATCATATTAATTCATTCGTTGTTTCCAAATCCTACTGGTGGTTCGTTGAAGACCTTCTCAAGTTTACGCTATATCTATCTTAATCCTTTCTACGGGAATAAGTAGTATGCCAAAATCCATTGCTTGTCATCAATTTGATTTGGTGAAGGATAAGCATATTGTAATTCTTATTATGGTTTCATCCAAGTGATTAATTCCTTATTCCGGAGGTGCATCATATCACATTCTGGGTTCGAGATGCTTTATCTTTTCTTTTCCCGGAGTTCCTAGCTCTCGCAATTACATCACCACAGAGATTCATTTAAATCATTGCAAGTCTTCACCTTGTGTTTCCATCTTCTCTTGCCTTCCGTTTGAGCATTCTTTTGTTTACCGGAGTTCTTCATGGAGGCTCTACATGATGGTTCATCAAGGATTTATTTCCGTCTAGAAGTTTCTCATTGAGTTTCTTTTCTAAGGAGCTCAAGCTTTCTTCATCTTGCAATCCGGAGTGCATTTCTTCCTACCATATCATTGGAGATGGTTTTACATCATTCTTGATATTTGAGTTCATGTTTCATGATTCACAGGTTGTTAAGAATGGGGTATTGTAAATCCATCAATCTCTTCATTAGAGTTATCTTGGGTTATATTTCACCTAAAACTTTCCCTAAGGATTGTTGCTAATTATGGTGCTTATAAAGGACCCAAGCTCTTCTTTATCCTCCCTGTGAAATACTTTCTTGTCTCCTTGTTCATACCAATCCAATTCTTTTTCCCGTGAGTGGCAGGTTGTCACCTCATAATTTTGAGATGTATTCTATAAGTCCATATCAAGCTTATCCTTTTCGTTGTTGATAACCCAACAACTTCGTTCTAGCTTTTGGTGTAAGCACGCTCCCTCAAGACCTTGTTTTCCCTTCGTTCACTTCATTCCATTCTTATTTTTCTTCCGGAGGCATGGTGATGCTCATCTTTTCAACCATCATCTCGTTTTGTCAAAGATCATGTTCTTTTCATGCCTATCCATTTAACCGGAGTGTTGTGCCCTTTTGGCTCAAGTTCTTTTTGCCTTATCAAGTCTTGCATCCCTTCTCAACCGGAGTGTTGTTCGAAGTTGTTCTTCCTTATTACTCTTCCCTACCGGAGTGCTTTCAACCTTGTTCTTCCTCGTTCCTCTTTCCTAACGGAGTGCTTTATACTTCATCCATCTCCGTTGTATTCTTTTCTCCGAAATGGATTAACCTTTTCAAGGTTCCTTGGTCTCACTCGTTTATCAAAGAAGCAACTTAGTTTTACCTCTTCTCTTTCTTTTCCGTTTTCCCTCTGGTGCCATTCTAGATCTCGGGACGAGATCCTCTCGTAGTGGTGGAGTGTTGTAATGCCCCGAGACCGATGTGCCAGGTGTCGTCCAGTTATTCGTTGTTGTTGCCTTGTCATTTTCTTGCGTGTTGCATTTCATCATGTCATCATGTGCATAGCATCATCATGTTTTCAAAACTTGCATCTGTCCCGGTCTCCTCGTCCTCTCCGTTGTCCGTTCTGAGCCCAACCACACTTGCACACGCCTGCGGCATGTCCGAAATATTATTTTATAAGTGGCTGGAAAATGTTCTCGGAATGGGTTGAAAGTTGGCGTGCGTTGTTGCTATGTTGTTAGTAGGTCGCCCGCCAAGTTTCATCGCATTCGAAGCTCGTTTGACGCCCCAACGTTTAACTATAGAGGCAGTATAGCCGGTCTAACGTCGGACGTTTTCGGTCTCCGGAAACATATGCCGGGCCGTCTCTCTCCCTTCTCCCCCTCGCAGTCTCGCCACAGCCCACCTAGTCCATCCTCCTTCCCCTCTTTGCTTCCGGAGTTGTCCGATGCGACCGGACGGTCCGAAACCCTCTCTGCACAGTGCATCAAACCCCTCACGTGAGCGTCCGAAAGTTGTCCCGGACCCGACCCGGGTTGTCGCCACCGTTGTGTCCGGATCATCCCCAAACGTCTACAAAACGTCACCGTTTTCTTATTTGGACTTCCTAGCTATTTTATTCGCGATCGTTCGATTGCGATCGGAGGGACGATATACCCCTAAGTCTAACCCACCTACCTGCTATATAACCAGACCAAACCCTAAAATCTAGGGAGATGTCCCATCCATTCCATCACCGCGCCGCCACTCCACCTGGTCTCTCCTTCCACCTCGGGATCTTCCCAGATCCAAATCCTCCCCTCCTCGATTTCAGCCACCACCCAACCATCGCTCTCCACTGCTCCTCCTCGATCCAGAGCTCACGCCCCCAACCCAAATTCTTCTCGGCCTCCACCCGTGCAGCCTCCTCCTTCCTGCTCGTGCCGAGGGTTTGTCTCGAGCGCTGCCGCAAGCAGCAGCAGCCATTGGAGGGCCAGAGCCGCTCCTTTTCTTCGTCCGCAGCACCAGGAGCCCGAGCTCCATCTTCTACGTCCGCGTCCGAGTGAGAGGAGCTCGCTGCTCGAGCTCGAGCATACAATCCTGTCCCATGGCGCCCTCCCGAGGTCCTCCCGTGCGTGCCTCCACTCGTCCTCATCGCCCTCCTTCTTCATCGGAGCATCACCGGACCAACAGCTCCATCGCGCACGCCCACCGCCGGCAAAAGACCCAGGATCCTTGTGGCCGCCCGACCCCCTGCTGCTTTGCGCTGCCGTCGGAACCTCGCCTCCACCACCAGATCCGGCCGGCCTCCACCGCCCTTGCCTGTTCCCGGCCGGATCCCGCTCCAAGACCCTCGCCGGAGTCGCGCCCAAGTCCCCGGCCTCGCCATCCCCTGCTGCGGCCTCTGCTACAACGAGCAGGTCGCGGTCGTCCCGTGCCCGCTCGCGTTGACCAAGCCAGCGCCAGGCTCAGCCTGCTTCTTCGCCAAGGCCCAGCGCCTCTACATCCCCCAGCCAGCCTCAAAGGCCCAACGTGAGCAGCCCAGATCCAGCTAATCTGGACTGTAGTATTTTTTTCCTTAGCTGTGATTTTATCCATTTCCAGGGATTTGTACTTTTGCAGATCAGCCCTTAAACTTCATGCATTTCATTCCTCTCATCCGGTGCATCACATGTAAAAAGTTTATATATGAAAAATGCTTAAAATTGTGTCTAGTTTCATAATATGTCACTTTCATCCATGTTTAAAATGTTTAAAATGTTGTTTGGTTAAATTTGCTCCTATGCCATGCTAAATGGTTTAATTCATAACTAAATAACCGTAACTCGGAATTTAATCATCTTTATATGTAAATGGGGTAGAAAAATGCCTAGTTTAACTTGGTTCACTTACTTTGCGTGTTTAATAACTCTAAAATTATGATTAGGGCAGAACAGTACCAAACCCTAATATATGCATATGGGGATTACCGGAATTGTTGTTCGTTGCTTCCAGCCTCATTTAAACTTGACTAGATAGGTAGTTTACTTTGCTTCACCCTTGCCATGTTAAGAACATTTAATATTGTTGGGGTACATAAACGAGAGAGAACTAAATAATTGATGTGGTGCTCCGTCAATATGCAACTCGTTGCATATTGAGCTCCACTTAATTTGTAGTTTTGGTTGTTGCACTTTGCCATGCCATGCCCTCTTTAAACCGGACATGCATCATACTTGTTTGCGCATCATGCCGTGTCTATGTGGTGGTTGTTTACTATGTTGTGTGCTTCTTTATGGTGTTTGCTTCTTCGGGTTGGTTCCGGTAACGTCGTGCTTGTGAGGAACCGTTCGTCTACGTCCGTTTGTCTTCTTCATGGACTCGTTCTTCTTCCTTGCGGGATTTCAGGCAAGATGACCATACCCTCGAAATCACTTCTATCTTTGCTTTGCTTAGTTGCTTGCTCTTTTGCTATGCCTATGCTGCGATACCTGCCACTTGCTTATCATGCCACCCATATTGTTGAACCAAGCCTCTAACCCACCTTGTCCTAGCAAACCGTTGTTTGGCTATGTTACCGCTTGCTCAGCCCCTCTTATAGCGTTGTTAGTTGCAGGTGAATATTGAAGTTTGTTCCTTGTTGGAACATGGAGATACCGTTCCTTGTTGGAACATGTTTACTTGTTGGGATATCACAATATCTCTTAGTTAATTAATGCATCTATATACTTGGTAAAGGGTGGAAGGCTCGGCCTTATGCCTGGTGTTTTGTTCCACTCTTGCCGTCCTAGTTTTCGTCATATCGGTGTTATGTTCCCGGATTTTGCGTTCCTTCCGCGGTTGGGTTATAATGGAACCCCTTGACAGTTCGCTTTGAATAAAACTCCTCCAGCAAGGCCCAACCTTGGTTTTACCGTTCGCCACCTAGCCTTTTTTCCCTTGGGAGTCGCGCATCCCAAGGGTCATCTTATTTTAACCCCCCGGGCCAGTGCTTGTCTAAGTGTTGGTCCGAAATGGGCAGCCTGCGGGGCCACCTCGGGGAAACTTGAGGGCTGGTTTTACTCGTAGCTTGACCTATCCGGTGTTGCCCTGAGAACGAGATATGTGCAGCTCCCATCAGGATGTCGGCACATCGGGCGGCTTTGCTGGACTTGTTTTACAATTGTCAAGGATGTCTTGAAGAACCGGGATACCTAGTCTGATCGGAATGTCTCGGGAGGAGGTCTATTCCTTCGTTGACCGTGAGAGCTTGTCATGGGCTAAGTTGGGACACCCCTACAGGGATTTGAACTTTCGAAAGCCGTGCCCGCGGTTATGGGCAGATGGGAATTTGTTAATGTCCGGTTGTAGATAACTTGAACCTTAACTTAATTAAAATGCATCAACCGCGTGTGTAACCGTGATGGTCTCTTTCCGGCGGAGTCCGGGAAGTGAACACGGTTGTTGGAGTTATGCTTGACGTAGGTTGCTATAGGATCACTTCTTGATCATACTTTTATCGACCGTGCTTTGCCTTCTCTTCTCGCTCTCATTTGCGTATGTTAGCCACCATATATGCTAGTCGCTTGCTGCAGCTCCACCTCATACCTTTACCTTACCCTTAAGCTTAAATAGTCTTGATCGCAAGGGTGCGAGATTGCTGAGTCCCCCTGGCTCACAAATACTTCCAAAACCAGCTTGTAGGTGCCGATGAGTCCGTGCAGATGACGCAACCAAGCTCAAGGAGGAGCTCGATGAAGATCTTGTCCTTTGTGTTGTTTCGTTCTAGTTGATCAGTAGTGGAGCCCAGTTGGGGTCGATCGGGGACCTTGTCGCATTTGGGGTTCTTCTTTTATTTTGGTTCCATAGTCGGACCTTGATTGTATTTGGATGTTGTAATGCTTTATTCATGTATTTGTGTGAAGTGGCGATTGTAAGCCGACTATGTATCTTTTCCCCTTATGTATTACATGGGTTGTGTGAAGATTACCTCACTTGCGACATTGCTTTCAATGCGGTTATTCCTCTAAGTCATGCTTCGACACGTGGGAGATATAGCCGCATCGAGGGTGTTACAGTGTGACTCCTCAAGAGCCAAACGAAGACCACGCTCTTCCTCAAGAGCATTGGAAAGATCCGAAATCTCATCGGCATAGTCACGACTATGCCCTTCCATCTTAGAGATGGTGTCTTCGTGAGCCTCAATCATGTCATTGGCCTCACCAAGTTGTTCCAAGAGAGCAACAAAGTGCTTCTTGGATTTTCCCTTGAGTTTGCCCATAAAAGCCTCAAACTCGTTAGCCTCCACATTAGCTACCTCAAGTTCATTAATGCTATCCGTTGGGGAAGGATGATTAATGATGGTAGTTTTGATGTTGGAGGTTACCTTGTTGGTGGCTTTAGCCATGAGGCACTTGGCGGTGATGCTCTCGTTGGGTGAGTCGAAGAGAGACACCCGTGACGTTGTTGCAATGGCAACGGAGGCCATGGCAACTGACTCATCATCTTCATCATCGTCATCATCCTCATTGTACTCTTCTTGCACAACCAAGGCCTTGGGAGGAGTCTTCTTGGTGAAGTTGTTCTTGTTGGGGAACGACTTGGCCTTGTCCTTTCGGATGAGTTTGCCACCATTGTCTTCCCTCTTCTCATACAGGCATTCCGCAACAAAATGACTCACGTTGCCGCAATTGTAGCAAGTTCTTACACGTTGCTTGCCCCTTGTGCCACTCGAGTTGTTTTTGCTAAAGTTGGGCCTCGAGTTTTTCTTGCTCCAAAATTGCCTTGAAGCAAGTGCCATGTGTTCATGATATGCATATTTTGTATCTTCGGGGTTGCTCTCCTCTTCTTCCTCTTCTTCTTCTTCCATGGTGAGCCTGGCCTTTAATGCAAGGTTAGGCTTCTTTGCCCGTTGAGAATGGAGCACCGCATTATCGGTGGTCTTGTCCAAAATGTTCATGGCCACAAACTCATCCAACACTTCGCTTGAGGTCAAAGTGTGGAAGTCTGGTCTTTGATGAATGATGGAGGACATGGCCTTGTGGTAGGGCATCATTGCCTTGAGGAATTTGCGCTTGATCCAATTGTCATCCGTGTCCTTGCTCCCGTGATCTCGTAGTGAGACCGCGAGTTTGGTTACTCTCCGATAAAGCTCACGAGGTTCTTCATCTTCCTTCATTGCAAACTCATCGACCTCATCTTGTACCACTTCATAGTTGGAGCATTGAATGCTTGCGCTTCCCCGGTAGAGAGACACGACACAATGCCATGCATCTTTGGCCAAGGCGAAGGGACGAAGATGAGGTAGGTCTTCGGGTGGAATTGCATCTTGAATGATGAAGAGAGCATTCTCATTGAATTGATTGTCCGCGGCTTCTCGAGGAGTGAAGTTGCTTGGATCATGTGGATAGAAACCTTCTTCAATGATTCTCCAAAGGTTAGTGTTCACATGATTTAAATGACGTTTAAAGCGGTAAACCCAAGAATCAAAATCCTCATTTTTCACAATCTTAGGGGGAGGACCGGCATGATTCAAATGAGTGGGAGGAACTGGTCCACCATAAACAAGTGGTGGTTCCACATGGGCAAAGATGCTGGTGCCATTCTTGCCACTAGAAGAAGGAGCCTTTTCACTACTAGCTTCCCCCTTGTCGGGGATAGCATCCGACACCTTGTTGGCGAGATCACCCACTTTCAACGGTGCGGTGGAAAGTTTAAGCCCCTCAAGAAATTTAGTAAACATGCTTTCAACTTCGGTCGTCATGGAGGTTTTCAATGTCTCCAAGGCCACATTGAACTCCTCACGAGAGACCGAAGTTCCCCCATCTCCCGTAGACGAGATCGGATTCACACCGGAGTGTTCCTCCACACCGTCTACGATATCAACCATACTCTTTGGACGGTAAAGTCCTTAAGAAAGAGACGAGGCTCTGATACCAATTGAAAGGATCGATATGGTTGACTAGAGGGGGGGGGGTGAATAGGCAACTACCAATTTTTAGCTTTTCTTTACCAAATTAAACTTTGCATCAAAGTAGGTTGTTTAGATGTGCAACTAGGTGAGCAACCTATATGATGCAATAACAACAAGCATACAAGCAAGCAAGGGTAGAAACAATAAAGAGCTTGCACAAGTAAAGGTAAGAGATAACCAAGAGTGGAACCGGTGGAGACGAGGATGTGTTACCGAAGTTCCTTCCTTTTAAGGGGAAGTACGTCTCCGTTGGAGCGGTGTGGAGGCACAATGCTCCCCAAGAAGCCACTAGGGCCACCGTATTCTCCTCACGCCCTCACGCAATGCGAGATGTCGTGATTCCACTATTGGTGCCCTTGAAGGCGGCGACCGAACCTTTACAAACAAGGTTGGGGCAAATTCCACAACTTAATCGGAGGCTCCCAACAAGACCACGAAGCTTCACCACAATGGAATATGGCTCTGAGGTGACCTCAACCGTCTAGGGTGCTCAAACACCCAAGAGTAACAAGGTCCGCTAGGGATGAGTGGGGGAATCGAAAATCCCTTGGTGGAAGTGTAGATCGGGGCCTTCTCAACCACTCCCGAGCAAATCAACAAATTTGATTGGCTAGAGAGATAGATCGGGCGGAAATGAAGCTTGGAGTATTTAATGGAGCTTGAGCAATAAATGGAGCTTGGGGGAGGAAGAGGTAGGTGAGAAGGAGGAAGGAGACTCCCTTTTATAGTGGGGGCAACAATCCCGTTGCCCCCCACCAACTAGCCCCGCACAGGGCGGTACTACCGCAGAGAGGGGGCGGTACTACCGCCAGGCGACGGTACTGCCGCGCCACCCAGCAGTACTGCCGCGCTAAGGAGACTTAGTAGGGAACGGACCCCAATTACGGCCCTACCGCGGTGGTAGGGCGGTACTACCGCTCCTGGAACGGTACTACCGCCACTACAACCGTGACTAGTGCCGCAAAACCCGACACAAGAAAAAGACCTCTCGAATCGAGGCGGTAGGAGCCAGACTACCCAGCGGTACTACGGTAGTGGGGTCAAGGGCGGTAGTACCGCTGTGGAGCGGTACTGCTGCTTGTGACCCTTCGGCCATAGTACCGCAGGCAGTGTGGTACTACCGCTGGGGCGAGAGAGAGAGAGAGAAGGGATCTCTCAAATACGCTAAGGACACAGCGGAGGTGCCAGGCCCCCAGCGGTACTACTGCTATGGAGCCAAGGGCGGTACTACCGCTGCGGAGCGGTACTGCCGCTTGGCTCCTCAGCGGTACTACCGCTGGGTGCGTGGTACTACCGCTTAGACCCAGACAGGACAAGGAAGAGAGGAGAGATATCTTCAATGGAAAGGAAATGCTCGGAGGGTGAGAAGCAGATGTGTACGTGATGATTCCACCCATGCAAAACCCCAGCGGACCCCCTCTTGATAGTACGATGCCCTCTATGCAACTAGTCCGCCGAGAAAGAAACGAAAGAGCTACACCGTCTTGAAATACACTCCGAGGGGAAGAAGGCGTCTCGTGCCAGGGGAGAATCTGTGAATAATTCAAAGCACAAGATTAGTCCACAAACATGTTGTCATCAATCACCAAAACTACCTTGAGAGAGATATGTCGTAACAGTGATGTTATGTGAACGCCGACTACATGACACTTCACCATTTTTGGGCCTAAGGGAATGCATTGTGGAGTAGTAATTAGATGATGGGTTGCTAGAGTGACAAAAGCTTAAACCCTAGTTTATGCGCTATTATGTAAGGGGCTGGTTTTGATCCATATGCTTATTGTTGTGGTTAGATTTATCTTAATTCTCCTTTCTTAGTTGCGGATGCTTGCGAGAGGGGTTAATCATAAGTGGAAGGTTTGTTCAAGTAAGAATAGCACCCAAGTACCGGTCCACCCACATATCAAATTATCAAAGTAGTGAACGTGAATCAAACAAACATGATGAAAGTGACTAGATAAAATTCCCTTGTGTCCTCAAGAACACTTTGCTTATTATAAGAGACCGGTCCATCCTATCCTTTGCTACAAAAAGGATTGGGCTACCTTGTTGCACTTTTGTTACTGTTACTACTTATTGCTCGTTACAAATTATCTTGCTATTAAACTATTTATTACCGACAATTTCAGTGCTTGCAGAAAATACCTTTCTGAAAACCGCTTGTCATTTCCTTTTGCTCCTTGTTGTGGTCGACACTCTTACTTATCGAAAGGACTACGATTGACCCCCTATACTTGTGGGTCATCATCAACCTTTCATGAGCTTGGATAGACTAAGGTCTAAAAATAATAACTTGGCATGGCTTCCAATTTCAATTTGGATTTAAATTAGGGTTCATCTCATTTGAATTCAAGTTGAATTGAGTTCATAATTTGATTTGATTTCCTTAAGTTTGAGTTTACCATAAATTGAATTGTGAATGATTTCATAATTGACTAAGTCAGTTCACAACTCAGATATATTTATTGTCTTCCCTAAGTCAAAACAATTCGATATAATTACTAAACTTTATTTATTTAGAATCAAGTTTAAACTAAAGTCAAGTTTAAATCCAAATTCATTTGCTAAGTTCAATTAGTTTTTCAAAAATTATTTAAGTCTGACTAAATTCAATTTAAATTAATTCCCTAAAGTCAATTATACCCCAAAAATTACTAGGTTTAATTCAAATTACTAAATCATATTGCAAAAGTTTTATTCAAATTAAACCTATGGTTTCAAAGTTAGTTCCAATCTAAGTTTGAATTTAATTCAAATTAAATTCCCTAAAGTCAAATAATAATCCCCAAAATATTTACTACATTTCATTTTAAGTTTCCGAACTTAGTTGCAAAATATTTATTCTAACAAACATTTTTGTTTCAAGATTAAACTAGTTTTGGGTTCAATACTATTTGAATTATAGCTATTGCTTAAACTATATTAAAATTAAAATATTAAATTATATAATATTAAACTAGAGTGAGCTAAGTTGGAACTATATGTTACTAGGTTTATTCTGCAAAAAGAATCAACTAAATAGGATTTCTAAAATGCAAGTTATGCCCTACTCAAATTTAAACTCGTTCTATTTGAATTTGAAACTATTCAAATTCTAAATTTTATTAGTCCAGGTGAAATTGCATTTTCTAAGGGTCATTTTGCAAAAAAAAATCACTAAATTTGGATTTATGGATAAAGAGTTATGATAGTTTTAACATCTAGGGGGTTTTCTGCAAAACTATTTTTTAATTAACATAACGAGTGAATAATGTTTCAAATAAAGTTGGTGGCATGGCAGTGTGTGCTTAGTCGATACTGTTTGGATTTAAGTGTGTGCACATAAGCCACTGGATTGAGGTCAATGGACGAGATTAGATCCTCACCGAGGGGTGACACTAGGTCACCAGAATTTCATCGGGGTCTTGCGAGAAAATGCGAGTACGGCGGCGCAGGCTTCGAGAGTGGACGCTCCGGTCATTCCCGTGGTCGCCGGCGGCAACGAAGAACACAGGTGGACGCGGCTGACGATGGTGGTGCTGGCCGCGGCTAGGGACGATGGAGACGACATCAGGGAGGCTCGCCGAAGGTGACCGAGGCGGTGGAGCTCTCGGGTGAGGATGCACGCAACAAAAATGAGCTCCTATGATCGAGGACATGGTGCGTGGCTCAAGCGTGTGCTCACCTCATCGCTAGCAATGGCGAAGCAGCGGTGGGGCTCGACCTTCGTTGGGATCGACGCTCTAGTCAAGGCGGCGATGTCTAGTGGATGTGCACGGTGTCCTAGACTGCAACAGTGGCAATGGCGGGTCAAGAGGAGCTCTAGCCTCGCCAAATCCCGCCAAAGGTGGTAAGGTTAGTGACGGAGTAGGTGGGGTCGCCGACGGGCGGCTTGTTGGACTTATGAAATTCACTTTCTTGCCAAAAGAATGCAAAGTCCCTTTTAATAACATTTCCTTTGATTTTTGAATTGATTCCAAATCAATCCATTTCAACCATTTAGGGAAAAATCATTAGGGCTTGAATGACTTATTAGGGATAGCCTTATGCCCAAAATAAACATTTTAATTGGTCGCCCTATTTGGGATTTCAAAATTATTCCCCAAAACTTTTGAGGTTTATTCTGTTTTTCCAAGTTTCAAACAAGGGTTTGAAAGTTGGCATAGGGCCTTTGACTCTCTAGGTGCATCACACAAGGCAACATAATCAATCAACAAGCAAATCCTAGGCAATTTCTATGCAATTTTCCAGCTAGAGGCAAACAAGCAACAATTTTCTACAAGAAATTTAATTCCCTGTGAATTTTTTAATATACCCAATTTGAAATTTTAAATCTGGTATGTGACACCCATCGCGACCCAACCATCGTCGCAATGCAACGCCACACTCCACCACTACTAATAGAAAGGACCCCGCCGTCATCAATTGCACGAGTTTTTCCTGGGGGCATTCTCACTGGTTTGGGTTGTCTCCCGAATGACCCTCAAGGAAGCAACACGGGTCCACTATATGAAGAGTGGGGTTCTATTCTTTTGACATTCCTTCACTTAAGTTGCTTGTTATTTTTTGCCAGAACACTAGAATTACATGTGATCTTCTAAAACTAGCCTAGTTTCTCTCTCTCTCTATATATATATATCCAAAGAGCCCAATTTCAAAGTCCACCTGAAATCACATAAAAAACCTAAATCGTATTAAAAAAAAGTCTACCTGAAACGTGTTCTTGAAAAGGGGAAATCCACCCATGGTTTGGTATCAAACTATCAATGCTAAAACCCGTTTTTGAAAATAGAAATTTAATTTAAAGGGATACCCAAGCTAAATAAGGGCTCAGAGATCAGAGCATAGGAAAAGGTGGGGCTGATTAATTAAATGAAAGCATTTCGAACCAAAATCTTTGCTAATTCGACAAGGATATGACAGTTATGTGAGGAATAAAGTTTTAGTGCTAAAAAAAACTACTAGTACTTGGTGCTCAAGAAAGAAAGAAAGAAATGAATCACGCGCCGTAGTCCCCTTGGAAGGAAAACCCGAGTCTTCTCCCATTTCCGCAGGGGAGAAGGTAACAAAGACGCACACACCTCCTCCCCATTTCGCTAGGGTTCCTGCGATGGCGACCCCACGATCCCCGAGTCCTCGCGGCGACGAGCTCCTTGACTCAGCGCCGCTGCTCGGCGGCGGTGGGCGGCGCCGTGGCGCGCTGCGCCGGCCATCGCTCCGTGGGACGGCGCGGCTGCTGCGGCAGGGCGGTCGGCGGGCGATGCGGGAGCCGTCCCTGCTCGTGCGGGAGACTGCGGCGGAGCAGCTAGAGGAGCGCCAGGCCGACTGGGCGTACTCCCGCCCTGTCGTGGCACTCGACCTCCTCTGGAACCTCGCCTTCATCCTCACCACCGCCGTCGTGCTCGTGCTCAGCGGCGACGAAAGCCCGTCTGTGCCGCTCCGTATTTGGGTAGCCGGGTATGCCGTTCAGTGCGTCCTGCACATGGTCTGTGTTGCCATGGAGTATCGTGTGCGTCACGGCCAGCGTGGCGGGTCCTCTACGGCCGCCGACGAGGAGAGGGGCACTGATGGATCATCCTCGTCCATAGACGACGCCGGAGAGAGCGGTCCCCATGGACGCACTGGCGACTTCGTCAGGTAATTTTGTGAATACCATTGCAGTCCTTTAACTTAAGCACAATTATTTCCTCTGTTCCCTATAAATTTGTACTAGGAGTTCATGACTAGCTGTATCCTAATGTTCTTTCCTTGACTTGTTCCCTGCGTGGGTGTACTTTCATTCTGAGCGGAACATAATAGGGAGTACCATATAGGAATATTATGGAGGTAGAATTAATTATGTGGTAAATTTATTTGTCGTTACTCTGTTATTTCCTGACAAACTGAGTATTTGAAGCTGTGAAGCTAATTGTTGAAATCGAGTTACTTTAGCTGTGAAGCTAATTGGATTAGACAACTCCAGTTGTTTCCTGTGTTCCCTTCATTTTTGGCAATCTTCATTATATTGGTCTTCGTCCACCTTGCTTTTGCTAATGCATGCTGAGTTATGCCGGTTTATCTGGGTGTGAGCCTATTACGGAACACAAAATTTGAACACATGCATTTTCTTGTGAATATCAAATACTAGTGTTATTAGAAGTTCCCCATACCATCCTAAATCTTGAACAATTTTATCCATATATGTGGCTTGGACAGACAACTAACACGTTGATTTGTATTATGATGTAAGGCTGTATACGACTTCTTGGAGAAATATGTCTGTAATTGTTCTATTCTGCATCTCTGGTTATATAAGCACCAGCCTGGTGGTTAGGCATTTCTATTTTCATTGACAATATGAATTTGTGCTTTTACCTCCTATGCTTGTATGCAAGTTTCCTTGCAATTATATTTTACCAGTGTTCACTTTCTTCATTTCAATTAAGTAACTGTAGTTTGGTGTTGAATTCATTTCACACTTTTCTTCTTGTTTTGCTGCCCTTACATTAGAGTTTTGTGTATTCTTTGCAATATGTTAATTTCCACCATGTCTTATTTCCTGATTGGAGTTATATGTACCATTGCAGTGTAGCAAAACATCTGGAATCTGCTAATACAATGTTCTCCTTTATATGGTGGATAATTGGATTTTACTGGGTATCTGCTGGTGGACAAGTTCTTACCCATGATGCACCTCAGCTCTACTGGTACATATAGTTTGATAAGATATGCTTGGACCTTTTTGTATGGATTTTCATTTTATTTGTTTGACACTATGAACATATTTCCTTACAACTTCCTGCAGGCTTTGCATCGTATTTCTGGCATTTGATGTTTTCTTTGTCGTCTTTTGTGTTGCTCTGGCTTGCATCATTGGTATTGCTGTTTGTTGCTGCCTCCCTTGTATCATAGCAATTTTATATGCAGTATCAGATCAGGTATGGCTTCTCAAGTGTGTGTTTTATAAATGCCCGTTAAGTTACAGTTTATCTGGTGCCAACATATGCTAGTTTCACTATTTGTTCTCGTGTATTCTTATGCTGGTGGTTCTCATAACACTATACCTAGTCATGACTATACCAGTAACCAGCCAATGCACAATTTGTTCTAAAAGTCAACTGGTTAGGCATTGTTAATTGTTATTGGCCATATACAAGGAACACGTGGTCTAGCATTTCAAAAGTGCCGTGTAATTAGATTAAATAGTGTAAGCTATATTTATGGTCTGATTTAGCCGACCAAGTCTTACTCAGCTACTTTACAAGTTATAGATGTTGGCAAATTGTTAAAACCAGAGCTGTCTTTTGAATCAGGAAATTGAAATATTAAAGTGGTTTCTGTTGTGTTGGTATGTCTTATGAATAGTTTTTGTTATTGTTGTCCAACTGTTGCCCACTTCTGAATCCTGTTGATGAATCCCAATGACAAGTGGAAGTGCAGGTGTGCCACCTGTCTCAACTGAGTCTGGTTGGCATATGGGTACTAGTTCCCTGATAAATGTCTTCTGAACTTATATTGATATTGTTTAATTGCAGACTGATAGTTCTGATTCCTAGCTTCTCTTAATACTTTTTGGGCTTGCATTACATTTGTATAGTCTGCCTACACAAAAATAAAGCATAAACCTTTTTCATCGAGTAGACGGATACACTTCTTTTCACAATCTGTTTATACTAGGAGGGTGCTTCCGAAGATGACATTCGCCAAATTCCGAAATACAAATTTCGGAGGATGGAAGAGCCTGAAAAGCAATCTGTCACCACAACTGAATCTTCTGGTGGAATAATGATAGAGTGTGGTACTAACCAACCTATTGAGAAAGTACTTGCAGCTGAAGATGCAGTAAGTTCGCCGCCTTTTGTCCTTGAAATGTATAAATTTATTTGCCAAACTGGTTCCTGCTTATGTGAACCTACTTTATTATACCAACTTACTCTGTAATTTTATATGATACATTTACATGTATGGAACTTGGTAGAAAAAATATTTGGTACTCCCTCCTTTCGTCTATACAAAGCTACTCAGTCTTCTCTTAAGTCAAATTGTTTTAAGTTTGACCAAGTTTGTAGAAAAAATATTCACATCTACACTACCAAACTAGTATCACGAGATCTATCAGGATTTTTTTTTCAGTATAAAGTTTATTTGGTATTGTATATGTTGATACTTTTTTCTATAGAGTTGGTCAAACTTAGAACAGTTTGACTGAAGACAAGACCAAAAGGAGGGTGTATATCACAGTTTTTCATGGTCATGGCCAGCTTAGCTACAAAACTACGAAATATTTCCCTGTAAATATTGGGAAATGCAAAAAGGTGTTCTGCTGTGAATCCTCACTGCAAATATCCAGATGGAGAGGAATTTCAAGCTGTAGTGTGGTGGGCCCACTTGAACTGTGGAACTGATTTATCCCATTAACATGGTATCTGAGTCTAAATTTGATGTCGGAAATCATAAAGAAATAAAAAAATACGCAAGGTCTTGTCTTACATTCGTTTCTTTCGTGCTGCCTCCCCACCACACTTCCGTTTTCGGTTTTGCCAAAGTAAAACCACCTCAACTGCCCCACGTCTTATTGGCTTACCAAATAAACCCATGTTTTCTTTGGCAAGCCAACAAGTACTGATTCTCTTCCTACTTAAAAATATTCAAGTTTCCGTCTTACATCGTTTTTTTCGTCCTCCCTTCCTGCTCCACCTCCGTTCTTGGTTTTGCTGTTTTTTCTTGAAAACCGCCTCAACTTCTGCACGTCTTATTGGCTCACCAAATAAAATCATGTTATCTTTGGTGAGTCGATAAGTACTGATTCAGTTGGCAGTCAAAATACTTTTTTGGTACGAAGTCACATTGCTAATAAAATAGAAGGTAAATCACGGTGACCGTGTACTAAATATTTGTGGTCCAATTGCAACGCACGGGCAATTATCTAGTCATAAACAAATGAACGTGTGCTTACTATTAATTGACTTGTGCATTTTGACAAAACATGTTTATAGTCTTTGTAGCGATTGCTTTTCTTTGTGCACGTAACAAATCCTTGCACATACACATAGGTTTTAGCGTCGAAATTACTTTGTTCTGAATGGTTTTTTGTTGTACTAGAAACCAGATTAATGAATTATCAGCTCTTTAGCTCAAATGCATTTCTTTTAGCACCATCATCCTGAGCCTGTTGGTCCTGTTTCAGCTTAAGTGCTTTATCTGTGCATTGCTTCTGCTTTTCTATGAGCTCATATACTAACTTTATTTTGAAATGATTCATCATCTGCTTGGTCGATGCAGGAGTGCTGCATCTGCCTTTCAGTGTATGATGATGGCGCAGAGCTGCGTGAACTCCCTTGTGGCCACCATTTCCACTGCGCTTGCATTGACAAGTGGCTTCACATCAATGCAACTTGCCCTTTGTGCAAGTTGAATGTGCGGAAAAACAGCAGCAGCAGTGGTAGTGAAGAAGTATAAATCTCCAAAATCCAAGTATTTGACGGGCGACTCATGTCACGACAATGGTACTTATCCATGATAAACTCCTGATTGTGAATTTAGCTAATATAACAAAGGAAGTATGATTCATGTTAATTTGTGTATTTTTATATGGTCATGGTAGTCATTGTGTATTGAAGTTACACATTGTGGTGTATATCAGCTAAAATTGTTTGTTACACAATACCATAGCGTTGTAATCTTGTAAATGCCCATTAGTGAAACCAAGTCAAGAATTCATGTTTGATCTCCTTGATTTATCTGACCTGGTCACTTGCTAGAACGTTCGGGATTTGACCATGGCAAATCGAATGTTTGGATGGCAATTTTTGTGACGCGAGAATGACAAGTTTAGTTGACACGTAGGGCAATTTTCTAGGAAAAAAAAACACTGAGCACGGTGTTGTCATGCTTGCCAACTAAAATTGCCATCCTCGAGCATTAAAATAGTCATTGAAAACATTCGATTTGCCATAGCCAAATCCCAAACATCCGAGCGTTATTGGGGTCCATGAACTATTTATGATTTTCTATATTTTCTCATTTATTTGGAGAGTTACAACTTTTCCATGATTGGGCCAACCACAAACTTTAGAATAATTATCTCTCAAACTCCTCATCCAGTTGAGCCAAAACTTTTCCAGAATATCCATTGTTTAAAATTTTCTAAAATTTATTGTTTTCTAGAATTGATTAAAATAATTTTGGAAACTTTGAATTACAGTCAAAATTTGGTCAACATGTGGGCGGAACTTTGAATTTTCATCCAAAATATTTGCGAAAAGTTCAAAGGCCATATGTTAAGTAGCACATGCCTTAACAAAACACCCTTACAGAAGCTGAAAAATGCATCCAAGTCTATGAATACCGACGTCTTGTTCCTCCTACATCCATGGTTGTCGGTCAGTTTTTGCGGTATATGGATAATTTGGATGAGGTGACAATTATTAGCGCAAAAGTTGCGATTATGCAACGAAAGAAAACTTATAAATTTCGACATAAGTTTTCTTAAACTTAGGGTTCCATATCGTTTTTTGGGGGTTCCATATACGTACTAGTTTGCTCAAGATATTTCTCGCGCCGTTTTGAACACGGCATATGCAGTGGAGTGGATCAGGAAAAGCGCAGAACTTTTTTTTTAAGGAAAGGCCATCATGGCTAGCTTTATTGAATTAAAACACGCTTACATCGTCCACGAGTTTCCTCATCAAGAAATCGGGAGGCTCGTCCAACCAACTAAAAGAGGACTTATTATGATAACTATGATTAGCTAGCACATGCGCTACATTATTATATGATCGTAAGCAATGCTTAAAGGTGACCTTTCCAATAGAAGAACAAATGTCTATGCATTCTGCAAATACGACTGCAGCTTCATCCCACCATCTTGTTTGTCCAGAGCAGAAATTAATGACTTGAAGGGAATCAGACTCCGCTTCTATCCTACTAAAACCAAGGGAATTAGCGAATAGTAATCCATCTCTCATGGCCATTGCCTTCGTGGTGATAGCATCGGCTGCAATAGCAATGAATTTGCAGTGAGCCGCAATAAAATTTCCCCTGTTGTCTCTGAGAATAGCTGCAGTTGCACCAATGCCCTCATGTGCAAAAAAAGCTGCGTCAACATTAAGTTTTATGAATCTTGGGTCCGGTTTCCTCCATTTTGTTTCAGGCAATTCGGTCATTCGGTTAGAGGCATTTTGGAAATTCCTCACAATGGACAGGACTGAGATAGGCCATCTCCATGAGGGTGGGTATGTTTCACTGTGTGTGGCCTGCCACCTAATCCACCATAGGTACCACGCTCCCACCAAAATGGCCTGTTTAAAATTGATGTTCGGATGCATATATAGATGACTGTCCGGAAGTGACAGTATATGCGCGACAATGATCGATCCCGATCTATCCACTGGCAATGACTGATTCACTAGTTCCAGCAAGCCTAGTCGGTCCCACAAATCCCGTGCATGCGTGCACTGGAATAGAAGATGCTTGATGTCCTCCGCCCCCTGATGGCAGATTGGGCAGGCTCCATTAGACCCGACATGCCTATTAGTGAGGATAGCTCGTAGCGGGATGATTCCTCGTAACAACCTCCATCCAAATACTTGAACTTTACGTGGAACTGGGAGTTTCCAAAGTGTACTCCAGACTGCCAGAGGTGTGGATCCACTAGGGTTCTCCATCCTAGTTCCATGTGCTCGAAAAGTATGCATCCATTATAAATGGTAAGCTGTGCGAACAGAGAAAATACCAGTCCGGCTTGGTTGCCACGCAATAAAATCATCAAAGGCATGGAGATTGATAGGAATCTGTAGTACTCTGCGAACATCTACAGGATAGAAAATATGTTGTAGTAAGTCCTCATCCCAAGTGCCCGTCATAGGATCAATTAACTCACACACCCGTGTCAACACTGTTTGGCCCCGAGGAGTGATAACCTTCAAATCAGAACTAGCTGGGATCCAAGGATCCTTCCATATATTCACTTCTTCCCCGGTCCCAATTCTCCAAATATACCCTTTCTTAAAAGTTTCCAGTCCCTTAAGGATACTTTGCCAAGTAAAGGATGACCCATTTTTTGGAGTAGCAGTAAGAATGCTTCCATTAGGATAATATTTAGCTTTTAAAACTCTCGCCACCAAAGAATCTGCATCAGTGACGAGTCTCCAGCACTGTTTAGCCAACATAGCTAGATTAAAAGAATATAGGTCTCTAAAGCCCATACCTCCTTCACTTTTTGGAATACAGAGCTTCCACCATGCCATCCAGTGCATTCTCCTATGATCTTCATCATCACCCCACCAAAACTGGGCAATAATATCTGTAATTTCTTTGCATATCCCCTTGGGCAAACTGAAAACAGACATAGCAAAAACAGGGATAGCTTGTGCCACTGCCTTTAACAAAATTTCTTTGCCCCCAACAGACAATTGTTTTTCCATCCATCCTAGTAATCTCTCCTTAATTCTTTCAACAAAATGCCTGAAACAATCACTCTTATCTGCACCAACTATAGCTGGTAGCCCAAGATATTTATCTGAAAGAGCTTCGGTGTCTATATGAAGAATTTGGCTAATTTCCGCCTTAGACACCACACTAGTATTAGGACTGAAAAATATACTTGATTTAGCCAGACTCACCATTTGCCCTGAACTTGCACAATAGGTATCCAGTACTTGTTGTAAGGAAGTTGCATTTAACACATCTGCTCTCATGAGAATTAGAGAATCATTAGCAAATAAAAGGTGTGATACTGATGGTGCATTCCTGCACACTCTAATTCCCTCCATGCCACCAACTTCTTCTTCATACTGCAACATACTAGATAATCCTTCTGCACAAATGAGGAATAAATATGGGGAGAGAGGGTCCCCCTGTCTAATTTCCCTAGAAGGGGTAAAAATATCAGTTTCTTGAGAGTTGAATCTTACTTTATACCTCACTGATGAAACTCAGGACATAATCATTTCAATTCAGAGGTCATGAAATCCAAGTTTTTTCATCATGCTTCTCAAGAAAATCCACTCCACACGGTCATGAGCTTTGTGCATATCCAGCTTCACAACACATAGTCCTGACTGCCCTGATCTCCTGAGTTAATTACACAATACAGACCCATAAGTTTGTGTAATGTCCTGTACAAAATAATCTCTAAGATGCTGGCGGCCAGACTAAAGGGAATATTGCCGGAAATTATCTCTCCCACTCAGAGTGCCTTTGTCCCTGGGAGACTAATCACAGATAATGTTCTTATTGTGTACGAGTGTGTCCATAAAATAATGAAAAGCGCAGAACTTTTGTTTAAAGCCCGGCACACTTTTTGTCCCCAAGGACTTTGCTGCGTAGCCGCCCGCCCGTAACACTCACTCGCGTGTCGCGTCACGCAGACAAAATATCTGCAGGAGATAAGGCCTCAAGCCCTCAACGGTGCATGCGACACACCGCACGTCCATTCCTCCTGGCCCGCCAGCCCAGCCTCGCCATGCTGGTATGATACGCCTTGACACGGCCATTAGATATACCTAGCGAATACGTACTGCTAGTGACAAGCAGGATCAGTGCTGGTATAAGTTTGTGACGAGTATAAGCACGCCGCGCGTTTGCATACGGCCTTGTCGGCTGGCTAGATATTTATTTCGTCCGGCCCCATATAACGTTTGCCCTCGGCCGTCGTCGAGGAGAGCGGGCCTGCGTACGTCCTCCGCTACCCTCGGGCCGTGCGTGGCCGTGGATCGGATGGACGATGAGCACTGCTATACAGCCGACACTTATTAGACGACACGCGCACGACGTTTGCCATCTAGCCATCGGCGGCGTTGTTCCTAGAGTATCCTACGGTGGGGAGGATTTATCGGCTGCACATCGTGCACTCACCATCGTGTGTAGATCAATTCCGATGGACGATCATCTGGCGGTGCTGGCGCGCGGCGAGGGGTGGACGGAGGAGCGGCACGCGGCGTTCCTCGACGGCGTCGAGCGCTCCTTCGTGCAGGAGGTGCTCGTGGGCGCCGCCGGCGTCAGCGAGGAGCGGCGGGCGTCGCGCAGGCTCTGCCACCGGGGGCCGCCGCCCGCCGGCGGCCGCGGCCAGCTCCCGCTGGATCGCCCCCTCCCCGACAGCGCCGTGGAGTCCAACCGCCGGGGACCCTCCCGGCCCGCAGCCCGCGACGCCAAATGACGCAGGTTGGTCGATTTATGGCTACGATCATTCTTTCCTTCCGCAGCAAGCACGCCGGTCATACAACTCCACCGCAAAGAACGTCAACACGTCTCTCATCCACACAGCTGTACTCGTTGCACGTAACGTTCAGTACAATGGTGAGCGTCCGCTCGCTCATGACTTGTTCCGTTTACCTTTTCCACCATAGTATAGTCATGGGCTCCCTCAAAAAAAAAAAATAGTCATGGGCTAAACTTCACAAATAGGGGTGTCACGGTAGGTTCATTTCCTCATTCAAGCTCTAGAATGTATAACATGCTTTTTGCAACAATAAAAAAAAGAACCTATATCATGCATGCCTCTGCATAGTACCATAACATGATGTGTCTCTTACAATTTACATGTAGATTTGTTTCTCCATCCAACATAATTTCAACAAACAGGGTTTTGACCGACTCATATCGTTGCATCAAGATTATACACATGTACTTCATCCGTCCGAAAATAACTGCCGTTCAAACGGATGTATCTAGCAGTAGAATAACTGTCGCTCAAATGTGTGTATCTAATATTGAAATACGTCTAGATAAATCTGTTGAGCGATAGTTATTTCCGGACGGAGGAAGTAGATAGTAAGAGAAGACATGGTTCGGATTTTTTTTTTACTGACATCTCTATTTTCGTTTTTGCTCTATTTGCAGGTTGCGTCTCATGAATCTGAAGTTAACAAGCTAGCTAGAGTGATAAATTTCCTTCTAGAACCGTAGCCTCCAAAGTCCAAAGTTGTATGCGTCGCAGTGGAAGTGATGTTTTCCAGATCTGTGCAGTTATGCCGATATTTGTCTTTGTCAATGTGCCTTTCATGGCGGGGCATGGTGTGTATGTTGGTGATGCACTAGTTCATCATTTATCTTAAGGAGCTCTCTTCATAAAATGTGTCTGTTGCTCTCGATATGCATGATATTTATGCAACTGTGCAGATATTTTCCATAAACTTGCCAATCGGTTCGCTGTTGCTAGGCAACGCGCTGCAATATATTTCAATAAGGTTATCAGTAAGGGAATAATATTGTAATCACTAAGCAAAAGAATGTGGAATTTCCCGTTCCAACACACACGGAACACATTGTTTGGCCGGCCCAACTAGGTCGATTTTCCTCACTGCGGGGCTGTTTTCTTTGGGATGAGCATAGCTCCTTTTGCCCTTTTCCTATATTTGCCGGGGTATTTCTAGTTATTTTTACCTTTTTTATCTTTCGCTTGTATTCTTTTTATTTCTCATTTTCCCAGTATTTTCAAGGTTTTCCTTTCTCAGTATTTTTTTCTGTTGTTCAATTTGTTTCTTCTAGTTTTCAAGCTGTTTTTGCTATTTTCTGTTTTTAGTTAATTCAAATAAAATAAAAATATACTATATAAAAATTAAATAATTTTTAAGTAAAGAGATTTTTTTTCTAATTTATTAACATTTTCGGAGATGCGAATATTGTCAAAACCTATGAACTTTTTATAATTGTTCAACATTTCAAAATAAGTGAATATTTTGAAATATCTTGAATATTTTTAAATATGTGGATATTTTCTAAACAGATGTACTCCCTCCGTCAACTTGTCAGAGAAATGGATAAAAGTTTAATGTATCTAAAACTAAAATACATCTAGATACATCCATTTCTCTGATCAGTATTTCTGGACGGAGGGAGCATATTTTTTTTTTCAAAAATACATTTTTAGTTAAAATAAACATGAAGCCATTTATGTATTCTGGCCAAGTAGCAAGCGGTTTTCTTATGAAGGGTGCGAGCAAGTAGTTTATTTTTCCGGGTAAAGCATCGCTTTTCTAGCGAGCGAAGAGGTTTCACACTCGAGCTCTATTTTAGCCTGGCCCATCCGCGATACAGCGCCTATTCGGCGCTCAAAGAGTGGACTAGAAGATCCAAAAGAATGTGGCTCAATACTTGGTGTTGCTGGTATTATTTTTTATGCTGATAAGAAGTCAAATAAAAGTATTAAAAAAATCACATTTTTTTATTTTTTTAAATGTTTATGAACCATAAAAATGTCCTGAGTTTTTAATATCTACACAGATTCAAAAACACGTAAATATTTTAAAGAAGAAACAAGAAAAATTAGAGGAATAAAACAAAACAGGAAAAACCCACCCAAAAAGCCATAAAAAAGGAAAATAAAACCAGATGAAAAACCTAACGTCAATGAGCCGCACATGTGGCTGGCCGAAATTACCTTTTTAGGGGTAAAAAAGGGTAATAACCAACACAAGTGTGAGTCACCCAAGTAATCCACTACTACTATATGACATAGTGATCATAAATGCTATATCTGCCTAATCCGACATATAGAGAGCGGTCACCTCAGGTGCTCCTCGGATGGGCGAACGCCCGTTTCTTGATTTTTTTTCCTTTTACATTTTCTATTTCGGTATTGTTTTATTTTCTCATTCCCTTTTCATTTTTCAATTTCATTCTTATTTACTTATTTTTTAAAATATTTCTAAAAATACATTTTTCTTCACTACAAGGCATAAACACTTTTCAAACATAATATAAGTTTTGTAAAAAAATTGAACATTTATTATGTGGACTAACCTTTTTCTAAACTGGGTTGACCACTTCATTTTCTAACGCATACTTTTTTAAAATATGTTGAAATGTTCAATGAATGCTAATTATATTAAAATTTTAAAAATATGGAACATTTTTTATTCTTCGACTCTTCTAAAAGTATATGAACATTGTTTTCGAAAATGTACATGTGTTGAAAGAAAACTTTTCACACATATTAACATAAAATTACACTGTTCCTACTCTTTTTTGCTAACAAATATTTGCATGAAAAAAATGTTTCATGTATGTGGGGCTGTTTTCTGTGGGATGAGCCTAGCTCCTTTTTTTCTAACAGATTTTGGTTGGTGTTTTTCCCAGTTGCATTTTATTCTATTTTATTTCTCTATTTTCACACCAATACCTATTTCTCATTTTATTAGTTTTATCATGGCTTTCCCTTTTCTATTTTATTTTTACTTTTAAAGTTATGTTCTGTTTCTTTCCTTCTATTTTTCCAAGTTGTTTTTGCTATTTTCTGTTTTTATTTAAAAATTATTAAAATTTTGGCATTTGATTATTTAAAAATTGCGCATATTTTTTTAGAACTTGTGAAAGCTTTTAAAAATGCACGAACATTTTCTAAGGGATCACCACTCTTAAACCTGTGATTTTTAAAAAAAAATCACAATCATTTTTTAACTTTCGTGAACATTGCATCCACTAAATATCAATAAAGTCAAAATAAGAAAATGAAGACAATTATTGACGAAGAATGCTTAAAAGGAAAGAAAAAAATATATAAGAACAAACTATAGTAAAAGTAAATGAAAAAACCCAGTGAAGCTTTCACGCATAAATATCCCGTGAGATATTTCAAAGAGCATAAAAATTATCCTAAGAAAGAGAAAGAGTATAAAATAAATGAGATTTGTTAAAAGGATTTCCAATTATTTATTAGGAAAGCCCCTTATTAAATAACTTAGCTCAATGGCCCAGGGTCCTGACTAATAAGGGGCCAAGAAAATTTGCGAATGTTTTCTAAAATCTTAATATTTTTGAAATTTGTGGGCACTTTTCTAGATATAAAAAAATCAACGTATATTTTTTTCAATTTAAAAAACATGAAGCTGTTTATTTGTTGTTGTGGCTAAGTAACAAGCGGTTTTCTTATCAAGGGTGCGAACAACTAGTTTCCTACCCGGGCAAAGTATCCGGTTTTCTAGCGAGCAAGGAGGTTTCAACGAGGGCCTGATAATTAGTATTGCTGGCATTATTTTCAGACGTTGGTCAGAAGTCTAATCAAACGATTTCAAAAAATGTACTCACATTTTCCAAAAATAAAATTGTAAATGTTCACATATTTTCAAAAATATGACCATAAACGTCTTGAATTTTTCAAATCTTCATAAATTTCGCAAAATAGGTAGACTCCTTAAAAGAAGAAACAAGAAAAAAAAACTAGGTGTATAGGCCAAAAAAAAGAAGCCACCTAAAATAGGCAAAACAAAAATATGAAGAAAATTAAATAAAAAAATATAACGGACCGCGTAAGTGGTCGACCTAAATTACCTACACATGTGAGTCACCCTACACTATGTCACATAGTGATCGCCAATGCTATATCTTGCCTACCGGAGATATAGCTTGTTAACACCCCTCGCTCCTATCACAGGCCTTGCCCCTTTTC
Source organism: Triticum dicoccoides (assembly GCF_002162155.2). Taxonomy (NCBI): domain Eukaryota; kingdom Viridiplantae; phylum Streptophyta; class Magnoliopsida; order Poales; family Poaceae; genus Triticum; species Triticum dicoccoides. Next base: position 485,859,527 of record NC_041390.1, on the reverse strand, counting down.
GTCATTTGTCTTCCTTTTCTATTTTCTGTTTGTAGCTAAAAAATGAATTCCTTTTATTTTTCATTTTGTTAGTTATAGGCTTATTTTTTCATTATCTGTTGTTTCATTTAATTTTACATTTTTGGGTTTTTGTTCCTTGTCGTGCTCTCGGTTATATTTTATAATTTATTCTCTTAATTTTTTTAATATTTAAACAAACAAACCATTTTTTATAAATATTTGAATAAAACTTTGCTAAATATTACTTGAATATTTAATTAAATAGTCTGACACTTTTAGACAATACTATAAATTTTGAGAATATGTGATATTTTACAATTACACTATTTTTTTTTATAAAAATGGGTTGAAGACTTTATTTAGTTACATTAACTTTTTTAATACTTGTATATGTTAAGTAAATTATATTTATATTCATGTCACTTTTAAATGGAATATTTTCATGCTTTGAGCTCTTTTAAAATTAAAATCTCACACAAGATGTTCTTTATTTGAATAAGAATGTTCACATGTTCGAAAGATATGCTCATGTATATCTAAAATAAAATTATCATATTGTATGGACATTATTTTAAATGAGTTAACCCCTTTCATGATTACATGATCATTGTTTTAAAAGAAGTGAAGTTTTGTGGTTAATTATTTAAAATTTCTAATTATACATTTTTTCTAAACATAGTGCGAACCTTTTAGAAATTGAAAGTGCTAGTTATCGACTAGAGGGGGGAGGGGGATAGTCGATTTTTATGAAAGTCTTCAAAACACGATGTCCTTGAAGACAGACGATAGAAATGAACCTATTATATGCAGCGGAAGGTAGACTACACTAGACAAGCCATAGTCAAGTATGCAATGAAGTGAAAGCACGAAGACTATCAACAGCTAGGTAGTATGGATCATTATGAAAGACAGTATGAAGCCAAACAATAAATAGTCTTCACTCAGTGAAGTCAATCAGATCATACAGGCAAGCAATGACTTCACGAAGACAAACTGTAAAGTAAAGGGAACTGAAGGATAGAACCAGTTGCTTGGTGAAGACAAGGATTTCGTAGACCAGTTCCAGTTGCTGTGACAACTGTACGTCTGGTTAGGGAGGCTAAGATTTAACTCAGAAGACCACATCTTCACCTTATTCCCCCCGAGCTAAGGACACCCAATCCTCGCCCAATCACTCTAGTAAGTATTCAAGGTAGACTTCCAAACCTTCACAGACTTCGTTCACCGGCGATCCACAATGACTCTTGGATGCTCAGAACGCGACGCTTAACCGGCTGGAGGATTCACAGTCCTCAAGTGTAACAAGTCTTCAGGTCACGCAGACAGAAAGACTTCAGTGATGCCTAATACTCTTTGGCTCTGGGTGTTTTGGACTTTGTCCTCGCAAAGATCTCTCTCTCAAATTCTTCGGAGGTGGGTTGCTCTCAAACGACAAAAGCCGTGCACTAACTCTAGGTAGCCACCAATTTATGGTGTAGGGGGTGGGCTATTTATAGCCAGGAGGCAACCCGACCTGATTTGTCCGAAATGACCCTGGGTCACTAAGGAACCGACATGTGTCCAACGGTCGGATTTCAAACACACGCGTCAGCTTGACTTGGGCTACAAGTAAAGCTGACTCATCCAGCTCTGGATAAGATTTGCTCTCATTGTCTTTGCTCGAAGACATAGGATTTGGTTGAGCATCACTTCAGTCACTCTGACTTTGTTCACTTGGACCCCACTTAACAGTACGGTGGTTCCTATGACTCAACAAAGAAGAAAAGGAAACTACGAAACGTCTATGTCTTCGCACTCTGTAGTCTTCATATGAATGTCTTCTCATGTCATAGTCTTCATCGTGAATGTCTTAACGAACCACCATTGTCTTCAATGTCTTCACACATTTTTAGGGGTCATCTCTGGTAGGTAAACCGAATCAATATGGGACTACTACCTGTGTTATCCTGCAATTCTCACAAACACATTAGTCCCTCAACCAAGTTTGTCGTCAATACTCCAAAACCAACCAGGGGTGGCACTAGATGTACTTACAATCTCCCCCTTTTTGGTGATTGATGACAAACCGGTTGAAGTTTTTAACGGGGATAAAAAAATGTGAGAGTTAAGGATAAAAGCATTGTCTTCATAAGTTGCAAAAGGCTCCCCCTGAAGATGTGCATATAAGTAGTTTGCTTTTGAATGCAAATGCACATGGCAGGTTTTACTTTATGGAGATCCTCTTCAACTTACGAAGATAATTCATCATGCATATAAGTATAATGAACATACATGACATGCACAATGAAAAATGGACATCTGCAAAATGTCTTCATGCGGATTTTATCATTGCATCACAAAGTGGCAGCAAAAATGAAGCAGGCGACCATCAAGTTTAAGTATTAAAACTCAAAGAACCAAATGTTTCAAAATGAGAGTTGTAAGAACTTAGCAAAATAATGCAACCACCCATATGGACCCACTTGAAGACTATCAACCTCATATGCTTCTCCCCCTTTTGTCAGTAAGGACCAAAAAGGTATGAAGACATAAAGGATCTACTCGTTCCTAGTTGGAGTAGAGGATGGAGTAGGGTTGTCATTGGAGTTTGGTGGTGCAAACGGGCCTGACGCAGTATCGTGATGTAGTGCATCCATGGTTGGTGAAGTGGCATCGTCTTCTTCATCGACGACTCTCGCAACTATAGTTGCAGCCAAAGATGAATGCTCAAAATCTTCAATGGAGGGAGTGCGGCGCCAGCTTGCATTCTGAGGAGGGCTGGAATCAAACTTGAAGTGTTCGATGAAGCCATCTGCACGCAGATGATCTTCAGAACATAGCAGTGTGAGACTCTTCCAGGACTGCCGACGGGCTTCATGGGCTACAAATGTGTTCTTGGTGGCTAAGTTACCTATGCGATTGACATCCACCAAGAGGCTATGCATCTGACGCTTCAGCCAGTCATGATGCTTATCCTGCTTCTGATGCAATGCCACCAGAAGCTCTTGGTCATTGAGTACACGAGATCGCTTCTGAGGCCTTTGGGCAATTGTATTTGCAGCGGCTTCGGTGTTGGCTCGGTGAGGAAAGCGCATGTTACCGGCAAGAGGATATGCAGGGGTTGCATCATTGGGCACAAGGATTCCTTCAATTGGCTACGTGAAGCTTTGAAATTCAGCGTTCTGAAGATGGAGTGGCTGCTTTGCAGGCTTGGGGTAGATGGTTTCAATAGACAGATCAACCTCAGGCAGAAATACAAGATGGTTGCGCGCCAAGGGCTGATAGTCAATGGTGGAATTAAGCTTAATCAAGTGCATCACCCATGGTGCGTAGAACTTCAGACCAAATAGATCGATTCCAAAAGCAGCAAGTTGTCTGATGAAGAAATCATGTGTGTTGAACCTGATGCCATTAATGATTTAGAAAACCAAAGTCTTCATGGCGCCTTCAAGTTTAGCTTCAGAAGAATGTCCCTTGATGGGCCATAGAGTATGCCTCAGAATATGGTCCACTGTGCGTGGCAAGTACTCGAGGTCCTTCACAAAGAACTCCTTTGGGTATTCAGCGTCTCGAGGCAATGGCTTCATCATGCTAAGCATCTAGCTCATGTTTGGCTCAGGCCTCTGAAAAAAGCTCTGCAACTCATCTCTATGACGCTGACAACCAGGTTCATATAACTCACCTAGAGTGGACAGGGAAGTAAGCTCGATGATGTCTTGAGCTTTGGCCTCATGATGTACATCAACTGTCATCCACTCAAGGATCCAAGTCTTTGGATTCCTGTTGTAGCTGAGGGAGTCCTGGATTACAGGGTCCTCGGGCGTCTCGCAAGCACTTCTGGCCTTCGCGTGCTGGCCGGTGTGAGGGCCCGCCTCACAACTACATTCGCATGCCATTCGGCCTGCCGAGTGCGGCTACCGCCTTCTAGCGCAACCTCCGGAGCATCATGACGGGTCAGGAGGCCAGACATCACGCAGTCCTGGCGGAGATGGAGGCGGTCCTCCGGAGGCCGCCCGAGCCTCCAGAACCTCCCGAGGCTCAGGGCCTCGATGGCTCGTGAGGAGCGACTTCTTCGCTACGCGTCTTCAGCTACCCCAACACCCCTTCAACAGCCAAAGCAGGTGACATCTCTCCAAGTTCATTCAGCTGGGAGTGCCCCCCGGGCATCATCATTCCCAGGCCGCATGGGTCAGTCCCTGTGGCATGTATCCACTTGCATTTTTTAGTTCACCTTGCTGGGGGCGCCCCTTGGGCAGCATCATCCCCAGGACGCTCGGGTCCGACCCAGTGGCACGTATCATTCTTGCATTTACCTAACCCAGTTTGGTTCTCATGCATAATCTATCTATGGTTATCACTTGCTTGATTGTCACCCACCATGGGAGCCGCGCGCCGATCGCCTTTCTTCAGGATCCTTCGCATAAGAAGGCTAGGCACGATGTATGTGCTCGGGCCCGTACCCGCAGCATCGATAAATCCAACGGCCGGGCTCTGTCTGGTGGGCCGGCCCCATTCACGTCACCTCCTGGGGTCGTTGGTGCTTGGCCTTCTCGTGTGATAGCCTCAGGAAATCCTTTCGGCGCAGGTTGTCTAACCATCTCGCAGGACCGCCACAGCCATCAAGAACCAAGACCAGGCGCAACCCGCCTTGAGGTAGGGCCTCGTGAGTCCCGCGCTGGCTCACGAGTGCCCAGATACACCTCCTCCAGCCTTGCCGTGCAAGCCATGTGTCAGGGCGGGGCTGTACACACCCCGGGGGCTCTCCGCTGTAGGGAGCCCCCTCCCACGTACCAGTGGAAGCACCATGCTCCACGCTGGCAGTCGACACTGCCGAGGAGCGGCTATGCCCGTGCAAGTGCGGAAGCGCCATGGTCCATCCTGGTGATAAACAACCGAGGGCGGCCTCACGACCGTACCAACCTCGGGGAGCCTCCGGGCTCAGTGTCTGGCCTCATCGCAACACCTCTCCTCGGGAGAGTTGCGCGAGGGGGCTGGGCACAGGGGCTGCGCTCGGGTCACACCCAAGCGTACGCCACCCCGCCAGGTCCCTCGGACCTGGTCGTCACACGCCCTCCCAAGCAGAGCTAAGGTATGAAGGTCGTTTGAACGTCAAGGGGGACACCCGAGCATCGCGACTCAGGAGCCTAACTGACCACGTAGCCCCTCACTCCTTGGTCTGTCCTGGTGATCCGGTCGGCCCAATGGCGGCTGAGGTATGCGCGGGGTCGGGCCCTGCCGACGTAGAACACTAGACCTACCCTTGCATCCCCTTTTCCATAAGTTGTTTGCGCATCAAGGGGGACTCCTGAGCATCGCGACTCAGGAGCCTAACTGAACACGTAGCCCCTCACTCCTTGGTCCGTCCTAGTGATCCGGTTGGCCCAATGACGGCTGAGGTATGCGCGGGGTCGGGCTCTGCCGATGTAGAATGTAAAGTAAATGGGAAGGAAATCGCAAAATCTCAAAGCAAATATTACAAGACATATTATTCTTCGAGTACCAAACACAAGTTTAAACGCCTCCACGAGGCACGGTACATGCTGCAGGAGTTTAAACAGGAAAGGAGCCGCAAGAAAGTCATCCCTGGACATCACCGGCGCCCGCAAGAGGCGCCCCCTCCTTGGTGGCGTCACCTTCACCTGCGCCGCCGGTCAAGGGCACGGGGGCGAAGGCGCGGAACCTGTGCATCAGGGCCTCAACCTGACCCTTCACGGCTGCGGCAGCAGCTGCGTAGCGCTCGTCGTCCACAGGCTCCAGCAGCTCGTCAAGGCGGGCGGCAGGATCGCGAAGATGGAGGTGGCTGAAGACGCGCGTCAGCGCAGCCGAAGAAAGGACGCAAGCCTCTTCCTCCTCCATGGGGCCGATGCCGCTCACGACTTCCTCAAGCGCCTCGACCAAGTAGGGAAGCAGCTGGGCGGGGCCGTCCCCATCGGTGGCATCAAGTTCGGCCTTCTCCGCCTGCACCTTTCGCTCCAGCTCCTCCAGCCGGCCGCACTCGGTGGCCTGCGCCCGCGCCGACTGCTCCAGCTCGGTGTCGCGACCCTTGATGGCGTCCTCCTGGGCCTTCATCTTCTCTTCCTCCGCCTTACGGCCACGAGCATCTTCTGCACGCTCTTCACGCAGGGTCTTCAGCTCGGCCTCTAGCACCCGGCAGCGACCTTGGGCGGCCTCGACGTCCTTCAGCGCCGCCTAGCGAGCAACTGCTGCTTGGGCGGCAGCTCGCTTCTCCCCCTCGAAGATCGCCGCGGCCTAGCTAATCGTCGCTCGAACCGACACGTCAGAATGAAGCCAGCCAGAGACCAGCTCCAGGCGCCCAGCTGCGAGGAGGGGTTCGGCGCCCTGAAGATCTGCTCGCAGCCAGGTCATCTCAAAAAGGGCACGCTCCAAGACATCAGGGGTGGCGGAAGAACTTGGAACAGGAGGAGGAAGAGGCGACGACATCACCATGGCCTGAGAAACTAGAGGCTTCGAAGCTTTGGGGACCTCAGTAGCTGCGCTGGACATCAGCGCTTCCAGAGCCAGCAGGGTCACGGGGGCTGACTCCTCACGAGGACACCCTACTGGGCCTCGCGAGGACGACCGGGCCGGGGAGGTGGGAGCGCCGTCGCTCCCCTTCCCCGCGGAGGGGGGTGAGGCCGCCGCGGGCGGATCGGCCCCGGGCGATGTCACCGTGCCCTCCTTCCTCTTCTTCGCCGCAGACGGCGGCCTAGCCAACCAACGGCGAACGTCAAAGATCATCGGCCTAATCAAGAACAAGATGGAGCACGAACACTTACAGGTCCACCGCGGCGTAGTCCACCTTCCTCTTGGTAAGCTTGAAGCCCGAGAGCCTCACAGCCTGGGGCGTGGACGCGCGGGCTCCATAAGCAGAAGCAGGGGCAGCGGACGGACTGGGAACAGCTCCAAGCGGTGTCGGGGCTGGAGTGTTGTCCCGGAGGATCAGCGCCGACCTGCCCCTCGTCGGGACCGCGGGCGGCTCCTCCCTCTCAGGAAGGGTGACATTCTCGTCAGTGTCATCAGGGTAGGCGCGGAGGATGTCGGCCTTGCGCAAGGGGGAGGTCTCTCCCGTCCGCTTGGGGGTCACCTCCGGGTCGCGCTCCTCGTCCTCCTCCTCCTCCCCGTCCCCTCGAGAATCACAAGAAGACACGTCCACCGTCGCCGCCACCGCGGGAACCTCAGGAGGCGCTGGCAGCACCAGGCCATGCCCGTGAAAGGTGGGCATGGCGGCTATGACCTGCGCCCCGTCCTTCCGAAGGAACAAGGGGGCGTGGGGATTCGGCGGATACTCTTGGTCGTCGCCAACCAAGAGATGGAGGACCGCGGCCAGCTCCTCGTCAGATAAGGCCTTCGAGCTCAAGCGGATCTTGTCTTCTTCATCCACGAGCGTCCACAAGGGCCTCGTGCGCGCCTGGAGAGGAGCCACCCGCAGCATCAAGAATTCCCTCAGGAGCATGGCCCCCGTCAGCTTTGCCGCCTTCGCGTTGCCCGGCTTCAGGTCGGCGTTCATCTTCTCCAGCACCAGCTTCGCCTGGTCGTTAGTAAGCTTCGCGCGGGCCCAACCCTCATCAGGTTGGGGCATCCCCATCGGCAGCTTCAGCCGTGGATGGACACACTTGGCATCCATCATAACCCACTTGCTCCTGAAGCCATCGGCCTTCTTCCCGGTCTTCGAAATCACGTTAGCCTTACCGTTTGCGATGAAATTGGCACACCCCATGGTGTGGCCGTCGTTGATTCGGAGGTAGAAGAAGTGCCGTAGCAGTGCCATGAAAGGCATCACCCCAACATACGCCTCGCAGTAATAGGCAAAGATGGACAAGAGAAGAACGAAGTTGGGATGGAGGTGAAGAGCCTGTAACCCGTGGTGTTGGAGGACTGCGTAGAAGAAGTCGGAGAAGGGGGGAACGAGGCCGTCGACGACACCGCTCATGAAGAAGGGATAGAAGGACCTCTTCGGAGCCTCGGGCACGGCAGAGCCGGCCCGGAGCTCTTCCCCTTCTCATTGTCCTTCCCTGCCGTCAGCAGGCGTGTGGCGGCGAAGTTCTTCTCCGAGACATTGGGTGTGTCCAGGCCCGACTCGTACTAGGCAGGCGGTGAAGCAGGCTTGGGCTTCCGTGGCGCCATCGGACGGAAGTTTGGAGAGGGATTGGAGCGGATCTGGAGATTTTGGGAGCAAGGAGTGCGAAGGGAGATCTGGAGCAAGGCGAAGGAAGCAATGAAGGCAAGCGTTGCCCTCACCGGCCTTTTTGTCAGACGGGCAGTTGCCGGGGCAGCGTGGGAAAGCAGAGGCGCCCATGTCCAATCATTCGCCATGCGTCGACCAAGGCCCTAGGCTGTTGGGGCCGCGGCGCTCCGCGCTTGCCCTTTGGCTTCGCCTCGAAGCCAAGCCCGAGCGCGTCTTGGGCCCGGGGGCTACTGTCGGTGTTCTGGGAACGGGGGTCCCCAGACTTGCCTGCCTGCGGCTTGCAGCGTGGCTCCACGAGCGGCCCCGTACGACCCATCTTCACCAGCAAACACCCAAGACCCTCGCGAGGGGCCAAGCCTCACGAGGCGGACGACGCAAGACCTCCTCAGGAGCGGCCTCATGATAACCCACAAGTATGGGGGATCGCAACAATTTTTGATAAGTAAGAGTGTCGAACCCAACGAGGAGCTAAAGGCAGAACAAATATCCCCTCAAGTTCTATCGACCACTGATACAACTGTACACACGCTAGATGTTCGCTTTACCTAGAACAAGTATGAAACTAGAAGTACTCTGTAGGTGTTGTTGGATAGGTTTGCAAGATAATAAAGATTATGTAAATAAAAAGTAGGGGCTGTTGTAAGTAAAGAAGAAATAAAGTAAATATAGCGAGTGTGGAAAAGTGGTGGCAGGAGTTGCGAAATTGCCCCTCAAGCAATTGACTACTTTACTAGACCGATAGCAAGTATTATGTGGGAGAGGCCACTGCTAGCATGTCATCCCTGACTTGGAATTCTATGCACTTATGATTGGAACTATTAGCAAGCATCCGCAACTACTAACGTTCATTAAGGTAAAACCCAACCATAGCATTAAGATATATTGGTCCCCTTCAATCCCGTATGCATCAATTTCTATGCTAGGCTGAAGCTTCTGTCACCTTTTCCCTCCAATACATAGTCCTATCAACATACAACTAACCCTATGGTGTGATCCACGCGCGCGCTCATATGATGGGCACCAAAGGACAACAACATAACCACAAGCAAATTAAATCAATCATAGCAATTCATCAACCACCGATAGGACAACGAAAATCTACTTAGACATCATAGGATGGCAACACATCATTGCATAATAATATGAAGCATAAAGCACCATGTTCAAGTAGAGGGTACAACGGGTTGCGGGAGAGTGGACCGCTGTAGATAGAGGGGGAAGGTGATGGAGATGTTGGTGAAGATGGCATAGGTGTTGGTGTAGATCGTGGTGATGATGATGATGATGGCCACATCGGCGTTCCGGCGCCACCGGAAGAGAAGGGGAGAGGGGCCCCTTCGTCTTCTTCTTCCTTGACCTCCTCCCTAGATGGGAGAAGGGTTTCCCCTCTGGTCCTAGGCCTCCATGGCATGGGAGGGGCGAGAGCCCCTCCGAGATTGGATCTGTCTCTCTATCTCTCTCTGTTTCTGCGTTCTGTTATGCTGCCCTTTCACAATTTCGTATATATATGGAGATCCGTAACTCCGCTTGGACCGAAACCTTCGCCGTGATTTTTTATACCAAAAATTAGCTTTCTTGCGGCCGAAGAAGGGCATCAACCTACTTACGGGTGGCCCACGAGGGTAAGTGGTGCGCCACCCTGCCTCGTGGCCACCTCAGGCACCATCTCGCGTGGATTTTTCTTTCGGAATTCTCCAAATATTCAAAAAATATTCTCCGTCCGTTTTTATCCCGTTTGGATTCCGTTTGATATGGATATTCTGCGGAACATAAAACATGCAACAAAGAGGAACTGGCACTGGGCACTGGATCAATATGTTAGTCCCAAAAATAATATAAAAAGTTGCCAAAAGTATATGAAAGTTGTAGAATATTGGCATGGAACAATCAAAAATTATAGATACGACGGATACGTATCAACATCCCCAAGCTTAATTCCTGCTCGTCCTCGAGTAGGTAAATGATAAAAAATGATAATTTTTGATGTGGAATGCTACCTAGCATAATCTTGATCACATATCTAATCATGCCATGAATATTAAGACACGAGTGATTCAAAGCAATAGTCTATTATTTGACATAAAAATAATAATACTTCAAGCCCACTAATAAATCAATCATGTCTTTTCAAAATAACAAGGCCAAAGAAAGTTATCCCTGCAAAATCATATAGTCTGGCTATGCCCCATCTTCACCACAAAAAATATTCACATCATGCACAACCCCGATGACAAGCCAATCAATTGGTTCATACTTTTTAACGCGCTTCAACATTTTCAACCCTCAAGCAATACATGAGCGTGAGCCATGGATATAGCACTATTGGTGGAATAGAATGGTGGTTGTGGGGAAGACAAAAAGGAGAAGATAGTCTCGCATCAACTAGGCGTATCAACGGGCTATGGAGATGCCCATCAATAGATATCAATGTGAGTGAGTAGGGATTGCCATGCAACGGATGCACTAAGAGCTATAAGTGTATGAACGCTCAGACTGAAAACTAAATGGGTGTGCATCTAACTTGCTTGCTCATGAAGACCTCGGGCGTTTGAGGAAGCCCATCATCGGAATATACAAGCCAAGTTCTAAAATGAAAAATTCCCACTAGTATATGAAAGTGATAACTCAAGAGACTCTCTATGTGAAGAACATGGTGCTACTTTGAAGCACAAGTGTGGTAAAAGGATAGTAACATTGCTCCTTCTCTCTTTTTCTCTCATTTTTTTCTTTTTTTGGGCCTTCTCTTTTTTTGGCCTTTCTCTGTTTTTTTGTCCGGAGTCTCATCCCGACTTGTGGGGGAATCATAGTCTCCATCATCCTTTCCTCACTGGGGCCATACTCTAATAATGATGATCATCACACTTTTCACTACTAGGGAAAAGCCTATACACAGAATCTTACCAGTAGCGCGCTTTAAAATCAGGCGCTGCTGCTAAGTAGTAGTAGCGCGGGTTTTTAAACCTCGCTACTACTAAGTTGATAGCAGTAGCGCTGGTTTTTAACCCTCGCTACTACTAAGCGGTCTCTACCGTGCCCCCCAGGACATGCCATAGTAGTAGCGTGGGTTTTTAACCCTCGCTACTACTAAGTTGATAGCAGTAGTGCTGGTTTTTACCCCTCGCTACTACTAAGCGGTCTCTACCGTGCCCCTGGGCCATGCCATAGTAGTAGCGAGGGTTATAAACCCGCGCTACTACTAAGTTTTTACCCCTCGCTACTACTAAGAGGTCTCAACCATGCCCCTCCGGGACATGCCATAGTAGTAGCGAGGTCTCAACCAGGTCCCATTTTGAAACTCTACCCCCCCCCCCGCCCCCGTGGATCGCCTTTTCGGTTTTGTAAAAAGCAAAAGAAAATGATAAAAACTTCAAAAATTAAAATCCTTCGAGATGTAGTTATATTACTACATCTACTAGTTAGGAAAATTTAAAAACTTAAATTTGGACATGTTTTGCAAAAGGTGTAGGGAAAATGTAAAACGGCTATAACTTTTGCATACGATGTTAGAAAAAAACGTATAATATATCAAAATGTTTCAAAAATTAAAATCCTTCGAGATGTAGTTATGTTCTTACATCTACTAGTTAGGAAAATTTAAAAACTTAAATTTGGACATGTTTTGCAAAAAGTGTAGGGAAAATGTAAAACGGCTATAACTTTTGCATACGATGTCAGAAAAAACGTATAATATATCAAAATGTTCAGCACGAAAATCCGCATACGATGGAGACTGCCTACGGCCTATTTGCAAATTTTTAGAATCCTCAAATTCTAAAAGGAAAAAAGTTATGCTCAAATTTCAGTTTTTTTAATTTTGGTCAAATCTGGTCAAACTGTGGTCAAACTACTTATTCAAGACGTATTAGTGTTACTAAATAATTATTCAAGAATATTAGTGTTGCTAAATAATTATTTCAGTTTTTTGGAATTTTGGTCAAATCTGGTCAAACTGTGGTCAAACTTTGGTCAAAATGTGGTCAAACTCCTTATTCAAGAAACATTAGTGTTTCTAAATAATTATTGTGGTTTAGAACAATAGTTTTAAACTCAAACAACGAAATGTGTGACTTCATGCTCAAGCTAAACTCCTGAGGGTTAATAGGATTGACATCTTACTATTGTCAGGAAAACAACAAGTGCAGACTTGGAATCGAGGGAGAATAGAACCCAGAAGTTAAGCGTGCTCAGGCTGGAGTAGTAAGAGGATGGGTGACCGTCCGGGAATTTAGATGATTTGGAATGGTGAGGGGTGATTAGAGATTAAATTGAGCAGCGATGAGGGTGATTAGAGATTAGAGGTTAAAATAATTCAGAAATTTGAAAATTCGGGCAAAAAATTCGAGAAAAAAAATTCCGCGGGTTAGTAGTAGCGCGGGTTTTTACCCACGCTACTACTAATGGACGTAGTAGTAGCGTGGGTGCGCTCGCGCTACTGCTATATGTTAGCTGTAGCGCCTTATTAGTAGCGCCGGCCCCCGCGCTGCTAATAGGCTCAAAACCCGCGCTGCTTCTAGGCTTTTCCCTAGTAGTGTTTATTTACTTACAACTCGATATTACAACTCGATAGTAGAACAAAGATATGACTCTATATGAATGCCTCCGGCGGTGTACCGGGATGTGCAATGATCTAGCGTAGCAATGCCATCAAAAAACAGACAAGCCATGAAAACATCATGCTAGCTATCTTACGATCATGCAAAGCAATATGATAATGAATGCTCAAGTCATGTATATGATGATGATGGAAGTTGCATGGCAATATATCTTGGAATGGCTATGGAAATTCCATGATAGGTAGCTATGGTGTTTGTTTTGAGAAAGGTATATGGTGGGTTTATGGTACCGACAAAAGTTGCGTGATACTAGAGAGGCTAGCAATGATGGAAGGGTGAGAGTGCGTATAATCCAGGGACTCAACATTAGTCATAAAGAACTCACATACTTATTGCAAAAGTTTATTAGCCCTCGAAGCAAAGTACTACTATGCATGCCCCTAGGGGGATAGATTGGTAGGAAAAGACCATCGCTCGTCCCCGACCTCCACTCATAAGGAAGACAATCAATAAATACCTCATGCTCTGACTTTGTTACATAACAGTTCACCATACGTGCATGCTACGGGAATCACAAACCTCAACACAAGTATTTCTACTAATCCACAACTACCCACTAGCATGACTCTAGTATCACCATCTTTATATCGCAAAACTATTGCAAGGAATCAAACATATCATATTCAGTGATCTACAAATTTTATGTAGGATTTTATGACTAACCATGTGAATGACCAGTTCCTGTCATATCTCTAAATAGATATAAGTGAAGAAAGAGAGTTTAATTATTTCTACAAAAGATATGCCCATGCTCTAACAAATATAAGTGAAGCAAAAGAGCATTCTACAAATGGCGGTTGTCTATGTGAAGAGAAATAGGCAATCCAAACTTCAAATGATATAAGTGAAGCACATGAAGCATTCTATAAAGCCATACTCAAAATATATAAGTGAAGTGCAAAGAGCATTCTATAAATCAACCAAGGACTACCTCATACTAGCATGGTGCATAAAATAAAAATGAAAACTAAATGCAAAAGCCGCTCAAAGATTGCACATATCGCATGAACGAAACGAATCCGAAAACATACCGATACTTGTTGAAGAAAGAGGGGATGCCTTCCGGGGCATCCCCAAGCTTAGACGCTTGAGTCTCCTTGAATATTTACTTGGGGTGCCTCGGGCATCCCCAGCTCTTGCCTCTCTTCCTTCTTCTCACATCGAGACCTTATCGATCATCGAACACTTCATCCACACAAAACTTCAACAGAAAACTCGGTACAATCCGTTAGTATAAAAAACAAATCACTACTCTAAGTACTGTTGCAAACCAATTCATATTTTTTGCATTGTGTCTACTGTAATATAAATTTTTCATGGCTTAATCCATTAATATAAATTGATAGTTTCATCAAAATAAGCAAACTATGCATCAAAAACAGAATCTGTCTAAAACAGAACAGTCTGTAATAATCTGTACATTGACCATACTTCTGATACTTGAAAAATTCTGCCAAAATTAGGAAAAATAAAAATTTGTATAGAAAGACAGTGCAAAAATAATAAGAACCATTTAACGTTCCAGTTAAAAATGTAAAATCGTGCACTACAGCCAAAGTTTCTGTCCTGCACTGTACAAACCATCAAGCAAATGTAAACATCCTAAAGGCAAACCTTGGCACATTATTTTTATAATACAATGGAATTGTACAAGGGGATAATTAGTTTTTGTTGAAAATTTTCTGTAATCAAGATTCACAAAGTTTCAGTGAGCATGAACAAAGTTCAACGAGCTCTCCCACTTCAACAATGCTTGTCTTTCTCACTTTCACTTTCCTTTTTGAAAAAGTTTTGGGTTCCCCTCTTTATTTTTGTTGTTTTTAAACTATATGAAAGCACTCAACAGAAATAAATGACTCTCTAAAACTTCTGGGTTGTCTCCCTGGCAGCACTTTCTTTAAAGCCATTAAGCTAGGCATATAGTGCTCAAGTAATGGATCCACCCAGATCCCAAGGTATATCAAAGCCAATTTTAATTAACAATGATTTGTAATTTAGTAGTGAGCACAAAGTAACATATATCATGTAATGACGAAGTCTAACTCTCTTCCTATGCATCGGCATGTCATAAAAGAACAATTCATGCACACAAAGTAAAGGCCAATGCATAGTATAAATAGTTTCTTGCAATTTTATCGTGTGGGAAACATAGAGAGGTGGAGATATAGTTCCTCTCTCATAATAATTACAAGTAGGAGCATCAAACACATGCATATTATATCTACCAAAATCATCATGTGTAACGGTAAAAGGCAACCCATCAATATAATCCTTAATAAGGGCAAACTTCTCCGATATAGTGTAGTCGAGAGAATTCAAAAAGAGAATAGGACTATCATGTGTGGCTGCAATAGCAACAATTTCATGTTTAACATAAGGAACTATAGCAAGTTCATCTCCATAAGCATAATTCATATTGGCATCTTGGCCACAAGCATAGCAAGCATCATAAAAAAGGCATATTTCAAGAGAATCAACGGGATCATAACAATCACCATAGCAATCATCCTTCGGTAAGCACGAAGGGAAATTAAACAATGTATGAGTTGAAGAGTTACTCTCATTAGAAGGTGGGCACGGGTAGCTAATCCGCTCTTCCTCCTTTTGTTCTTTGCTCTCCTCCTCATCTTTTTCATCCAATGAGCTCACAGTTTCATCAATTTCTTCTTCCATAGACTCCTGCAAAATATTAGTCTCTTCCTGGGCAGCGGAGACTTTCTCAATAAGCGCATTAATATAGGAATTATATTCATAATTATCATAGCAATATTTTAGGATAGCTAAATTTTCAGGCCTATAAACATCATCATCAAAATCTTCAAACTCTTTAAACATAGATTCAATTTCATAAGCACCCATAAAAGCAACAAATTCTTCTATTTGTTCCACATCATAGTAATCATATATACCATTAGCATAAGAAGCTAAGGTTTTATTATCATTAAATTCGCATAAAAAAGGAAGGTGTGGAGCCTTCATCCTAGAGCAGCAAGTATAATCATATCTCAAGCATAGTTGCCTAGCATACCAATTCAATATATGAATTTGATCCCACAATAGTTTCCCTTTTTGTGTCAAGCGGTAATGCCTAAAGTATTCACGTTGATCCAACGTTACTCCCATTACATAATTGAATGGGGTTTTCTCAGGATTATTAAAGTAGTACATAATATCTTTCACATAACCAACATCGAGGGTTTTAGGAGGTTCCCCATCTCCATGAGTAGCAAGTACACCTAATTTTTTTGGTATTTCGTGTTCCATATCCATAACTAAAGATAAAGAACAACTAAGAACAGAAAAATAAAAATTACTTAGTGATAAAGCAAACAAGCACACACGAGAATATTCACCCCACGCTATTGCTCCCCGGCAACGACGCCAGAAAAAGGTCTTGATAACCCACAATTATAGGGGATCGCAACAGTTTTCGATAACTAAGAGTGTCGAACCCAACGAGGACCTAAAGGCAGAACAAATATCCCCTCAACTTGTATCGACCACCGGTACAACTCTTCACACGCTTGATGTTCGCTTTACCTAGAACAAGTATGAAACTAGAAGTAATTTGTAGGTGTTGTTGGATAAGTTTGCAAGATAATAAAGATTACGTAAATAAAAAGTAGGGGCTGTTGTAAGTAAGAAGCAATAAAGTAAATATAGCGAGTGTGGAAAAGTGGTGGCAGGAGTTGCGAAATTGCCCCTCAAGCAATTGACTACTTTACTATACCGATAGCAAGTATTATGTGGGAGAGGCCACTGCTAGCATGTCATCCTTGACTTGGAATTCTATGCACTTATGATTGGAACTATTAGCAAGCAACCGCAACTACAAACGTTCATTAAGGTAAAACCCAACCATAGCATTAAGATATATTGGCCCCCCTTCAATCCCGTATGCATCAATTTCTATGCTAGGCTGAAGCTTCTGTCACCTTTTCCCTCCAATACATAGTCCTATCAACATACAACTAACCCTATGGTGTGATCCACGCGCGCGCTCATATTATGGGCACCAAAGGACAGCAACATAATCACAAGCAAATTAAATCAATCATAGCAATTCATCAACCACTGATAGGACAACGAAAATCTACTCAGACATCATAGGATGGCAACACATCATTGGATAATAATATGAAGCATAAAGCACCATGTTCAAGTAGAGGGTATAGTGGGTTGCGGGAGAGTGGACCGCTGTAGATAGAGGGGGAAGGTGATGGAGATGTTGGTGAAGATGGCGGAGGTGTTGGTGTAGATCACGGTGACGATGATGATGGCCACGTCGGCGTTCCGGCGCCACCGGAAGAGAAGGGGAGGGGGGCCCTTCGTCTTCTTCTTCCTTGACCTCCTCCCTAGATGGGAGAAGGGTTTCCCCTCTGGTCCTTGACCTCCGTGGCATGGAAGGGGCGAGAGCCCCTCCGAGATTGGATCTGTCTCTCTGTCTCTCTCTGTTTCTGCGTTCTGTTCTGCTGCCCTTTCACCGTTTCGTATATATATGGAGATCCGTAACTCCGATTGGACCGAAACCTTCGCCGTGATTTTTTAACCAAAAATTAGCTTTCTTGTGGCCTAAGAAGGGCATCAACTACCTTACGGGTGGCCCATGAGGGTCAGGGGCGCGCCCAGGGGGGCAGGCGCGCCCCTTGCCTCGTGGCCACCTCGGGCACCGTCTCGCGTGGATTTTTCTTCTGGAATTCTCCAAATATTCCAAAAATATTCTCCGTCCGTTTTTATCCCGTTTGGGTTCCGTTTGATATGGATATTCTAGGAAACATAAAACATGCAACAAACAGGAACTGGCATTGGGCACTGGATCAATATGTTAGTCGCAAAAATAATATAAAAAGTTGCCAAAAGTATATGAAAGTTATAGAATATCGGCATGGAACAATCAAAAATTATAGATATGATGGAGACGTATCACCTCACCAGGCTGGCTCGTGAGGGGCGGAGAGGTCAAGGCAAGGCGAACCTCGCGATGTTCCAATGACGTAAGCCATGACGATCAAGACCAGGCGGGCACTAACGCACACAGTGTCCTCGTTTCCTCTTTAGTGCTAAGGAGGAAAGGCAAGCGAGGAGTTCCAAGGCATCAGGCAAAGGTTTCCATATCGGTGCAACGAGACCAAGACCAGCAGAACGGCAGGACGAAGGTCACCGTGGAGCCCAAGACGGTGTTACCACCAGAGCCTTTGGCAGGCGAAGACTACTTTTGTCAGGATAGCTTGTACTAGTTGTCCTCCTTCAAGTTGGCCGTTGTGGGATATCTTCCAGCTCAATAGTTTGGAAGAGGACCAAGGCCACTATAAATAGGGCTAGCCACCACCATAGCTGGGCATCTCATCTCACCTCGGCTGATCTCATCTTGGATCGGAGCCATTCCATCCTCAGCCTCACACAAGTTCACCAAGCACAAGAACATCTCTCTTCAGGAGGCTGTTCTTCCCTTGTAACTATTCATCCTCAGCCCAAGAGGCAATCCACCACACCACACTGGAGTAGGATATTACACCACAATGGTGGCCCGAACCAGTATAAATCATGTGTCTCATGTTCTTTGGGTCCGACGAGCTAGGCCGTGAGATTGTTGAGTGTGCGAGCTAGATAGGGGGGATCTTCGTGCGCACCTTAGTGTTCGAACCTCAAGGGTTTTGCCGGAACCCGAAATCCAACACTAAAGTCCTGTGAGGCCTGCCAATTCCACGCCAACTAGATCCATCAGCCAGCTCAGGGCCTCCAGACCATCCCGCTCTCGTGGCCGTTTGTAGTTTGGGGGCTGGATATCTTAGAGTCGTTCCCT
Organism: Triticum dicoccoides; assembly: GCF_002162155.2. Taxonomy (NCBI): domain Eukaryota; kingdom Viridiplantae; phylum Streptophyta; class Magnoliopsida; order Poales; family Poaceae; genus Triticum; species Triticum dicoccoides. Next base: position 485,840,947 of record NC_041390.1, on the reverse strand, counting down.
CGAGTGCCTGGGGGCTATCGGTACCTCTACGTCGCCATTGACAAGTTCACCAAATGGGCGGAGGTAGAAGCTGTCCACACCATCCCGGCCGGATATGCGGTCAAGTTCATCAAGGGTCTCATGAGCCGGTTCGGGGTCCCTAATCGCATCATAACTGACAATGGCTCGCAGTTCACTAGCAATCTCTTCAAGACATATTGTGCTAACCTTGGAACACAGATCTGCTAAGCTTCGGTGGCACACCCCAGGAGCAATGGCCAAGCCGAACGCGCCAACGCGGAGGTCCTGAGAGGCCTCAAGACCAGGACTTTCAAGAAGAAGATCGAGGCCTGCGGCAGGGGCTAGCACGACAATCTCCAGTCTATGCTATGGTCCATCCGCTCCACCGCCACCAAGCCAACAGGCAAGACCCCGTTCTTCCTCGTCTACGGAGCAGAAGCGATTCTTCCTCACGAGGTCAAGCATCGCTCCACGCGGGTCCTGGCGTTTGATGAGACGCAGCAGGACGCCATGCGGGGGATGGACCTTATGCTGGGGGAGTGTGACGCCCGGTTATTTAAGCTACAGTAAACCTCTGCTAATGATGCAACGTCACCTCGATTAATGTTGCTAATCTCGCGTTAGTTCGAAACCGGTTCGAATTCAAAATTTAATTAAAGGCAAACAACAAAAGTTTTCAAATATTAAAACTAAAATGTTCGGAGTGAGCCAAATAATTCATAAGTAAGTATGGTGGAGAAAGAACACTTTTATAAAAGTGTAAAATACTCTAAAATGTTTTAAATAGTAGCAAAAACAATTAGTTGAATGCCTTTTACAATAAATACAATATTAAACTATTTTATTTTGTTGCCCAAACTTATGTGGCAGTAGCTAATTACTAACGCTAAATTAGGGACTACTTTTATAGTTTATAAAGCTAAAATAAATGGGGAGCTAAAATAAAATAGAAAACAGAAAAAGAATAATAAACAAAATAGAACAAAAGAAATAAAAACAGAAAAGGCCTCCCCCCATTGGGCCTCGGCCCACCCACATGCCCGGCCGGCCCCCCCACTCCCTTATCTCCACTTCCCCATCCCGAAACCCTAGCCGCCCCCCACTCGCTCTCTCCCCCTCCCACGATCCAGTTCTGGATCGAGATCGGGAGAAGCCCGAAGCCGCCCGACGCCGCCCCGGTGCACGTCCCCGACGCCCCTGGCGCCGCCATCCGTCGCCCGAAGCCGTCCCCGGCGCCACCGTCCTCCTCCCCGACGCCGTCGCCCATCGCCGCCTGGAGACCACGCCGCCCCGGACCGCGTCGCCGGACTGCCTCCTCGACGCCGTCGTCTCCGCCCTCCTCCTCAACACCCGCTGCCCTAGACCCTACTTCTCGATGTGAGCACGCACGCGCCCCTCCTCTCATTCCCCTGTCACCGCGTCGCGCCCGACCGCCCCGACGAGCTCCTCGACGCGCCCCCGTGCCTGTCGCCGCGCCCGGCTGCGCACACCCGCGCCTCGATGCGCCCGGTCCCGTCGCCCCTGCTCGCTTGGGATCGATCTGGCGCGTGCCCACGCGCGCCCGACCATCTGCTGCACGCCCGTCGCCGGCGCACGCACGTCCACGGCTCCGGTCCCCTCCGCCCCGTCGCCCTATTCCGGCCGGCGCTCGTGCGGCTCCCTGGCCACCGGCGCTCGCGCCCGGCCTGCCGCTTCACCTGGGCGGGTTACACCCGCAACCAGGGGCTCCGCCCTGTTTCACCAGTGTCCGCAACCGCTGCGCCCAAC
>NC_041390.1:485831647-485839170 GCF_002162155.2 Triticum dicoccoides | reverse complement strand
TGCCTCGCCGCCGTCAGCCGGACCGGCCCCCGTCGCGCCCCGGCAGCCGCGCTGCTGAACCCGCCCGAGGCCAGCGCCCAGGCTCGCCCCATCGAGCGCTCGTGCCCGCGTGCTCGCACGCCCGACCCGATAGACCCCAGTGGCCCACTGACATGGGGGCCCCACCCCACAGAACGTTTAAAAAAAGTATTAAAAATAAAAATGATAGATAAAAATAAAAATGATTTAATAAAATTAATTATTAATTAATTAATTATCTAATGAATTAATTAAGTTAATTAATCCTACTTAATTAGTAATTAACCTGTTAGTCTAACTAAGCAGTAGTTAGTTAACCTAACCCTAATTAATTAAACAGACTATGACAGGTGGGTCCCACACGTCAGCCTGACCAGTCAACACCTCTGTTGACTGATGATGTCATGCTGACGTCATGCTGATGCAGTAATACTATTTTGAATTTAATTAATAATTAACGAATTAGAAAAGGATTTAAAAACTTTAAAAATTAATATAAAACAAACCGTAACTCGGATGAAAATACTTTCTACATGAAAGTTGCTTAGAACGACGAGACGATTCCGGATACGCAGTCCGTTCGTCCGCCACACACCCCTAACCTATCGAACTCGCAACTTTTCCCCTCCGGCTCCTCTGCCCGAAAACGCGAAACACCGGGAATACTTTCCCGGATGTTTCCCCCCTTCATCGGTATCACCTACTACCGCGATTGGGCACACCTAGCATCGTTACTTGTCATGTCATGCATCGATATGCATTTGTTTGCATTGTATTCATTGTTTCTTCCCCCTCTTCTCTCCGGTAGACCACGAGACCGACACTGCTGCTGCCCAGTTCGACTACGAAGTTGACGACCCCTCTCTCTTGCCAGAGCAACCAGGCAAGCCCCCCCTTTGATCACCAGATATCGCCTACTCTTTTCTCTATACTGCTTGCATTAGAGTAGTGTAGCATGTTACTGCTTTCCGTTAATCCTATTCTGATGCATAGCCTGACATTGTTGCTACATCTGTTGATACCTTACCTGCAATCCTAAATACTTAGTATAGGATGCTAGTTATCATTATTGGCCCCACATTCTTGTCGGTCTGCCTTGCTATACTATTGGGCCGTGATCACTCGGGAGGTGATCACGGGTATATACTATACATACATACATACTATACAGATGGTGACTAAAGTCGGGTCAGCTGGAAGAGTACCCGCGAGTGATTCACAGATTGGGGGCTGAAAGGACCTTTGTCCCGACGGCCCTCTGTGTGGATCTTTGTGGCGGAGCGACAAGGCAGGTTGAGACCACCTAGGAGAGAGGTGGGCCTGGCCCTGTTCGGCATTCGCGGATACTTAACACGCTTAACGAGATCTTGGTATTTGATCTGAGTTGGCTACGAGCTTATACGCACTAACCATCTACGCGGAGTAGTTATGGGTGTCCCGACGTCGTGGTATCAGCCGAAGCACTTCAAACGTCAGCGACGGAGCGACGCGCGCCGAATTGGACTGGAACGCCACTAGGCTAGGTCTGCTTTCGGCCGCCCACGCAACGTGCAGGTGTGCTCAGGGCGATGGGCCCAGACCCCTGCGCGCTTAGGTTTAGACCGGCGTGCTGGCCTCTCTGTTGTGCCTAGGTGGGGCTGCGACGTGTTGATCTTCCGAGGCCGGGCATGACCCAGGAAAGTGTGTCCGGCCAAATGGGATCAAGCGTGCTGGGTAAGTTGGTGCACCCCTGCAGGGAAGTTAATCTATTCGAATAGCCGTGATCTTCGGTAACAGGACAACTTGGAGTTGTACCTTGACCTTATGACAACTAGAACCGGATACTTAATAAAACACACCCTTCCAAGTTCCACAGACAACCCGGTGATCGCTTTTCTACAGGGCAACAAGGAGAGGATCGCCGGGTAGGATTATGCTATGCGATGCTACTGGAGATGCTACTGGAGATGCTACTTGGAGATGCTACTTGGAGGACTTCAGTCTACTCTCTTCTACATGCTGCAAGACAGAGGCTGCCAGAAGCGTAGTCTTCGATAAGACTAGCTACCCCCCTCTTATTCTGGCATTCTGCAGTTCAGTCCACTGATACGGCCCTTTACACATATACCCATGCATATGTAGTGTAGTTCCTTGCTTGCGAGTACTTTGGATGAGTACTCACGGTTGCTTTCTCCCCCTTTTTTCCCCTTTCCTTTCTTTCTGGTTGTTGCAACCAGATGCTGGAGTCCAGGAGCCAGACGTCACCGTCGACGACTACTCCTACTACACTGGAGGTGCCTACTACTACGTGCAGCCCGCTGACGACGACCTGGAGTAGTTTAGGAGGATCCCAGGCAGGAGGCCTGCGCCTCTTTCGATCTGTATCCCAGTTTGTGCTAGCCTTCTTAAGTCAAACTTGTTTAACTTATGTCTGTACTCAGATATTGTTGCTTCCGCTGACTCGTCTATGATCGAGCACTTGTATTCGAGCCCTCGAGGCCCCTGGCTTGTATTATGATGCTTGTATGACTTATTTTATTTGTAGAGTTGTGTTGTGATATCTTTCCGTGAGTCCCTGATCTTGATCGTACACATTTGCGTGCATGATTAGTGTACGATTGAATCGGGGGCGTCACAAGTTGGTATCAGAGCTGACTGCCTGTAGGAATCCCCCCTTCCACACTCCTTGGCCGAAGTTGAGTCTAGTCACTACAAAACTTTTACTAACATGGCTGTGAGCCTTACGGGCCCACGTCGCCATTGGGTGGTATTAGGATCTTTTATTCCTCGACCTTTACTCTGGGATTCTGAACCCTCTTCTATTCGGGTTAAACGATTTTTACTAAAAACTAACTTTAGGTTCTCGAAAATACTTTCTCCCGGAGAGCCCCTTCAGTCCAGATGGTCACCGACCGCACCAGAAGATTTCAGAGATACTCTTTGATATTCTCTCGAGACTTTGTGCCCATCACTTTTGCTATTCCCGACCACCGATAAATCCTTATGGATAACTACTTACACTTGCCATTCTTACGATCATTCCCCATTGTTCTTGTTATTACAAGATACCCGGAGTTTTCTCTATTGTTCCGAGAATACTTCGTGCCTACTGCCTAGCAGTTCTTTGCCACATGAATACCCCTTCAAATAAATCCCCGCACTTGTCAAGTATCCGCTCATCCCCAGTTGTTCATGAGTTTCACAAAAGTCTTCAAAATACTATTCGATCTTTCGAAAATCCTCTGGAGCCTTTGGCTCTTGAAATTCTTGCTTGCCCGCATTATGGTTAATCCCATAAGTCTCGTAGTCTTAATGACATTCCTTGTCATTATCATTTTGAGTCTGTTGACTCAATATGTTTGCGAATGCCCGCAATAATCATTGATCCTTATAAATTACTTCTCCGGCTAAGCTACCATTCTTTTAACTGGAATTGGTTCTCGACCAATCCAACTGTCATTGATTGTACCGTAAGGCTATTCAACTTATCCATCCCTACTCAGAGCATTGCTTCTGATCCCTTGATTTGGAAATCATAATTCCTTTGCATTTGACAATTGAGTTAGTCAGTTGTTTCTATAATCTGATCTCCTTGCAATCTTCTTCCTCTAGTTGAGTACCGATGCTCACGTCAGATCCCTTGTGGACCACCAGATCCTTTGTTGGATTTTATCTGACAACGCCCTTCATATGCAATAACCTTGTGAGCCTTTCCTCTGATACATAATGCCTTTGGTAAATTGTATCCTCTGCTTTCTTAACCATGCTCTGTCTTCGAGCTTGAGTTAATTACTTCTAAAGATTCTGGTATATGATTCTAAGATGCCCCGATGGGTTGAACCTATGCCTTCCTTAATGGGTGTGAACTCGAAAGTTTTCATGAGTCGTACTCTTCTGGTATTTTGCCAGATAAAATTTCAAAACTACAACTTCATTGAGCGCGAGAAGTGAATGAAAGGTTGTGCATTGGAGAAGTGGGAGTCGACCTTGAACTTTGCGTTCATGCCCATGGACACGATGTACATCTTCTCATCGAAGCTTCTTTTAAAATCAATTATTCCCTTGGTATAAGTTCATCTTATATCTGAGATCTGGCCTTTTTGCAATCGTGGTTCTGACCATGTTCTCCTTTAAATATCATGTCCTGTGCAAGTTTAAGCACTTGTCTTCTATAGAGCAATACCCCAGTTCAACTTCTAGTTTGATCTGTCGTCGAGTATTACCACCTGGTATCTCGAGATTATCTTGGAACTGCATAATTTCTTATGAGTTCTTCATCAAGTACTACATACTCACCGATTACAATTTTTCATGGGCTCGGAGTTATTGAACACTCAAAGACACCGATAACTGAACCGAGTCTGCTCTACGGTTCAACAACTCTTCAGTAAGCTTCTATAAGTACGAGTTTGTACCCGATCACGCCATTCCTAGCCTGTTTGGCTATATCATTGTCGTGACGATTCTAATGGTGCTACCTGGTCCTTATTCTCGGAGCACCAATTTTCGATGATGAACTAACCTTACGTCGATTTTCCTCGTCATACCCTTTCACCTTAAACAACAAGCTTGAGTTCGAGTTTGTGTCGTACCCATTGTTCCAATGACTTTTGGCTTCATCATTCCTTTGACTTGATGTCGTCGCTGATTGATTACTTCTTCATGAAATCTGTCGACAAATTCCTCATCAACCTTATGAGTTCTTCCAGGATATGAATTGAGTTCATGATGAGAAATACTATCCTTGCCCTCGATGATCTGCGTTATCATCGACCACTTTATTGCCTTCCCACCAACACAAGCTTATTCGTGTTTGATGTTATACCTTGAGTTCCTTGCTATCTAGCAATTGTTCTCCCTTACCTTGGAACATTAACATCTTTTATGTCAAGAACGTCGTGAGAATTTCACCATGTCTTGAGAGTTCTTGGTATTGTGATAACTTCACACCCTCACCATTCTTTCTTGGTCCTCGTGTTGATTCCAACCGGGGTACCCACAAGTGAACGGTGTTCTTTGGATTCTGCCCTTCTAGCAACCCTCTTGCTTTGAAGTTAACGGTTGACCGTTCATCCTTAGCCTATTGATTATTGAATCACCATTCCGTCATTGGTCGTGCAACCCAGCCCATATTCGGGTGCACCTTTCAAACAATGTTTAATTGTGTATGTTTTCCTCGAGCATACTTTCTTATATCATTTGATCTGACAAATGTTATCTCCTTGTTCACTTAGTTGTGGAAATCCATCTTTCGGAAATCTCGATGAATTGTCGTTGAGTTCATCAGCCACATCCTTGTCCTCTCCTAGGGTTAATGATGAACTCTTGTTAACGGAAATCACTTCATAGTTCATTTCCCGATAATCCTACAGTGTCATCCCGTCAATTGTTTTGCACCTTTCCTTCTCAGGCATCCTGAGTCCGAGGTATCCTAACACCAATCAGATCTGAATCTTGGTCAGATATGATGGTTGGAACATTTTTCCAAGAGTTATAACACCGGTCTTTTATGACCCGGTAAGGTGATGGCATGTCCAGCACACCTGGCCGGATGACCTGCTGTTATAGTTTCCTTATTAGCAAGGTTATCCATTCTTCCATGAGGAAATTGTAAGACTTACTCTATAAGTTTTCCTGATGGATCCTTCCTGTTTCCAAAGTCTGATCTTCACCTGATGACCTTGTCAATGCTATTTCGAAGCATGTCTATGGTACTCCGATTTTCAACAAGAACATTTGAAGCACAATGCTAAATTTTCTTTATCAATTATCCAAACATCGTTGTATGGGTAATGGCATGAAATTTCTCTCCCCTTTCCTAAAGTGTTTTCTACAATTATATCTGTCGTGGATATCATGCTCTCCTTGTCCTTGGGAAGGATATACCCCTGAAATATGTGTTTAAACACATTTTCCTTTCCATTGTTCTGATTAATTTGATAATCATATTATCCTTTCCATTGTTTGGTTTAACCTTTCTTGAGGTTTATATGATCTAAGCAGTAATATTTTCCTGCTTACGGAAACCCCTCGGTGTACCACCTTGTCAGTAAGACCCTGTTGCTATCGCTGATGACATTTCGGTAACCACCGATGGACGAGAACTTTACCTATTGGTCCGCCTCATTTCAACGAGCAGGAAAGTGGTTCTCTTCGTTCCTCGCCCTTGGTACCGATGTTGTTGCCGACATAACTATCAGGCTATCCCCTGACATACTATGCCTACATGGTCGTGCAAGACGTCACCGCTCCTTCTACTTTTATCCCACATGGTGGGCCCATAACCCACAGTTCCACAGGATCGAAACCTGACTCTCCGGTACATCCTTGTTGTCACAGTTATTCCTCGCGCTTGACTTTGTAAGTAATTCATGGGCCACTTGCCCAGTGATCTATTCTACTATCTGATGCAATGCTTATTCACATTGCTCTAAACCCCTTCGACACTTTGTATCAGGAATCGAACGGTTGCCTGCTCGCTCGAAGCATCCCATGAAACCTCATTACTTTGCTTCGATATTTTCTTAAGTTTCAACTCGAGAGTTACTTTCTGCCACCTTCCCCGATGTTATCGAACGGATAGTCAACCTTGTAGAGGTTCGTTCTCCCGGAATACCCCCTTATTCTTTCGTTAGTACGATGGAACCCCGACTTCATCATGACGACCGAAACAGCAAAATGAAGACATCAATGTCATGGATCGACCTCTTCGAGAAGAGCAACTATGACCGAGAAGAATTGTTAGAATTTCGTAACCAGATCCCTTCCCCCTTGTAACCACTCCTAAATCTCGGGACGAGATTTCTTGTAGTGGAGGAGAATTGTGACGCCCGGTTATTTAAGCTACAGTAAACCTCTGCTAATGATGCAACGTCACCTCGATTAATGTTGCTAATCTCGCGTTAGTTCAAAACCGGTTCGAATTCAAAATTTAATTAAAGGCAAACAACAAAAGTTTTCAAATATTAAAACTAAAATGTTCGGAGTGAGCCAAATAATTCATAAGTAAGTATGGTGGAGAAACCACACTTTTATAAAAGTGTAAAATACTCTAAAATGTTTTAAATAGTAGCAAAAACAATTAGTTGAATGCCTTTTACAATAAATAAAATATTAAACTATTTTATTTTGTTGCCCAAACTTATGTGGCAGTAGCTAATTACTAACGCTAAATTAGGGACTACTTTTATAGTTTATAAAGCTAAAATAAATGAGGAGCTAAAATAAAATAGAAAACAGAAAAAGAATAATAAACAAAATAGAACAAAAGAAATAAAAACAGAAAAGGCCTCCCCCCATTGGGCCTCGGCCCACCCACATGCCCGGCCGGCCCCCCCACTCCCTTATCTCCACTTCCCCATCCCGAAACCCTAGCCGCCCCCCACTCGCTCTCTCCCCCTCCCACGATCCAGTTCTGGATCGAGATCGGGAGAAGCCCGAAGCCGCCCGACGCCGCCCCGGTGCACGTCCCCGACGCCCCTGGCGCCGCCACCCGTCGCCCGAAGCCGTCCCCGGCGCCACCGTCC